>NC_142632.1:10584396-10884552 GCF_059453375.1 Lepisosteus platostomus
AGCAGTGTCCAGGGTCAGGCAGTGCACCATGAGAGCCCCAGTGGTGTGAAGATTATGGCTTCGTATTAACCAGGAAACTGAAAGCATAACGGGAAAAAAATATTTCGTGGTGTTTTCTTTCAGAGTTTATGAACCCACAGCTGTGAATACCCATTCCCCATGGGAGCTTAATGTTTTCTAGTAGGGATGATTAATTCACCTAGGAAAAAACACAAGAACGAACACTTAGTCCATGCTTATTTCAAATTCATTGGTCAAGTGATAATTAATAGTGCCTTCTGCACTGTATTTCAAATGAAACGCACCTGTAGTACAGTGTATGGGATGTCAGTGAATAAACCAAGAGTCTGAGATTCCAAGTGTTCTCTTAGAGTTGTTGGCAGAGGGGGGTACAGGGAGGTATTAATGAATTTCTGGGTCAAGATGTGGAAATGGGACATTTACAGTAGGAAGTAAGAGGTGGACCTGGAAGTCACTAAGTCGTGTCTGCTTCTGGTGCTGTTCTGGTTCCTCAGGTCCTGGGCCGGGAGGTGTACACCTCCAACAACCAGCTGGGCGGAGTGCAGATCATGCACAACAACGGAGTGACGCACTGTACCGTCTGCGACGACTTTGAGGGCGTCTACACCTTGCTGCAGTGGCTGTCCTACATGCCCAAGGTAACTGGGCGGCCAAGAGTGGCTCAGTGAGAGAGCACAGGGAAATCACATGGGGGAAAAAAAAACATCAGTCAAGTATGGTAAATTTCATGCTTTGCTGCAAATCAGCCCGGTGAAATCCGGCATACTGAATAACAAGGTAAGTGGAAGCATGGCACAGTAAATTTTATAAAATAAGCATGCTAGCCTGACAAATTGCTGTGCAAGTTAACTCATCTTATTACAATTTGCTTTGATCATCCCACTGCATGGGCTCAGGTCTGATACAAGCACCTGGCCCGGCTTCCTCTCTCTAACAGCGTGATGGAAAACGCTCAGCACAGAACACAACTTTTGATTTATTAGCAGCGGTGTGACAGTATTACTCCCTGCTGCCAGCAACATATGGAGGCTGTGTGTTCAGACAGATGTAGAGGCAGACGGGCCTCCGAAAGGCACAGAAGTTGAGCATGGCGTGCTGGCGCCGCAGCACGAGCTGTGACATAGCGAGTGAGTGTTGCTCCTCTGTTCTGTTTCCTCGTCCGGAGCTGTGTTCCCAGCAAGCCTCTCCCACCAGGCCAGCTGCATTATGAAAGGCACAGCCAATGTCGAGGACGATAAAGATTGATATGGAAGCTTAACATTGCACTTATGTCTTTATTAACGTACACAAGCAGAGCCCAAATCAGTCAAATTGTGGTAGAAGTCAGGTAAAAGCACAAAATAATATTGTGAGGTGTACAGGGCAAAGCAGATGTGCATTGTACTGTATGTTTGGTACAAACATACTGAATAGATTTGCAATGGTGAGCTTCCACTGGGGCGAAATGCCTGAACAAACGAGGGTGTCCTGTGCATCTTTGTGTCATTTCCTTTTATTCTCGGGAAAAGGTGAACTTAGTGCTTTTTTCTGAATATATTCCCGGTGTCTCCCTATATCCCAGTGCAACTCCAGCCCCGTACCCATTCTGGATGCCAAGGATCCCATTGACCGGCCCGTGGAGTTTGTGCCCACCAAAGCCCCCTACGACCCTCGATGGATGTTGGCTGGCCGCCCTAGCCAGAGTAAGGCAACAGCCTGGACATTTCCGCACTCCGCACGTGTGTATGGCCGCGGTTTAAAACAGCTCCGAATGAGCCTGATGATCCCGCTCAAAATATCGAATTGAAGATCTGCGGCTTTATTTTAATAAGGAGCACCAATATAACTTTAATGGGGGGGGGGGGAGGAAGGAGCTCATTTTCCAACATGTCCCTTATCTTCTTCCTTCTGCTTTAAATTCCACAATTCACTCTAATAACCTTAGAGTTTGCAATTTAAAAAAAAATTCGGACTTTCCAGGTTCCCGTTCCATGCGAATGACAAAAAAAGATTCCTCTGGCTCGGCTCTCAGTTGCCCAACAAGAAAACACACAGACACGTACTCTCTCCGTCCATGATTTATACTGTTTCTTCTGGCTCAGGGGTACCTGGCTGCATTAACGCCTCGCTCCTCTCTCCTGGCTGAAATTAAAGAGAAGTTTTTCGTGTTTTAAGGATAATTTTTATCACCATTTTTTTTCCCCCGGTCATTTTTATCCTTCCTCCCGTCACGCAATTGCTGCAACAGCAACTTCTAAATGGAGTGACTTCATATTTTAATTTAGTGTATGCAGTTAAAAGGGGGAAAAATACTGATGATTTGCGGCGATAAGTTCAAGCGGATATCGAAGAGGTTAAAAGTTAAAGTAATTCATTACGGGAGATAGTACTGTGATATTCTTCATTCTGACGCCCAGCACGGGCCTGGAATCTAAACGATCAGCCAAGATGCCTGATTAAGAGATAATACTGGAATTGATGGTCATATTTTACTGTGGGTCATGCCAGTGCAGATTGTAGAACGCAGTAATTACAAGTTTGGTCTAGAGAGAGAGAAAAAAAAATCTTTGTCTTCCTTGAGACAACCAGGCTAGTTTAATTGAATCCTAACCCCTGAAACTGTTCTTGCTCTGTTCACACTTTTAAGAGTTGAAATGCTGAGCTGGGCTATTGTGTCTTCATTCTCAGGGTATTCTTTTAAAAACAGAGTAGCCAAAACTTTTTTTTTTCCCCCCAAACACAAGACAAAAAGCTTTAAAATGATAGAAAATAGGTTTCTGTTTTCAAATTTGGAAAACTGAGGTAGATGTGTGTATCTGTGCTTGTATTGAGGTTTAACAGGCAGCTGTAACAGTTATGCAAGCATCTAAATGAATGGAAGTGATTAACTGAAGTTCGAGGGATAGCAACGACAAGTCAATCTCACACAATTGTACATAATTGCCTATATACCTAATTGTTACAAGCTCTATACTGTATATGGAACACATATACCTCCCTTCGCGTTCGTCTCCAGCATCCTATCTCCACCTAGCAGCTGCCCTTAGGTCACTCTGTCTGTGGCCAGGAGACTGCCCATTAACCAAGCTGGTTAAGCCAAACTTACATCCACAAAGCATTCAGGTCTTAGATGTTGGTGTCCATCGTGAAATGATATTAAAAATACAAGGACACAGTTTTAGCTTCATGCAGAACTCCTCTGAGGCAGTGTTCCGCGAATCTGAACTTGTGTGAGAGTGTTACCCAGCTTATGTGAAGCTCTGGAGGTTCAGATGCTCTAAAACGTTCATTGTGGACTGTTCAGGTGACTGTGAGAGCTCCGTGCTCAACAGACCTTTCTCTCTCCAGGTCCCAAAGGCCAGTGGCTCAGCGGCTTCTTTGACCACGGTTCGTTCCTAGAGATCATGCAGCCCTGGGCACAGAGTGTGGTGGTGGGCAGAGCCAGGTAGGGAACAGTGGGATCACCCTCCTGTCTGAGAGCTTTGACCGTCTGTATCTTACAGGGCTGGGGATGTAATGAGTAATGCAGTCCATCCATCCCTTTTCTAACCACTTTATCCAATACAGGGTTGGGGGTCGCTGGACCCTATCCCGGCAAGCAGTGGGCGCAAGGCAGGGTCCACTCTGGATGGGACACCAGTCCATCGCAGGGCACACACACGCAGACACAGTCACACTCACAGGGGCCAGTTTTCCCAGAAGAAAATTAAAGGGGAACTACATTGCTATTTGTATATATATTGGGGTTAGAAAGAATTGGCATTAATGAGTAGTTTTCAAAACCACAATGAATGTAAAATGTACACAGTAAAGTGTAAAACCTCTAGTTCACATAACAAAACTGACTAAATTTCCAGGTATGCGTTGCACCATATTCTTCCATGCAGAATGAGGGAATATGGCCAGCAGCCATATCACCCTGCAACTCACAACTGGCAATCCACTGAAGCTAAGCAGGTGTGAGCCTGGTCAGTACCTGGATGGGAGACCTCCTGGGAAAAACTAAGGTTGCTGCTGGAAGAGGTGTTAGTGGGGCCAGCGGGGGGCGCTCACCCTGCGGTCCATGTGGGTCCTAATGCCCCAGTATAGTGACGGGGACACTATACTGTAAACAGGCGCCGTCCTTCGGATGAGACGTAAAACCGAGGTCCTGACTCTATGTGGTCATTAAAAATCCCAGGGCGCTTCTCGAAAAGAGTAGGGGTGTAACCCCGGTGTCCTGGCCAAAATTTCCAATTGGCCCTTACTAATCATGGCCTCCTAATAATCCCCCTCTATGAATTGGCTACATTACTCTGCTCTCCTCCCCACTGATAGCTGATGTGTGGTGAGTGTTCTGGCGCACTATGGCTGCCGTCGCATCATCCAGGTGGATGCTGCACATTGGTGGTGGTGGAGGGGAGTCCCCATTACCTGTAAAGCGCTTTGAGTGGAGTGTCCAGAAAAGCGCTATATAAGTGTAAGCAATTATTATTATTATTATTATAATAAAACTCATTTTACATTGTAAACAAGCAGATGAATACATCTCTTATATTCCAATAGAAATATTGCTCTCAAATTCGCAACGGCTTTGCCAACAAATGCTACTTACTTGTGAACTCTGCATACAGATCACTTTGGAACATTTCTGTGGTGAAATATCTGCTGCACTACCTCTATTTATTCACTCGTACATCACAGTCCACTAGTCATTACGGTGACTGGTGAGCACGAAGGGCCGCTTCATGGCGCAGTTCGCGCAGACTCTAGCCCATGGCGAGTCCAGGGGTTTCCAACAACATGGCGACTATACAGTATTTTCACAAAGCTCAGGATTTTTTTGATTACCATGATTACCTGAGAAATTGGGACTGCAGTTCCCCAGTATGTTTTTGGACAGAAAAACGGTGCACCCGGAGGGAACCCACACAGGCATCGGGAGAACATAAAAACTCCATGCAGAAGGCACCCCAGGGCCCCAGCGCTGCGAGGCAGCAAGGCTAGCCACCTGTTGCTGTGCACGTGCAAGCCAATCTGATTTTCAGACTCTCCTTGTGAGTGCAGTTTTCCTCCACCAGGTGGCACTGTTTCCTTTGCAAATGTTTGCACGTTAATGGTCACCATTTATTAACCCCTGTGTGCCTTCCACTTTCCCCTTGCTTGGAGCAACACACCAGTTACAACAGACTCCTGCGGTGGATTATTTCTTTTTTTCTGTCCTCTTTTGCCCGACTCAGGATGTTCTTTAGTAATTGCGAGATAAGGAGTGCACTCTTATAAAAAAAAAAAGTCAGGACAATTTGTTCCTGCACCTTGTCCTCTGTGCTCTGCCATTCTATAGAGGGCTGCAGATAAACCTATTTTATTTCATCTCCAGATGCTCATTATCTTTTATGAAAAACACAACAATTACCCTGCTACTTTGAATAGTCACAAGCTGACAGAGGTAATGAAAAGGTGTCAGCAAGATAAAGATGCAGGGAGTGAATGGGGCTCAATTTGCTGGGCACAGAGAGGCCAGTGTATGTCTTTGTATCTGTCTGACTGTGTGTCCTTCTGTCTGTCAGTGTCAGCATGCCTCCTTTGCTATTGTCCACTTGTATGAAGACATGCAGAGTGGGAGGAGAGAGAAGATAAATGGAAATGCAAGCATTTGCAATGGCTGATCAGAATTAAATTGCTACTCTACATTATACATACATTATCTAATAATATCTTCACGCCTGAAGACAGCTACACAGCCAAAACATTGTTTTTCTGTGTGGAATTAACCTCTGCCTGTTAGATTACGTAATGTTGATACAATGCATGCACATCATACTATTGATTTATTTTGTTAAGCGTATTGAGTTCAATATGT
This sequence comes from Lepisosteus platostomus, assembly GCF_059453375.1. Taxonomy (NCBI): domain Eukaryota; kingdom Metazoa; phylum Chordata; class Actinopteri; order Semionotiformes; family Lepisosteidae; genus Lepisosteus; species Lepisosteus platostomus. The sequence goes on from NC_142632.1 coordinate 10,590,239, forward strand.
ACAGGTAGACGTGTGTGTGTTCAGTGGACATGTGTGTGCCTGTGTGTTCAGGACGTGGGTGTATTTGTGTGTACAGATAGACAGTGATGGTGTGTGTCTGTGTGTACAGGTGTTAGTGATGGTGTGTGTCCTAATTGCAGGCTGGGTGGAATACCTACTGGAGTGGTTGCTGTGGAAACCAGGTCCGTCGAGCTGTCAGTGCCAGCAGACCCTGCCAACCTGGACTCAGAGGCCAAGGTAGCTTTGCTGTGCAAACCTGAACCTACATACACAACCTACCATACCTGGACTAGAGAGTGCATGCTCCTCCCTTGCATGGCATTGCACATCTCTCGTTCATCCCGTTTCTTCATTGTCCAATTGACCTTTAAGTTGTGAATGGACCCTGCTGCTGAAGACCATTTTACCGGTTAATGAGTGTCCACAGTTGGCGAGGCCAGGCTGCCTGGTCCCTGTCCTCTACACGCATACAAAACAGTGCTGAGGTGCAAAAGAGTGAACCCGCCACTGATGCCGTCTTTCTGGCCCTCAGATCATCCAGCAGGCTGGCCAGGTCTGGTTCCCCGACTCGGCCTTCAAGACAGCCCAGGCCATCAAGGACCTGAACCGTGAAGGGCTGCCCCTCATGGTGTTCGCCAACTGGAGGGGCTTCTCCGGGGGCATGAAAGGTCAGTGCCCCCCAACCCCCTCCCTCTCCTGCAGCATTGAACAGCCTGCATTGTCAGTGATCAATAGGGGTTTCTTCTTACTAGTATAGGCAATGTGCAGACATAACAGTCTAATCTAAAATTGGCTTCCGACACTGTGCTTAAAGTGCAGACTATATGTCACCTTGCCGTTTCATTAAAAAAAACAGCTGAGGGAAGGATATGAATAAATTAAAGTTGGCCAGAAACCCTTGCAACAGTCCAATCGAGCTGAAACGCCGTTACAGGGGTTTACTGTAACTGAACTATGCATTTTAATAGTGAGCACATTAAACCTGGCATGCTGGTAGTTAAAAACAAACTTTTGGTCAACTTTCTTTAAGATAAAGGGGCTTACAGCAAAAACTAAACCAACATTTTCAAAAAATATCTTAAAAATCTTAAAACAAACTTAAAACATTTTTTAATACATATCTGAAGACAGGTGAAGTTTTTTGTCTGTGGGTTTTAAATAAGGCTTTTGTTGTTCAGGGACAGGTTGCTGTTTATGACCTTCTTTACACAGCTAAAAAAAAATCCCAGGTTTAATCCTGGCTGAGAAGGAGTCTCAATTCTGACACATTACTGGCATGTCGTATTTCAAAATATTCCAGCGTTAGCGTATTTCCATTTTTTTCTAGATGCTCACGTGACAGAGAGAGTTTGAAGTGTGCGTCTGTTTGGAGACAGCGTGTCAGCTCGTAGTTTAATAGCTTTTTAAACGGAGACAGCTAGGTGTCAAACACACTGCTGTTTAATTAATTTTGTTTGTCCTGCTCTGCTTTTGATAGTCATGGGCGGCTGGGTATTCCTGTTGCCAGGAAAGAAACAAAAGAGAAGTTTGCACTACAAAACCAGCACTCCAGCATATCTTTGAAAAAGGAAGGTCTTGAGCCATCAAGTAAAATTATGCTTTAGTTTTAGGATGTACTAATAAGACCATATTTACCATATTGTATTTTGTTGTCTCCATATTATACCCTTAGAAAGAGTTCAAAGAATGACTACAAGACAGGTTAAGGGAGCTAAAGCTCTTCAGCCTGGAACAGAGAAAAGAGGAGATTTGATTTAAACATGTATACAGTGTGTATACGTAAAGCCTATCCAGGGGTCTACTTCTCACTCAGTAGTGAAATTGGAACAGGGAGTCATATTGGAAAACAGAAAGGGAATTCCTTTAAGACACAGAATATAATATATAACATAATATAACATTACTTTATTAACCCTTTACATTTTCTTGCATTAGGAATTAACTTTTCGCAGACCCCAGCTTGCTCTCCATGAGACACACAGATAGGGAGAGAGACTGGGGTCAGAGCGCCTGGAGCAGTTGGGGTTAAGGGCCTTGCTCAGGAGCCCAATGGAACAGGATTCCTCTGCTGGCTACGGGATTTGAACCGGCAACCTTTCAGCCACAGGCGCAGATCCTGAGCCACAGAGCCACCGCTCCGCCCCAAGGAGATAGGGCGGAGTGGTGCTTATATAGGAGATGCTTCTTCAAAGGGCTTTCCTGCCTAGGTTGAGAACAAATTCTGGACTCCTTCAAAACTGAGGGGCAGCATTTTAGATGTATATAGATGCTAAACTACCAAATAAGCCAAATGGGAGAATTGGGCTCCTCTCTGTACTTGAGTTTCTACAACAGAGTGCTGCTGTCCTTCTGTACTGTGGGTTTAACCAGAAAGCAGGGAGAGTAGTTGTCACAGCCATATCTATTTGAGATCATATACTGAACCTGTTAATCCCACTAATACATTTAGGTACTGGTGTTTCACAGCATGCAAAGATTGAGCCTGTGCTCATTGCAAGGATGTAACAGTACATCCTTGCATGCAGGCTGACATACATACACTTTGTATGTCAGCCTGTTCCCTTGCACAGTTGTACCCCTATTGCAGCCAGATGTGTGCTTGTATTTTAGAGCATGGTTTGTGTCATGGGGGAGGGGTGGTCACCTCTCTCCTCACTCATCGGTGTCCCACAGCAGCTGCCACAGTGTTACGCTGTACAGTGCCCCAGTAATAACTGTAGATAACCTGAGCTGCTGGGGCTCAGAGACTCTAGCAGCACACCACCTTAGGTGTTGAAGCATGCACTCCAATAAGAGCTGGCCATGCTCCAATGGGGCTGGGCAGGAGACAGCACAGCCGGCATAGCAACAAGGTGGTGGGTGAGGTTGGTGGTGGTGGGGGTCTCTGGACATTCCTTTTGACTTCTCCTTGTACAACCCAGCGCCTTTACAGAGCTGAAAAACGAAGAGGGCCACAAGTGCAGCTAATTTCTCAGCGTCACGCTTTTCAAAACAGGGAGAAAAAAAGCAAAGGCTAGTCAAGCATGGTCTGCGCGTCTTAAAGTCCCCACACAGCTGTGCAGAACCTCTTTCCCCATCATGGGCGTGGAGAATGAGTTAGCCATTAGCTCAGCGAATAAAAACAAAAGATTCTGTGTGCTACACAGATTACAGGAGAGGCAGCTATGGACTTCCTGTGAGCCATGGCCATCATGTACCTGAGCTGATCAAAGACGCACGAGCCATAGGGTCTGTCCGTCACGAAATGTGACACCGCGGACGTGCTGGGTGCTCTCAGCCCTGTCAGCTTCAGAGCAGGGAGGCTCTGGCTGTCCCAGGCACACGCAGAACAGCAAGGCCAGAAGTCGCGCGCTTCAAAAGGGGAGCAGGAAGCCGATTCACTTTGCTTTAACGCTACTTTGATTATTCACAGAAAATGCAGGCGGAAGGTGGTCGGGGGGGGAGGGGGAGCAGGGTAAATAAATAAAAAATAAACAATTATAGCACCCCTCAGTGCACACACTGTGAGGAGCCAATCGCTGTGTCGGCCAAACGACTTGGAAATTGTGTGTAATGAGTAGGAAAAGATTAGAGGCAGCTCTTGCTAGGCTGAAAATTGACATTAGTAAAAGAAAACTCTTTACTAGCCGACCTAGGCGGTCTAATTTAAGCAGTAAAAAAAGAAAGGAAAAAATCGCAGAGTATGAAGGGAGCAGTGTCGGTCTAGCGTGCATCTCCCAGCACGTTTTTCAATCTTACTGCAAGGTTATTCAGCATAATGCAAAATTAAATTAGAAAAGTCTGGGAATATTGGGATGGAAGAGTCATTTTGGAGGTGGTTTATTTCGGTGAACCGGCAGTGACCCACGCTGCCGGGACCTCATGCGTGAAATTCAGTGGAAATTAACACCGGGGTCCCTGCCTGGCACAGCGCACCGCTGGGAATACAAAACCGAGAGCCGTGGCCTCTTGGCAGCGTCGGTGTGTATGGTGTAGCCGCGCGTGCCTGCCATTGAAGTTTACTGATTTCTTTTCTTCCGAACCCACTCTTAAATGCTTGCCAAAAACGCAAAACGGAAAACCAGAATGGAAGACTCCTTCGGTCGATGGATTACTTTGATGCTGTGGGTATGAGTGGGCACCTCTTTCCCCTCTGAGAGAACCAACCCAGCCCCTGCTGGCCGAAACGCTCCACCTGGAGAAGCGAAATGTTCCTAAATTGCCGCTGACGCACCTCTCTCAATCTCGGCGATGTTAGCCAAACCACGGTCAGCCAGGGAAAGATGAAAGCTTCGCAGTGCAAGACTCCTTGCCAGTGTGTTTAGTATTATTCATTAGCTCATCAAACTATCTAACAAATATCTGCATTGAGCAGATCTGCCAACAGATTGGCACAGCATGCTTATTCCTCGGCCGTGTCAGAAAATTAAAAGCGACGTGGATGCAGGAGGGAAACTGTGAGACCTGTGAAGGTTTTCAACATTGCGGGTAAAAAAAACTACCTTCAGGTTGAATTTGATATTCATGCCTTTCTGTAAGAACTGCAGCAGGGTGCTGGTGCCACAGCTCCGCAGGTGTGTGGGAAGGACTGAACTGCTGCAAAGGGAGTGTGTTTCATGGGAGGAAACCAAACAACAATAAACTACAGTCTCTGGAAAAGGAGCAAGCCTGCTCTGCATGTATGAAGAGAAAAAGGAGTAATGTGGACCAATAAAGCACCAAGGAGTAGGATGGAGGGCAGAATCTCACATACGGTATACAGATGCAGACATCATGTTTTGGAAATCCTGGCTTGCTTAAGAAATTGAGAACATAATAAAGGTTAAAAATGAGAGAAGGCCTCTTGGCCCATCTAGCCTGTTTAGTACTAGTTAGATGATCCAAGGGCCTCATTGAGCCATATTTTAAAGCCTATTTTAAAAGAAGGCAGAGTATCAGATTCAAACACAGGGCTGGGTAGCTTATTCCATGCTCTCACAGCACTTCCTGATTGAACAGAGGAGAGGAGATCTCACTAAGCAATAGGACAAACAGTGACTAGGGAGTGGTGCAATGCTCTTCCTGATTGTAACACAGAAATTGAAAAGTTTTCTTTGTTGGTTGTGTCAGTTGTCAGTGGGGCTTTGTTGATGGTGACTCCAATCTGGTGAAGTGCAGAAGTGGTGCAGCCCAGTGTGAGCTTCAGTCAAATCCAGTCTTGCTCCGCTCTAGATCCAGACCACTCTTAGACTCAGTTTAAGTCCAGCTCAAACACAGTCCAGTCACGTTCCAGTCAGACGGTCTCTGCTCCTCTCTTCACAGATATGTACGACCAGGTGCTGAAGTTTGGGGCCTACATTGTGGATGGCCTGCGGGAGTACCGTCAGCCCGTACTGGTCTACATCCCGCCCCAGGCAGAGCTGAGGGGTGGCTCCTGGGTAGTTATCGACCCCACCATCAACCCAAGGCACATGGAGATGTATGCCGACAAGGACAGCCGGTAAGAAACCCTCTTGGAACATTAGATTGGAACTTTTGCTACCTAGTCTATAATGCATTGAATGTTCCCCTGATTTCGTGATAGAAAGCTTGTAGTTATTTCAGGAATCTTGTTTTAGATCTTGAAAAAACAGATTGGGAGTACGCTTTGTAGAAGGAATTGCAGCAGTGCGGTCAATTACAGCTGCCCATGCTGACAGCGGTTGCATCCACAGACAACAGGTCAGATCAATTATAGTCATCAGACAGTAAGGCAGGGACAGATGAAATCAATAAACCCTCTGACAGTGTGGGTCACTGTAATTGCAGCTGGAATCCATCCAGATAGAGCAGTGGGGTGTAGGGGGTCTTGGAGCCTGCAGTCCATAACTTGGGATGTAATTCTTTGGATTAACCTGCCCGGCCTCCCTTCTCTCCTCTCTTCACTATAGTGGTGGGGTGTTGGAGCCAGAGGGCACGGTAGAGATTAAATTTCGGAAGAAGGACCTGGTGAAGACCATGAGACGAGTGGACCCAATCTACATGAGCTTGGCTGAGAGGCTGGGTGAGTGATGGGCCCGTAACAGACAACACCAGTCTGGTTCCAATTCACCACCTTATCTATCCCGCAACACTTAACTCCCCAGTGGCCTTTCACAACCCCTCTCAAATTCTTTTCTTCTCTCTGCCTCTCTCCTCCCAAGTATATCTCTGTAGGCTGGCCGTTCCACACATTTAGGATCTCCTCTCGGTTTCAAAGCTGATCTCTTCAGCTTACAGTCTCCCTAAAACCTGCTAAGGAGGCATCTCAGTTACACTGCTCTCTGTTGCTTCCTGATTCCAGCTCTGCGAGCTCCCAAGATTGTAACCAGCCATTCTTGTCCCATATATTGATGCTGAAGCACTAAAGGGGTTAAGCAGACGATTAAAAACAGCAGACACTGAGAAAGAAATTGTCTGTAAAATTTGTCATTTCCAAACCTGCTGTCAGTAAGACCTCATCACAGGGTAGATTGTGGGCTACAGGCAGTGTAGCGCATTTATTACAATTCCTGCCCATTTTCCTTTCACACACACACCACCACCACCAAAAAAATGAGACTTTTACTTTTAAAAGACATCAAGAAACATCAGGAATCACAATAAAAAAGCATGTCTCAAGAGGCACTACCAAACAGACAGGAAAGCAGGAGTTCACCTGGTGAACCCCACTCTCATGCCAGGGAGAGATGATAATTGACCGTGAAAAAAAGCCAAGCCTTTTTCCTCCATGTTTTTTTCCCAAAGTCAATCTCGATCCCAGAGCAATATAATAATGATGATGATGACGAAAACCAGCGAACATCAGTTCAGTGGACGACACCACGGATTGCATAATTTAGCCGCCGCCTTTTCCCTCTTTTCTCTGTCCTCCTCTCCCTCCTTCCATCCTCTCTCCCTTTCTCTTTCTGGGTAATTTAAAATTTGTCAAACTCTGGCGTCTTCTGGATCGCTGGCCTTTGATATTTTGCTCACTCCATTTGCCACAAACAAGCCGCGGGGCTCGGTTCCTGCTGACTGCTGCAGAAGTGGTGCGGCTCCATTTATCTTGTGCCGCAGACTGAATGCTTACTCATTACTGGGGCTCTCGCTGGGTTAACCCTCTCCTCGCCTTGGCCCTACCTGAGCCTGCACCTACCCCTCCGGCACCCCAGTACACACACACACACCATGCCACCACCGTCAGCACTGTGTTTTACTAGGCCTCTCAAGAACAAAATCCCCAGGATTACAAGTCCTGTGTGTGAGGCTGTCATCTCTGCCTGGAGCAGCTGTGGACACTGGGCTCCCTGGGTTTGAGTGTCTGGGACTCTAGTCTACAGTATATCTCTCATTAACAAAGCGTCTCCAGTATTGAGCAACAGTCATACCGCCTGCATTGCAGAACTGCTTGACTGCAGCGGCATCAGTATTGTTGCTCCTGTTGCCATTGGGATTATGGCTAACAGAAACAGTAAAAATAATAAGCAACAATTTATAATAATAAGCACTAAATGAAGAAAGTGAACTTCTTTATCATGTCCATGGGGCTAGTTGTTTGTGTAGAGAGAATGGAACAGGAAGGTGATGTTTCTGTCCAGGTGTGAGTTTCTGGCGAGTCGGTGTGAGTGTGTGTGCACGCAGCCAGTGTGTGGCTCTGTGCTGTATTATCTCACCCGCGCTCCCGGCTGCTCTGAGCGGTTAACCCTTTCCAGCCTTCCCCCGGGGAAATGTGTCAATCTGAGAGACCACAGATCAATCAGCGGCTGATTATGCTTTTCATTCTCCTTCAATTGATTTTATTCGCGGCTGAAAATAGGCATCTGCTGTCAGCGGGGCGAGGCGGCCTGTGCGGGGCTCTGACGGATTGGTTTTGACAGAGATCAATCTCGCAGCTGATGGGCAGGGAGGCCTGGGAGCAGAGAGCCAGCACTGCATTACAGCAAGAGCAGCCAGAGCCCTGATAATACACTTCGACAGGCTGTCTGATAGACACAGCTGCACACTGACCCACAGCTGCACAGATACACAACGCACTGGTTTCCAACACAACAAAATAATGTTTCACAGCAGCACATTGGCACACAGCTACACATTTTTTGCACAACAGCACTTATTTAGTGCAACAGTAAGGCAGCATTTTACAGCAGTACATTAGTTATGTTTCTGGTATTGTAATTGAAAGTTTGTGGGTTCAAATCCCAGGTGAATCACTGATGTTGTGCCCTTGAGCAAGGTGCTTCACTTAGATTGCTTCAACAAAATACCCAGCTGTATAAATGGGTGCGAGTATAAATCATTTTGAATGAAATCCTCAGCCAAATAAATTAGTAGGGTCTACAGATACACACTCACTGGCTTGCAACAACACACAAAAAGCAAAAATAACACTCTTACGCTTACAGGGCAGCCTAGCAAACACACTGAGTCACTGTTCACCTTCTTGAAGTAACACACCTGTTATTGCAAAACAAGATACTGTTTTTTTAAGTTGAGCAAAAAATATCCAGAACTGACAAAAGTGCAAAGTGATTTCACACCGGTGTAAAATATGTTATGATTGTTTTTTCTCATTTTATGCAAGATTAAACTTTTCCAGGAGAGGGAGAGGTATTATGCAAATGCTATTTATTTTAGCCAAGTGCAGCTCTAGATCAGCAGACACATGCATGCGAATGAAGGAGCTCCCAGGGAAGGTCTTCACCTGTCCGCCGGTTCCTGTGTGCTGTGGTTCCGCCTCTCTCTATGGATCTTTAAATCTGTCTCCGCTTTCTGGACCGTTCCACAATCGATCGGCTCCTCCTCGCTCCCCCCACACAAACCGGGGGCTTTTCTTTTGCTGTTCCTGGTCTCCACCCCGAAGGGGCGAGAAATCTTTACAGCGGCTAGGATTCAAATCGAGTAGAAAATAGGCATTGATGTATTTGTTAATATCACCTTAATCGCTGGCTAGGCTGGCAGAAGGGATGGGGGGGGGACTTCTCTCACCCAGAGGGCCATCATCACGTCTCAGCCTGGGCCTGACCCTGTCTGGGGTCAACTTGTCTGTGTCCATGTTTGTGCTCATGTACAGGCTATTTGGATGTAATGTATCCAGAAGGTACATGTCTCACTAGGGCTCATTGCAGCATGCTGTCCATACAGAGTGTTAGATGTGGCAATTGTATTGGTCTGCAAGGATAGGAAGGCCTTCATCATGGTGGACAACCAGTGTGGGGGGTGCTGCCTGAAGGGTAATACTATACAGAAGCTTTTGTCTAGATCAAGAGCTCCCGAAATCCCCTTTACAGAGGGAGAGGCCTTTACACCAGCGATTTTACTCTGTGATCCGCCTGTCACATCACATGGGGACTCCACCCATATAAATCAGTCAAGAAAGTCACGTTGAAATAGGAACTGCAATTCTGTTCTTAACTGTAAGACATTCAATCGCACAGTGCTGCAGTCCTGGGTGAGAGAGTCTTACAAATACCATAAATACCATCTCTAACAATGAGAATTCGATGTGCCTGTCTTTGAGGGTGCAGGGCGATGGGGGGATTGGGCTGAGGGCAAGTATGTTTCCTGGGTTTCCAGGATCCCAGGCCCCAGTTGGGAATACAAACTGATCTTGGGGGCATTTGTGTAGGTATATAGGTATGGCGTGGCTGACGAGAGTCTCGATTCCCCCCCCAGGCACGCCGGAGCTCAGTGTGGTGGAACGCAAGGAGCTGGAGGCCAAGCTGAAGGAGCGAGAGGAGTTCCTGCTCCCCATCTACCACCAGGTGGCGGTGCAGTTCGCCGACCTCCATGACACCCCAGGGCGCATGCAGGAGAAGGGCGTCATCACTGTGAGTCCCAGTTGGAGGCAGGGGCAGGGGGGTGGGGGGGGGCACTACACCACGGAGAGCCGAGATGCTGTCTCCCTGGAAACACTGGATCAGCGGTCTCCGGGGGAACAGGGCCCACAGCATTCTTTTGGAATTGTGCTCCTGGCTCCTACATCAGCACAGGAAAAGAGCACATTATCGCTTGGAGAATTCAGTGCAGCACTTCTGAAGCCAAAAAGACTTAAGCCTTTTAATTATCTTTTGATAAACTGTTACATCACCTTAGCAAATAAGGTGTGAACCCCAGGGAATAAATCCAATCAAACTCCTCATTACCAAGGATATGGGGAAAAGGTTTGGAAGAAACGTTTTAGACAATTTTGAGATGATAATGTTAGGAAATCATTTTCATAACTCCCACCCCACCGAAGGAATGGGGAATTTGTCGTTATTGTGACTGCACAGACGATTGGGGCCCTGGGGTGCCTGGGAGAAAGATGAATCCACTTGTATCTACAGTGGCGCCACAGATTAAGAGCTGCAAACTTCAAATCGTTTCTCTGATTAAAACTTTCTAGTCAGTGGGCTGGAAAGCGAGTGTTGTCGAGGGCTGGAAAAAAATGAAACTGTGTTTTTGCCAACCAAGAAATTCTTTAAAACTGTTTTGGAATCCCTGCACTCAGAAACGCTTGTTTGTGGGAGAGCTGCAGCAACATACAGAGCTGTCGGTGTGTCGGAGCAACTGGGGCAGGAATTCTGTGCTGTGGAGGGGGTGAAAAGATATTGATCGTTACCTTCGCTGTAGGAGTTAGAGTGCGCTAGAGTGTGAGATTGGAGCTGCTGTAGTGTTACACTGTGGTAAGAGTGCACAGGTGTGCAGCACTGTGAGATTGGGGCTGCTGGAGTATTACACTGTGGTGAAGAGTGCACAGGTGTGCAGCACTTTGAGATTGGGGCTGCTGGAGTGTAACACTGTGGTAAGAGTGCACAGGTGTGCAGCACTGTGAGATTGGGGCTGCTGGAGTGGTACACTGTGGTAAGAGTGCACAGGTGTGCAGCACTGTGAGATTGGGGCTGCTGGAGTGTAACACTGTGGTGAAGAGTGCACAGGTGTGCAGCACTGTGAGATTGGGGCTGCTGGAGTGGTACACTGTGGTAAGAGTGCACAGGTGTGCAGCACTGTGAGATTGGGGCTGCTGGAGTGGTACACTGTGGTAAGAGTGCACAGGTGTGCAGCACTTTGAGATTGGGGCTGCTGGAGTGGTACACTGTGGTAAGAGTGCACAGGTGTGCAGCACTTTGAGATTGGGGCTGCTGGAGTGGTACACTGTGGTAAGAGTGCACAGGTGTGCAGCACTTTGAGATTGGGGCTGCTGGAGTGGTACACTGTGGTGAAGAGTGCACAGGTGTGCAGCACTGTGAGATTGGGGCTGCTGGAGTGGTACACTGTGGTAAGAGTGCACAGGTGTGCAGCACTGTGAGATTGGGGCTGCTGGAGTGGTACACTGTGGTGAAGAGTGCACAGGTGTGCAGCACTTTGAGATTGGGGCTGCTGGAGTGGTACACTGTGGTAAGAGTGCACAGGTGTGCAGCACTGTGAGATTGGGGCTGCTGGAGTGGTACACTGTGGTGAAGAGTGCACAGGTGTGCAGCACTGTGAGATTGGGGCTGCTGGAGTGGTACACTGTGGTAAGAGTGCACAGGTGTGCAGCACTGTGAGATTGGGGCTGCTGGAGTGGTACACTGTGGTGAAGAGTGCACAGGTGTGCAGCACTGTGAGATTGGGGCTGCTGGAGTGGTACACTGTGGTGAAGAGTGCACAGGTGTGCAGCACTGTGAGATTGGGGCTGCTGGAGTGGTACACTGTGGTAAGAGTGCACAGGTGTGCAGCATTGTGAGATTGGAGCTGCTGTAGTGTTACACTGTGGTAAGAGTGCACAGGTGTGCAGCACTGTGAGATTGGGGCTGCTGGAGTGGTACACTGTGGTGAAGAGTGCACAGGTGTGCAGCACTGTGAGATTGGGGCTGCTGGAGTGGTACACTGTGGTAAGAGTGCACAGGTGTGCAGCACTGTGAGATTGGGGCTGCTGGAGTGGTACACTGTGGTGAAGAGTGCACAGGTGTGCAGCACTGTGAGATTGGGGCTGCTGGAGTGGTACACTGTGGTGAAGAGTGCACAGGTGTGCAGCACTGTGAGATTGGGGCTGCTGGAGTGGTACACTGTGGTAAGAGTGCACAGGTGTGCAGCATTGTGAGATTGGAGCTGCTGTAGTGTTACACTGTGGTAAGAGTGCACAGGTGTGCAGCACTGTGAGATTGGGGCTGCTGGAGTGGTACACTGTGGCGGTACGACTGTGCTCCAGTATGCCTGCTGCCTTGAGTCTGTGCCCGCTGGGAGCCTCTCTCCACAGGCCTGCTCTTGGCAGCGCCAGGGGCGGGAGCTGTGGGGAGCCGTCACAGCCAGCTCGGTGTGTAAATACCCACGCTCCCTTCCTCCCCGCCGGATTCGCCGGCGCTACAGCAGCAGGGGAGTGTCATTAATCACATTGGAAATGAATTTCCAGCCCTGCACGGAGAGCAAGCTGGAGCACGTGCGGAGGGGTGCCTGCTCCGTGCCACAGAGACCCTCTGCCTGAGAAGGCAAGTCCGCCTGGGGAGTCCAGAGACACGTCTGTGTCACGTCCCAGTTTGCCTCCGCTGGACTCCGGTCTGCAGCGGAGCTGACGGGAATGCCGTACTCCTACAGGAAGACCGGTGCGGCAGCCCCACTCATTGCCGATCCTATGGGGAAGCGCTGCAGCCAGACCTGGTGTGCTCCCCCTGGCTCAGTGACACTGTGAAGCTGGCTTTCAAACAGGCCGTTATTCTTAATGGCTGTAGTGCACAACTGTTAGAAATGAACAGGGGCCTGCTCCATGCTGTGTTTAACCCCACTCCGCTGAAGCAGCTCACCTTCTAGCAAAGGCTGTAATGGCCGGGATGATTGCAAAGGGGGAAATCGAACTCTGACGTGCCTCGTGGCTCCTGTGTGTTTCAGGACATCCTGGAGTGGCGCACCTCCCGCCAGTTCTTCTACTGGCGCCTGCGCCGCCTGCTGCTGGAGGACACGGTGAAGAGGAAGATCCAGGCGGCCAACAGCGAGCTGACGGACGGCCAGATCCAGGCCATGCTGCGACGCTGGTTCGTGGAGGCCGAGGGCGCCGTCAAGGTGAGCTCTCCCGACCCCCTGCCCCGCACACGCCCCCTTCCTGCTGTCTCCGAAAACTGCCGCAACTCTTCTGTAAAGGTGCAAATCCTGGTGTTGGACATCGTCTTGTTGGATTGTTGTAGGCTTGTTTGCCATCTTGGGGTGAGGAAGAATTTTGAGCGAGCCAGGCACCTTGTTTGCGTTTTATTTACAGCCTGTGGCAGAAGCGCATAATGAGGCATCTGTTCCGGTGCAAACACGCGGCGCTGTAAGCTGGACTGGCCTGTCAGGCTTTGTGCCTGCTGGAGGTGCCTCCTCCTAAAGCCCAAAGGCGCGACTCAATCAGAGACAGTTGCCTTCCACCAGTCCTTCCTTATGCATCGAGGGCAATGATCTCCCGTCTGCTCCTTCAGCCAGGGCAGCTTCAGCGAGACGCACTGCTGTGCACGGTAAAGTGCACTCCTGGCAGGCACGTGTAGCTGTAAACACAGTATTTAATGCAGGCCCTGTAGGGTTGAGCTTCGCCATGTCGTAAATGGAAAAGATAATGCGTCCGTAAAGAATTAGCTGTGCAGCTTTACAGCTACAAAATATTTCCCTATAAAAGCAGCCATCTATGAAAGCAATTCCAAGTCTATTTTTGCTACACTGTCCAGCAGAGAGCATGTGCTGTGCCCAGGCCAAGCCCAGATGGCTGTACTGTGCTTAGTATTCAGGCCGCCTCTCTGTGCCAGCGCTCGCACCAGCTACTGCTAACAGCCCTGCAGCCCTGAGCCAGGCAGTGACACCTCTGCCCACTAAATACTGTTGGCAACACTGTGCCACCCCCTCCCTTCCAGCATGCCTGCGCCACACAGTGGAGGATGTGGCTGAAGTTGCATTTTTTTTTAATCGAAAAGGATGAGCGCTCCACACTTCCCACACCTGGAGTGCCTACTGTGCGCCGCGGCATGCTGTCCCCCTCCCTGTCCTGCCTGCAGAACAGCCTCATGTCATCCCCGGAGAGGGGTGTGCGGTGGATTCCAGCATGGCTGTCATGCAAAGCTCCTTACTTTTAAGGGATTCTCGCTGGGGGAGCTGTGCATCACAGGCAAGTCGGCAAACGGCACTGAAGTAATAGAGGTGCAAATGCACGCAGAGATGATAGAAGTGTCCCTAACACTCGAGACTCCGCTTCGAAAGGGAGTCGCGATAGAAAAGAGAGGAAAAAAAAGGCCCTGGAGTGATGCCAAGTTCCCAAGGTAGTGTACAAGTATCTTTAGAAGCCGGCGTCTTGTTAGCTAATACATTACACCAATCAAGGCGAGTTATCTTAAGCTACAATTAATCTGCACCCTGGCACGCGCTGATAGGACAGCAACATGCTGTTTCTTAATTAAAAGCAAACGGATTAAAAATGATTAATAACGGTATTAAATATTCTCATGGACTACAAGCATGGGGAATCTGGCTTTCTTATGCAGGCTTAAAACGAAGAAGTCATTAACGTTCTTGCAATCTTCATAAGCCAGAGCTGTACTTTGTTTGGGATCAGAAGTTGCTTATTTCATGAATATGCATTTCGCTATCAAGTTTTGTCAAAAAGGCATCAGTGGGGCATTTGGTAGTTGTGAAACTTGTTGACTTTTCATTTATACATTTATTTCCTAGTCCCTTTATTCTAATGGCTAAGATATTAACCTGTTCATGGGTAAGTACAGAGGAAGAATTTGTATGCAAAAAGGAAGGAACATTATACAGTGTGAAATATGAATGATATATACACATCTGTATGAATGCATGTGTATATAAATATTTGTGCTTAAGCAAAGGTGCATGCTCTCCTGGAAATGAAACATAAAAACAGCTACATGTTCAAGCAGCGTTCTTCTGCTTTTTATTCTTCACTTTTTCATTCTTTATTCAATAACACAATTGTATGGAGACCTACTGCAATATTAACTTTGTTTTAAGGTAACATTTAATCCTGATCAGTGATTTGTAGGGCAAAAGGGAAGGCTTTGTTTTATGGATGTGTAGAAAGGAACAGATGACAATGACCTGATGGGTAAATGTGATGGATCGGCGACGACAGCATTTCATGTATCCACGACCTTGAGCTGTTGTGATCAGGTTTCTGTTCAGTGTGACTGCTACAGATTGCTAAAGGAAAAGCTCACTGTATATGTTCTCATTCTACAAACTAAGCCATAATTAATAATAGACAATGTTGACACATTAGTAGAAATCATTGCTGGGGCCTGTGCCTAAATTGCTGATGTTCCCAACATATTATAATGTCTGTTTATTCCATTGGGAAGACCCGTAAGAAGATACTGCTCAGAACATGGGTATTTTGCTGAAGCGCCACCATGCTTAATGAGCTATCTTGGTCACAGACTGTAACTCTAAAGGCTGTAATGACATGAAAGATTATACACAGAAACTGTGGTCCATCAGTGCCTTTCTGAGTAGCAAACTGGATTTCCTGAGAGATCCCCATCCCAGTACTGATCAGGCCCAGCCTTGCTTACCTCCTGCACTCTGAGCCCGTCACAGGTCTGCTGTTAGTTGTAAAGCCAGTCAGGTCAATGACTAAGGATGCAAATGAAGCTGACTGTTTGTCAGACGCAATACATAAAATCAGCCAACGCTGGCGGGCTCAGTTTTCGGGAAAGGTGAAACTTTGTTCTGCAGGGGCTCAGCAGCTTGAGCAACAGAGGGAAGGGGTGTGCTGGCGTGTTCTGGTTGTGTGGTTCAGCTCTCCATGCATGCTGCACTCTTGATTGCAAGGAAGAACTGGCACATTTAGAACAAGGTTATTTTATTGTCTTGTCTGTAAAGGAGACATTTTTTTAAAAATGTTAAAATAAAATACGAAAGCAGGTACCAGACGCTCAGGAAAGAATTCTGTTTGGAAACCAATTACCAGAGCGCTTTTCAAATTGATTTCATTTGTACCGGCAGCTCTCGTCAGCCTGCTCAAGCCCTCCAAGGACAGGGAGATAAAAGATACCCCCCCTCCCCGGTGTGGGACAGTGAAACAAAACTGAAATTTTCAAAGAAAGGTGCAGCAGAGACAGATCAGTATCCAAAAAGACCTTCTTTAACGCAAGTTATTTGTATGACGGTGTAAATGGTGAATTGTGGGATTGTAGAAATAAAAATCAGGCATGTGCTCAGGATTTTGCATAACAGTGTAGTGTTCATGCCCATCCTGCTATTAATTGCTTTGTGTTCTAAGAAAGCTCCTGTGCTGGTTCTACATGATCAATCCAACAGTCCCCTCAAAGCGGAGACAAAGGACTTAGATGAAAGGTGTACAGCTAACTCCTGTTTTCCATCTAAGAACACCATAAAAGAGAATTTTATTAAGCCATTGATAACTAATTTGCAGCACAGCTGTGTGACATGACAGATACAGTATTAAATTAAGCTACACAGGTACCTGTTTTCACAAATGAGTTAACAACACCAGGAAACCGTAACGTGTTGCGTCTATGGCGGGGTCTGACATTGAAAGTCTTACTCTCAACTCCTGGGGCAGTGGGGTTTGCATTACAAGCTGGTGCAGGTGACACTGACCGTCTCTCTCTGGCCAGGCCTACCTGTGGGACAGCAACGAGGACGTGGTGGAGTGGCTGGAGAGACAGCTGAAGGAGGAGGAAGGGGCACGCTCCATCATCGACGAAAACATCAAGTACATCCGCCGGGACCACATCCTCAAGCAGATCCGCAGGTGAGCTGCCAGCCGACCCCACCCCACGCACACTCCTGCATGAAACCCAGTCGCAGCCCATGCTGAAGACAGAAGGCTTTATGTCTTTACAAGATTCCACCAATGGAAGAGCTGTAGGATACCTGCAGCAGGAGGACGCCCCAGGGCTGCAGACTAAGGCTCTAGCATCCTCTCATCTAGATGAAAATGATGGGGGATGAAGATGGGGTGGAGGGCTAGTGTCCCATTCTTACAGCAGTAAAGTTAATGTTCTGCTTCTCCATCTCGAGGTACCAGGCCAGACGGGGACATCAGTCGTCTTGTGCTTAAAGTGTTCTAAAAACACTTAAAAATGTACCTGTCACACCATCATCATCCCCCTTTCAGACACAGCACGACACATTTTAAAGTACTTCGGGAGCATGAGGGAAAACACAAAAAAGAACACCCATGCTGAAGTATTACATAAAACTAAATGGAAAATATTTAATATATAAATCCTGCTACAGAAAAAATAGTTGCATACAAAGTAATTTACACTTTAAGGTGGGAGAGGGGTTGTGTTGTAATATAAGGAAAAACAAAGGTTCACATAAAAGATTTAGTTCTAGATGTGGAAGCGTGTGTAAGAAAGGTTCCAAAAAAGAGGATCTCATTCAACGCATTTGTCTGTGAGTAATTTACCACTCAAAGAGCCTCCTCCTAATGTTTTTTTTGACAGATCCTAGCAACCTGCTTCAGCAACACAGCTGGGCAGTTTGCTCCAAGCCCCTGCAATCCTTGAAATAAAATGTAATACCCATATGCACCTATGCAATATTTATACTGCAGTAATAACACTAACAGTACTTATTGTTGCATTCATTGCTCAATGTTGTCTGCTTGCCAGCATGATGCTAGGGTGACCCTTGACCTTCTCTCTCATCTGCTTCTCCCAGCCTGGTGCAGGCCAACCCTGAGGTGGCGATGGACTCCATCGTGCACATGACCCAGCACATCTCGCCCACGCAGCGCGCAGAGGTGGTGCGCATACTGTCCACCATGGAGGCACCGCCCTCCTCCTAGAGCACGCCCCCCTGCACCCCACCCTCTGCCCCGACAGGCGTGCGCCAGCCTTCAGGACTCCAGAACGCAAGTACCACCCCTTTCCCCCCAAAAAAACCCCACCAACCAACACTGCTAACCACAGGGCAGGAGGGAGTGGCCGAGACTTTTGTGCGTTTCTGCACTCCGGCAGCGCCATCGCTGTTCTGCATTGTGACGACAGCCTCCTTGAACCCACTGAAGGCAGAGGCTCGACTGACGCCCTGGAAAGAAGACGCACAGATCGGCTCTAGAACCAGAATACAGCGTCTGTTATCTACATCTTCAAACACTCGTACTCAATTAGGATTAATACAGGCCAGTGCAACGCTTGTGAAGGTTCAGGGCCAGATTAGTTTGTGTCCTGAAGGAAGAGAGTGATTTTTTTAATAGTTTATCGAGGATTTTCTAAAACAAAAGGTTTGTCCAGTGTGCAAGGTTTAAAATGTTAGTAATTGTACAAAAGAGGGGTGGTGTTGTCTCTACACCTCCCCCCACCGCTCTACAACCTCCTGCAAAAAAAAAAGGACTGGAAGGAAAATCCCATTTTTTAAAAAAAGGCTTTGTGTGTTTGAGTGTGCCGCAATAGCACTTTCAACATCAGTAACCGGGCCCAATTGCTTCTGTTGAACGCAAATGGAAAGATTAAAACACCTTTAAAAGAGCACTTAATTTGCGATCAAAGGCAGCAGGTGTAAACAGGATGTGTGCTGTGTGGCCGGGCCTGCGGGGAGGGGGGGAGGGTATCAAAGCTCGAGGGGCACAGGCTGCTCCCGCCCAAGGGTCCCCACTATTCAGAGCCGAGCGCTTTCACAGGGGCCCCGGGGGTCAGCCGCGGCCTGGCCGCACATGAGAGAGCGACAGGCGCCACCTGGGTGAGACGACGGGCCCCAGGGCGCAGGAACACGCCCCCTCCTGCACGTGCGTGGCTCCAGCACAGCCCAGGTGTATACAGAGTTATAAAAAGCTGAGAGAATCTCTTTTACCAATATCCTGGCATTTTGTTTTGATTTTTAAGATAATACGTTTTGTTAAAATGCTTCAGTTTTTTAATATCTTTTAATGTAAAAGTTGCCAAATGTAAATATCATAACATCTTTCCCTCCTTTGTTTCAGTCTTGAGAAGACTGAGGGATGGTGGTGGTATATTTACAGGCTAATGCCCCACCTCTAAAAAGTGGGTAACCTATTCATAGCGGTTGTTATATTTACATATGCAAATACAATTAGAAAATGAATCGCTCATGTCACTGTTTTAAAGTACTAAACCTAAAAAAAAAATCTTAAGTAAAAATGGAGCGAGCTAAATGAAAAGCTGTGAGCGAATGAAACTGATCATCTGCATGACAGAAATTTCTAAAGCAGGATTTCTTTTGATGGGACCCAGACAGGCCTTTGATAAAAGGTGTTGCACATTTAATGCGGCTTCCATTATTCTTTTAGGACCAATCCTGTATACAAAAAAAAAATCACACCGACTAGCCCCTTTAACTCTACACTTGAATAATAAATTAAAACCATGTACTGTATGTATTCAGATAACCTAACCCTTTATCAAACCAAGGTAATTTACTTTCAGCTTAATTTTTTTTTACATTTGTTTGCACTCTTAAAAATAGAAAGCAAGCAAGGGATTGTTAATGACTGAAGCAGTTAAAAATACACCTGAATTTTGTGATGAAGGGGACAGAGCGCCTCTGAACATAATTCTACTGAGCATGAAGCCTGTTCAGCTTGAACACAGGCAGATGTGAGCACACCGTCCCACAGGGGCAGGGCTTCTGCCAGCTTGCTATAGCATGTCTGACGTTATCCAGATGTGCAGCTCAAACAGACAGATGTGGGTGGGGGGGGGAAATCACTAGAGCAGTGGCCACAGTGTACAAAACACCTTTTCACCTTCTATGGATCTATCAGTTATAAAGGAGAGTTAAGAGAGGTCAGTGTTACGGGATAGGCTCTGTAGTTTTGGATAATGCAGGTGACAGAAAATTACAGGTCAACAATGCCTCTTTGTTTGTTGTTGTTGTTGTTTTTTTTGCCTATCTGAAGGCGAGAAAAGGTTGTGTGATGTAATTGTCTAGCTATCAGTCCTGGTAGTTGTATACTAAGAGGTAGCTGGCCAGGACAAGGGGCTCCTGCAGCCATTCAGTTACCTCACAGTGTTGTTTTAATAAAGTGCAGTACCCGAATGTAATGTCTGCTCTCCTTATTGAATTACAGCATGCAGTGATTGAAGAATCACGGAGGATTAAGTTGGTACTACTTAAAGCAAATCAACAGCCTTTTACTTTCACTATCTTTTATATAATAGTTTTCAGAAAACAGAAGGAAACTTCCATTGTGTTGGCTGCTAATGCTGTAGGCTTTAGGATGCAAAAACAATTACAAATTTTAATTTCTTCAAGCCACAACCTCATAACCAAAAAAATGCCTATCCTCTATTATAACGGTATACAAAAATATATATACTTTAGAAAATGCAATGATATCTTTAAATAGCATTTCTAATCCTGTCAGCATGCAATGGAACTGCACACCAACGTGTGTATAATACACAAAAACGCTGAATAAAAATTATTTATCAAACAACAGAGGGGGAAAAAAAGCATTTCCCCGATTATCTTAAAACTTAAGTCCTCAATATTAGTCTAATGCTTGATGCTTTTTTACCAGCCGATGATCAAAGTGGTATTTTCGTAAATTTCAAGCTTTTTAACTTCAACAGTCTTAAGAGGGATGAGGAAGATCAAATTAAAAAAAAAAAGAAATCTTTGTAGTCTCTTTCCTTTGTTTTTGTCTTCCACTTTCAGACTGGGCCGAAAGATAGGTCAGCTCTATTACCAGTACGCCAGCCCACAAATATTTAAAACAAATTGAATTGCACACCCAATACCCATCACAATAACGGCAGGCACAATAACTAAATTAGCAATTCAACACAATAATTGGAAATGCGGCTTGCTCTATCCCAACGGCCTCCCCCGAGGCCCTGGCTGATCTATGGAGGCACGTCAGACTCACTAATTCCGCAGCTAATTAGAGACGCGCTGGAAAATGAAGTTGTTTGTCTCAAAATAGAATTTTCCGAGTGTTGTGAAGAACAGAAGCACAAGTCGAGCCGAGACTGGGGACAGACAAAAAAAAACAAGAGACCGAATCCCGTTGTCCTGTTCTCTGAGCCTTTTTTTCCTGTAATAATAATAATAACAAAAACAACAATAACAATAAAAGCCAAGAAATGAAAAAAACGGAAAAGCCACTTTTCTCCGAAGACAAAAACGCGGAGTCTGTTTCTTTGTTGCGGACACAATTCGATTTGGGCTTTGTTGCCGCCGCCGCCGCTGCTGTGTGTGGCTGCGCTGGCGGGGGGGTCTCGCGGGGTCTCTGTGGAGAGGGACTGGACAGTGGTGGGGTGGCAGCGGTCTGGCGGATGTTTCCGGGGGGAGGGGGGAGGATGTTGGCGGTGTGGGAGAGCCCAAGGGAGAAACCCAGGAGACTTCACTGCCGCAGGGGCTGCTGCTTGAGGACCTGCTTGTCCACGAGCAGCCTCACGTCACGCTTTTGAGAACTCCCAAACACCTCTCGTCTGCGTGGAAAACGACCTGTCCATTTCACCCCGGTGAGCGATACAGAAGTGTGCATAGCTTAACATTGTTTCAAAGGACGCGAGACCTTGACGGTCTTCACACAATACTAAAAAACTTTACAAGAATCTCCGCCAGTTAACTTCTAAACTCTGGAGAGGTGTGCCAGCCACAAAGATAAAACAAACGTCTTTCAGGGACAATCCCTACAAGCCCGGATCCTGTATCATGTTCCTGACTGATTCAACACAGACCCAGTCTCCCCTTGCCAGTTCAAGAGTTCAAGAATTCAAGAGTTTTGCCTTTTGTTTTATGTAGCACTGTCTCAAGGTAAGTACCATCGGCTTTCACGTCGATGTCGACTCTCCTTCCCAAAGGCACCTGGATCAGGATCGGGAACGGTGCTCTGCGCGTCCCTCGGTACGTCTGCGTCCTGCCTGCCCCTCCATCTCGGCCCTCCTTACAGCTGCAGGGCGCCGGCCGCGGGGGAGACCTTCCCGAACAGCGAGCGGTATAGCTCTGTCCTGCACGCAGAACACAAGACCGACATCAGACCCGACAGACTTCACTCGAGTGACAAGAGGCTTAAATTGAAAGGTCAAAGGCCGAGATAAATCATTACTGTCATTGTAGTTGGACCTGCGGCTCCTTCAAGACCCATTAGTACAGGCTTACTCAACCCTTCTCTTTTCAAGGCGCACTTAAGCATGAGTCACAACAGTCAGGGCACACGCTGGTCTCACTCAGTGAGTACTTCTGCTCATTAAGATACCTACTCCTTGTCCCAGCTGTGAGCGCCATGCAGACCACTGCATGGGGCATTAGTGCTGTTTCCCCACTCACTGGGAGAGTTCAAAGGGGAAACTAGCATCGCTGGCATCGCACTGAATATTGGACAGATGACCAGTATGGGTAAGCTGAAGCTTACATACTGAGCACTAGAGCAATAGCATGCCATTCAAGTCTGGTCATTAACAGTAAATCATTTTCTTGAAAATAAAAGTGTCAACTGAGCTATCTGCAGTAAAACCAGAAATAATCGGGGCCGCGGCACAGAGATGCCAGATGTTTAGGTCATGCATTATCGACAGTCTTTGAAATATTCAGAGATGCATCATAGTCTACGGACATGACACAAGAGACAGAAAAGAACGGGTCTAAAGTGTCTAAGCTTGCGAACCTGACACAGGTTGCATGAAGAGTACATAATGGTTAAACGCATTTGGGGTTTTTCACCTTAACAGCACCTGCAGGGCCAATACGATCCAAGCGCTGACTTACAACCATTAGCAGCTCTGGTACTGCTGCAGTTTTTAACAGCAGGTGCCCAGAAAATCCAGCGGTCAATCACTACCTTAGATAAGATCCTCGAGAGCACAACTACATGGGTCAAGCATGTCAAGCATGTCCCAGAGATCTCCAGAAATGAAACACAAACCGGGCGCAAGAGGAGACACTGTTCTGAACAACGTGCTCAAGGAAAAACTCAGGTCTTGGAACGGCTACCTGCCGCACAGACAGGGGCCAAAAAAATAAATAAATAAAAAGATGTGCTAACGCATTTGCATTTGGCTTTGAGTGCAAAGAAAATAAGACAAACGCCCTAAAAATATCTCTGCAGCTGACAATTAAAAAATCTCTCCTGAAGATGCGTCTGCAAATCCACCTCTTCGGAGAAGCCCCACAGTGTGCCAGCAGCACGCAGAGCTGCTCCCCCGACACACTGGGCTGCTGCAAGCTGCCCTTCCCAGCGCAGCCCTTCACAACTGCGGACACCAGATTGAATATTTTAATAGGATGTATGAGAGCACATCAGTGGGAGCAAAAGGATTCAATCAGGCAGCCTGCGCGGGGTATAATTTCAGTTTCATATGTTTTCCGGACTTGACAGTACTTGAAAAACAATGACAGTGACCCAGTTGCAGGATTCCAATTAGTATTAGATATGCAACAGTTGAGATTAGAATGCCAAGTTTCTTTATAGCAGTCCAGCTCTGATTACTAGTTTGGCACAAGTGTCAGGCCATGATAAAGAACAGGGAAATAGGGGAGACGGATAAGGAATCAGAGGCTGCAGCTGCATATCATTTCAGAGAGGGAATATTTATTTCTAAATACCTCTCCTCTTCCGTCTGCAAGGTATTTTAATCAGAAGAAATTTGACATGCCGAGTGAAGGGGCTGGCTGGCTGTTGAAGAGTCAGACAGCGCAGAGGGGCTCAGTGTCCATCTTTGCCAGTTCAGACATCGGACGGGCACAGGACAGCAGCGCCCTGGGCTCACTGATGGGCCTCTACCACTGCATTAGGGCACCACACTGGAAGCACCACAAAATAGGGGTTAAATTAAAGCAATCAAGCCGCCAAAAAGAAAATAACTGCCATAATGTTTAAGTGAATGTATCATTGATAAAATGATACATATAAACATACAGGCATTAATTACTGCACATCATATACCGTCTTCAGCAGCTGAGAAAGCACAATGACCTACACTGAGGTGCTGAGACCTTGTCTTTTACAGCCCGCAGACAGAAAGAGGCATGAACAGAGGTCTGGGACATTTCCCCCAAGTTTGCTTGGGCGTTTCCAAAACATGACACGGGAGCAGCCGGGGCCAGGGACGACCTCCTAAAAATAAGACAGCCTGTCCCATGCACACAACCCCGAGCCCTCCTTGTAAAGGGGCAAGGGCAATGTCCTAGAAGCATCAACGTGGCTGTATATGCCACTCGCTGTGAAGGGGGGGGGGCTCAGCCCATCTGCACGGCAGACTCCAGAAAAGCTCAAGCACACGCTACCCGTCTCAGCCTCGCGGCGGGCATGGCGATAGGGGCTGGTGGGCATGCTAACCCTGGGTAGCGCTGGGCTCTTTGTTCTCTGCCGCGTGAGGGGGACAGCACACCACGGGGGAGGTGAAAAGGTCAACACCCGCAGTCTCTCCCAGTTTTGTTTTTTTTTTTTTTTCCTGCTGAGCTTCAGCGGAATTGTGGGCAGAATAATTTCTATCTCCAGGTTTCAATTATGATCTTCCAGCACCTGCAGCATGGAGCCAGCAGACGTGCACAGCCCAGGCCAAAATAAAATGATAAGGGCTTATTAGAATAGGGGAGCAGGTTTTTTTTTTTACCAGAAGAGGATTTCAGTTTATACATATTTATAAATCTGGGACAGTGTGTCCATCAAGTCACAGCATCCTGCTGAAGAGTGTCTCTATCTCCCATTTGCTTCCTCCTGCGACCACTCGTACTTTCAGATAAAATGGATTTTTTTTTACGTATTCGTTCCAGGATGTGTAAACCACGTGCTCACTGGGGACAAGAGAGTGGTACCCCCTCAGCATCAGCAGAGCACCCCACACTCTTGCAGCAAAGGCATGGGGGTGCACAATCCTACCGCCCCACCCAGGGTCAGAGCCTGCGTCTTGACGTAACCTGCAGGACAGGGCAAAGCACTGCTCCAGCTTTCAGCTCTCATTCATAACAACAAAAAAATCATCCTTAGAATTTCCGTCTCTTTCCATGCACAGATAAGGAAGACACGAGCACAATCAATTTCCGTGTGCTGTAATGCAGGACAGTGCACAGTATCTGATTGCAGTCGGAGCTGCTGAGGCCTCGCGCTGGAGCTGTGACCAGCGAGGGGCTTGGTGGGGCTAATTAATAATTACAGCTGTGTACCGGGAAGGGGCTCAGATCCTGCAAGAGGCACGGAGCTCATCAATCCCGCAGGTTTAACCTTGTCTCCCCGTGATCCGCAGCGGGGGGGGGGGGGCAGCCTCTCGCTCTCTGCGCGCGACGGGCTCCGCGGGAAACCAGGCTCCAGCCAGCGGTCGCAATCAGCCCCGCCCCGCACACACCACCCCTGGGGGGCCACTGCGCCGCCTCCCTGTGCGGCAGCAGTCACGTTCCGAGAATCACCTGCGCTGAGCAAACTGGGAAACGGACCATTCAGAGGCATCCGCTGCTAATTAAATGCCTTCGATGAATAATAATAGGAAGAAGAGGAAGAAGAAATTCCTTACACTTATATAGCGCTTTTCTGGGCACTCCACTCAAAGCGCTTTCCTGGACTCCCCTCCACCACCACCAGTGTGCAGCCCCACCAGGATGATGCACCAGTACTCTCCCCACACACCAGCTCTCAGTGGGGAGGAGAGCAGAGTGATGAAGCCACTTCAAGTTAAGAGGCCAGAACTGGCAAAGGCCAGCGGGGAAATTTATGTTTAAAAACTCTTCCTAACACTCTCTTTACACCTAAGGATATCTCCACAACAGGAGGGACTATAAAAAGTTTATCCAGTTGTAGTTTGAAAGTGCATCAAGGCTGTCACTCACAAAAAGGCAAAGCTGCAGGAACCCAGGGTGCCCAACAGCCTCACCAGCACAGGAACACCCAAAGTCCC
Organism: Lepisosteus platostomus; assembly: GCF_059453375.1. Taxonomy (NCBI): domain Eukaryota; kingdom Metazoa; phylum Chordata; class Actinopteri; order Semionotiformes; family Lepisosteidae; genus Lepisosteus; species Lepisosteus platostomus. Next base: position 10,615,960 of record NC_142632.1, read on the forward strand.
TGTAATTCACCCAGTGCAAGCTGCAGAGTTCAGTGTTTTTATCTATTAGGATAATCTACAGTACATCAATTACTCACCACCGAAAATTCTTGTCCTGTACATGTCCTAGGGGAACAGATACTTCTGAAATATTACAACTAATGGCAAGAACAAAAGGATGAAGACAATATCAAAATATTATTATAATATTATGTGTTTATATAGCTGATAGAAGTGCCGCATTCGTAAACATCTGCATTGATTTCTTTGGCTTGTTCACCTGAGGTTATTTTGGAAACATCGTGACATGTCCGTACGGTACAGAGAGACACTTCTGTACGGTGGTAAAACGCTCGCCTATCACGAAGAATGACCCAACAAGTTTTATTTTTAACACCACACCTTTCTGCACTGCCTCCCTGCTCTATCCTTCAGTGAGCATGAGGGAGCTCACACTCGTCAACCCAGTGTCTGTGGGGGAGTGGCCACTAGAGGGCAGTGTTGGTCACGGTTGCTGCCAGGCAGGGGAGGGAGTCGGGGCCTGCTGCCATGAACTCAGTGTGCGCCCCTCGGGAGGAGAGGCAAAAGGAGTTCAGGTCTCCAGGACCTCCTTCTCTGCACTCTCCCTGTATCACCCGGTCTCTCCAACTAGTTTTCCCCTCTGTCTGCTCTTCAAGCTCCAATACCAATTCCACACGCCTTTCACACACACAAACTCTCCATCTTCTCCCTCTCCGCCCCGTCAGGTCAGCCCAGGAGCTCCGAGGCGGGGTAAATGCCTTATAGCCCCCGAGCTTTGAATCACGGACTGTGCCGCCTGACCCAGCGGAGCAGGGGCTGTAGGGATGCAGCAGTCCCAGCAGGGGAGGCGCTATCTGGGGTGCGGATGCACCAAGCAGCCAGATATTCAGGAGCAGCACAAGGCTTGTTAGCCTCAGCGCGGACAGCCAGATGCCAGCAGAACACCTAGGATGAAATCATCACCTGATTCCAATATGGGGTGTTGAATCGATCCAGTTAAACAAATAATGAAATCAACTGTGCTGATAACGCAGCACAAAAGGGAGCAGACCCAAGCACAGCAGTACATCAATTTTAATGTGTCGGGTCACGGGACACAGCCACAGACCTTCTTAATACAGTGAGGGATCAACCATTGAGTGATGTCACCTCCAAACTGTGTCCCAGTAGCTCTAAAAATGTAAGAAAAAATAAATGCCCAGCAGAACATGGTCCTGAGGCTGGGGCAGAAAGGAGACGAGAATTCATCACTGATCTCTTCTCCAGGATGCAAGGAACAGGTTAGCAAAGGAGGACCCTATACAGTGAAGAGCACCTCCTCGTGGTGTTCAGCACAGGAGAGCTCACCCACACCACATGCTCGTCACACAACGGCGCCTGGCCCTCAGGGTTCCTCCCCAGGGGTCCTACACAGCAGCAGAGGCCAGGGTCTCGCTTCCATGATCACAAGCACCCTGCTGCCGGCTGCGTTACAGACCGAGCTGCCGCAGAAATCAGCCCCTGTCAGGAAAAGCAGCCTTTAATCCCCAATCCCTGCTTGAAATGCAGGTCCAGGGTCAAGGATTACAATAAACTCTGATTATCAAATAATGCATGCATTCTCATTCCAATAGAGCACTGCACACCACAGGCTTGGAATACTGAACATGGGTTACGGGGGAATATTACCCACAAGAATCACACCTTGAGGAGAGCAGTGAACACCTGAACACACACAGGAACATACTTGTTTCTCAGAGCGGTCATACATTTCACACGGGATCCCCACAGCTTCTGACACCAGAATGTGGCACCGATCCTGACAGACATGTTGCGTACGGTCTAGGCACTATTATGCCATGTGACGAATTCTGCAAGCAACCCTAGGGAATGCTACCCAGGGCTGGACAATATTATGTCATTTGATGGTGGTGTAACACCTGTATATTGCTGTCCAGAGGGGTCTGGTGAACTCCCATTCTCCCCTGTTAAATACGGTTAAGGATCTCTGAAAATGGCATTAACATTCATAAGGTCAGCAAGCGGTGTCAATGGCCATAAACCCACGGGTGAGATATGGGGACTGAGAGCTGTGCAGGGGCATTCATTCAGGGAGCCCTCTCCCACCTCCACACAAAGGTCACCAAGCATGGCTGTTCGCAAAAGGTCATCGGCTATTTTAATGCTATAGCAATTCATCACAGTTATTACTGTAGTTTATTGATCCCATGTAAATGAAGATAACCCCCTGCACAGATTAGCGCGGAAGGTTACAGCGCCTCAGGTCGCTGGCTGCCGGCCGAACGTGGGAGAACTCTACAGTTTTATGACTAGCACCCGCGCCGGGGCCTCCTGCCGGGCTGGGGAACGGCAGCAGGCTGCTCTGAAGACCAGGAGACGATTCTTCACGGAGGGCCAGCTAAAAGGATCACCGGCATTGAATCCCAGGAAAGGGATTCAGGAATCCCTGGGAAAGAATCCCAGGACAGAGCACAGGAGACGGCCTGAAGCACTCATCCACACGACCCAGGCGACGCCACAAACAGCTAAACCGGATGAAGCAGCAGCAGCAGCATTAACCCATCAGCGGTGCCGAGACAGCTCCTCTGGAAAACCCCTCCCCTACGAGAGGCCACCTCCAAAGCCCCGGCGCCCTCCTCCTCTGGCCTGCAAGCCGCGTCCCGGAGGAACGGGCTCCCTGCTCCCCAGCCGGAAGCTGGCGGGCGCCCCAAGGTCAAACACCTTCCTCCGCTTCTTCACGAGACGCCCCCCCCGGGGATCAGCGCCACAGGAGCGCCACTCCATCTCCATCAGCGCCGGCTGCCAACGCCATCGGCCCGAGCGGCTAGCCACCCCTTCCTGATCCAGCTTTCGCAGCCCCCGCTGTCACGGCGCCCTCCCCCCCCCCCGCACAACCCAACGCTAAGTGCCGTGGATTTTCGGAAGGGAGTCTTTGCTCTTGAAAGTGCCTCTTTTGTCCTTTGTGACAATTACTCCATAAAGAGCCCGTGGCAGCTTCCTGGCCCCACATGGCATTTTTAATGATGATGTATGTGTGTCCCTACTCCGCACGGCGGCCCGCGTGTGACACCGGCGCGCGCGCATCAACACGCGAATTAGGAGCCGTGTCAATCTACCTTAATGCGGGAGCCGGGCGACGCTCTCCCACCTCTGCCATGAGCGATGCTCGCGGGGTAATCTGATCCGAAAAAGAGCAAGCCACTAATAAAAGAGTAATGAGGGACCCTTAATGACGCTGTAAAGGGCTGCAGCAAAGTAAAATATTGCCCTTAGTTAATATGATTACATCGGCCGTGCATTCCTGGCCTGCCTTCCCCGAAGTCCAAGACGGACTCTCCTCCATGACAGGAGATAATGGCCTCTTGGAGGCGGAGATAGGTTTTTTTTCCAGCTCTTTTTTTTACAGAGCCCCCCCCACCCTCTTCCTCACCCCCCCCCCCCCCCCCGCCTCATTCCTTCACACTGCCAAGAAATAGTGCTGTCCGGAGGGGAATTGCAATGACCCGGGTTCAAACACAGTTCAGAGGAAAGGCTAAGGATTCTGCACCTGGAAGCAGGCTTCAGTTGGATCAGGGAGGAGGGACGCTTCCGATATTTTAAATCGCGGGCCCCTTGGTGAGCTGCTCCCGCAAGGCTTTATGAAAGGCGGCCGGACTCTCCCGTGACACCAGTGTGCAGTGCGAATGCGACAGGCACACAAGGGCTGGGCATGTTGTCGGCAGGGAAATACATTAAACCCACCACTTTGCTCTGACATCGCAGTCAGTTCCATTTCTCCACCCATGCAGATGGAATCCCTCATTTGACTTCGAACCAGTGGTAAAAAGCCAAGCTTTCTTTTTTTATTACATTTAAGTCTCACGACGCGCAGTTTTAAAAAATCTCTCCAACTCCGCTAAAAGTCAGGGGGCGAACACAAGCATACCTCATCAACATTAACGCAAGCAAACGGGTGACGTGGAGAATCGTGCTGAAAGTACAAAAAGCAAAGTGTCCAGGGCAGCACATCCCAGCACTTTCCGAAGAACGCTGGGGCTATAGAGAAAGTCTGAGATTTGCTGTTAACGTACTGTTCTATATACAAGCAGAGCACCCCACTGATGAGGGACCCACAGAGAGATCTCCAGTGTTCCTGCGGCAGGCAGGACTTTGGTGCTGCAACTTCAGCGGGCAGACAGGAAATCTCCAGGGTGTAGGGGCTTCCTGAACCCGGTGCCAGGCAAAGCATGGCTCGTGTTCTTTCACAGCGCCAGGCCACAAACCGTTAAAACCTTCTGTCTCAGAATCCTGACCGAAAGTCACTGTAATGATTGTAGCAAATCGAATACAATACAAAAGCACTCGGTTCGCCTCATGCAAAACAACCTAAAAAAATAATCCCAACTTCAACACCATCGGCAGACTTGAGTTACATTATGTTCATTTTTCATTTCTAAAGGGTCGGTTCTGTTATTACTGCGACTGCTTGTGGGGGTTTCTGCAGTTTAAAACCTTATTATACAGTATCTCAATTGCCTTTAAGGTACCACAAACGGTGCTGGAGTCAGGCTTGTGGCACGATTCTCAGCAGAGTCATAGGATGCTTGGGATTAAACATCTGAAAAAGACCTTTGCCTTACAGCATGTTAAAAAAAATGACCTGAAGACAAAGCTTGTACTTCGACAATGAAAGAAAACATTCACGTGTGCAACATCAAGAATAGCTCAGTTTTACACCCTTGCGCACACAGATTTTATATGTGGAAGTGGACTCTAAATAAAGCATCAAAATGGTGTGCCGCTGTGCGGAAGGGAGCTAGTATTGGGCAGCGAGCGTACGGCGATGTCCAGCGGCACTGTGTGGGCCTTCCTCGGCCACACCTTCAGCTCTTCCCTCGTTTATTTATTCTAGAACATTGCTTCCCATTTCTCAATTTCCTCAAAAGGACACGAATCTTAGATGAAAAAGGACTGCACAGGCAGAAGAGCCCACCTGCCTATCTTCAGCACTTGTCACTATTAATCAAAGCGAATTAAAGCTATGATTTCTGAATACATTACAAGCCTACCTAATCTGTATTCAATAGATCATGTATATTATGAAACTTCCCCACAGGAGGATTTGTTTTTCCAACTAGAAAATACACAATTTGTATTTCATACAATGCAAGATCTTCATCGAGACTGAGGGCAGGCAGCTCTGCCCAGAGATGAAGAGGGAGACAACAGTCACACCGGAAGATCAAGAGTCCACAATAAGGCTTCACTGTGAGAGTCGTGGACAGTGAATGATCTCTGAATGGTACCGAACAATTCTGTAGAAATGATCAAGTAAACTGCACATCCACTCCAAAATAATCACTTCTGTTGAGCCTGGAGTTAATGAAGGCATGTGTAAAAATGACCAGGCAACAGAAAGCTCAGTTTGAGTTCCCTCATCTCTGCCTGGAAGGAATCATCTTGTATTTTTCTATGCACAGCACAACCCAAGAAATCGAAGAGGCCGAATTCGGCTTTAAAAACCACCGTAAAAAGCACACGTTTTCTGAAGACAAGGGCTGGAAACCCTTTTCTCACACTCCAGTTCTGCAGCACAAAATTTTTCATGAAAGGCTTAATGTAACAGAACCACAGCCCTGCCAGACTCAAAATCAAAGATCACAGTTAATCCAGCCACTCTTACATTAATTTAGTCAGGCATTTCAAAATTTGCAGCGCATTCTGGTGTTTGTTGTACAGTTCAGGCACGCTAACGAACTGAGACTTTTGCAACGGCCTTCATTTATTCCAAACAAGAACACACAAGAGGAGAATTAGCAGACACAGAACTACGGGACAGAGGAGTGAACGTGTACTGGATTGAGCGAACTCTTGGAAAGACTGATGAACCTTCTCCCACTGCCTCAGGTAGGGCTGCTGCTAGTTCTTCACATTTCCCTAAAGGTGCCAGTATCTCCCTTCTAAAGGGGCAGTGGTAATTTTTCACACCCAGAACCAGGTTTTAAGTCAATGATTCCCAAAGTTTAGCCCTGGGGTCCCACTACCAATGGGTCTAGACATGGTATCAAATCATTTACTCTTACGTCTGCATTGTTGAACACTGTATATGAACCATGTCCTCTGCTCCTGTATTTAAATTAGCGGGAACAGTTTGCTAGGCTGCTCCACACACAAAACAAATATCAAATGAAGTTCCACACGACTGTGATAAAAAAGTTAAGAAAAGGAAAAACCTTTAGCAAATTAATGCTGCGCTAAAGCTATACTCAGTTGCAAACTGGCCAAAACAGATTCTGGAATACCGTCGTCGCAAACCGAGACTAACAGATGGCACAAAGTGCCGGCTCTCCGAGAGAAAGGAGCTCTCTCTCGGCACCTGGCAGTGACTCGAACAGCGAGAGAGAGAGGGGAGACGGCTCTCGCGCTGACCACGCTGACCGCAGAGCTGAGCAACAGCCCAGCCCAGCCCAGCCCAGCCCACTCAGAGAACTTTAAAGAGGCCCAGAGCGGCGCTACCTGTGAGATTTATGGAGCGGGAGGGAGGGGTTACCTGAGAACACTTCCTGTTCTAATTACAGGCTGCATGTGGAGTGCGGGAGTCCTGCGGGGCAGAAGGGCTGCCAAGAGAGCAGCCGATTTATGGAGATGTGGCCGGCGGATGCAGGCAGTAATTACAGGAGCGCGGGGAGCAGCCAGATCTCTCCGAGAGATCTGACCGCGGCGGCGTTTTGATGCCCGTGACGAATGGGGATCTGATAAGGCGAGATGGAGGGGCCTCGTGGGTTGAAGAACAGGTCAATATCACCGTGTCAAGGGAAGGCGCCTGACGAACGTTATTAATCTCTTACTCACCGCGCGTCGTCATTCATCGCGCCGTGGTCGACGGGCGCCATGAAGTTCACCAGCTTGCTGTGCGCGTGGAACCTGGGGAGCGAACGCCGACAAAAGCAGAAGAGCTTGTTCAAGTCTCACCACACACACTGGAGAGCAGCCTCCACGAGAGGAAAAGGACGTCAGCGGATTAGTCCGATTCCTTAACAATGAGAGGTCTGCAGTTCTCTGCCAGCTGAGCCATTCTAAAGGGAAGGCGGCAGGACCTGCAATGTACTACATCATAAACTATTTGATCAAAGTGTTTATTATCTAACCAGCTTACAGTTTAATTAGGGATCCTACTGTCACTGTGAAAGAAGGCAAAAGAGACTAAAAAAAAATCCCAATGAGATGAAGATGCACAGCAAAACTTAACATGAAGCTCCATAAAGCAGAGGCCGATGTGAAAACTGACTTTTTACCTACATGCTGTTGCATGAAATTGTCTGACTTTATATGTGATAATTCTAATTTGAAAAACTGCTGATACTCAAATGACGGTGGAAGAGTGCAGAACAACAGAGTAAATCAACAAATTTCTACAAAGTAAATTAACTGCTTACTGCTAAAAGCAAGGAGAGGAACATTACATATAATGCCATATGAATTATCGAATGACAGCTTGTATTTTTTAATTAAAGACCTCTTCTTTTTAGTGTGTCCAGGATAGACAATTAAACTAACTCGTACCTTCGAGGTTTAAAAGTAACCCATGGTACAGGCAGGGCGCAGATAACACTTTCCCCTGCTGAGCATCCTAAGAACTACCCTGATGTTTTCTCAGAACTTCACAGGGGAACAATCTGCTCTCGTTAAACACATCAGCTCAGATCAAACAGCACTGCAGCAAGTACTGAGGCATCTCCTATCTGCATTCCTGTTATCACTATCTGCCACTATCTGTTCCGCCCTACACAAATGACACACTTCATTGTTTACTTCCTACAGATTACATGTCAAAATTAGAAACTCTGACTCCCCTTATCAATGAACCGTGAGCCTCCTGGAAAGGTACCCTATCGCTGAATTAAATAAATTCTTCATTGTCCCAGCCACTATAAAAACATTAAGAAAAACTATACAGGAACTCCATAAGATAAAATAAAATAATTGATTGATTGACTCATCTGAAATAAACATCATTAAATAACCAGGGGAGATGTTATCTGTATGGAGACTGCATTATGGAGATGTCAAAGATATTAAATTAGTTCCCTCTTCCTACAAATGCATTACCTAGTTTCGGCACTTTGTTCTGCATAGTTCAGGTCCAGTAGGCAGGGCCGTTCCAAGCCGACCTGACCCAGGACGTTGCAGGGAGGAAGAGAGGGCCACTGACACTGGCACTGGCCTGAGACTCTTGGGCTCACAGCTCTATTGTGCCACATTGCCTCTCCCCACAATTAGGTGATGAACATCTCTAAGTATGTGAGATGTTGACAGATCACAATATTGATAGCTAATAATTACAGGCTTTGTAGACCAACAAAATAGCAGCTGTCTCAACAAATAAATTGCCTTGCGACATTGATCTCACAGTTACAGCCACAGTGTCTGGATAGGCTCAGGGTGACGTTGAGCTCTTTAAGGTCTGCCTTTTTCTTTAAGGAAGGGGCGAGTGGGGGGGGGGTGGGTGGAGGGATGTTGCATAATTAAAGATGGTAAATGTAAAAAGTAATATGTGTGTAACTTGGCATTTCTGACTATTTCTCATTCTGAATTTAAATGTTCGATTAAATATTAAAACTTCAACATTGTTTCTGACCTTTTAAAAGATTGCGAAAAAGAAAATATCCTATGCAGAAAAAAAATTATTTCATTCAAATCCATGGCAGGCTGCAAATGAAAAGGCCTTTTCGATATTAGCGCCAGCTTAATTACAAGCGAGGAACGGCACTTTTCAACACCATAAAATCCCCCCCACTTTGCACTTTGATTACGATCTTGTACACAGAATCTCTGCATTTCCAGGGATAAAAAAATAAGAACATCCCGATGCCTGGCAAATACAGCTTGTCCTATTTAAAAGTAAAAAACAAAATAAAAAATTCGCCAACGGAGGGGACTAAGCCAGCAAACCCTTTACTATATTGGGTTATAAGAAATCATTTAAATGTTTCTATAATAAAGGACGAGTTTGATGTTCCAGTGGTGTGGCTAATTCAACTGTGCCATCAAATGCGTATATTGTGCGAATTCATACACTGGCACCAGCCCTCCTCCAGCCCCCCTCCCCTGACAGGAAGCGTACCTGACTTTGCGACCCTTGCTGGCCTTGGTGTCCACCTTCCTCTTGATCTTGCTGCGCAGCCTCTGAATGGCCAGCCACTGCCTGGGGGACAGGAAACCGCACACGCGCGGCAGAGTCAGGGTCTCAACCCACACTCACTCAGACAGATAAGGCCAAACAGCCTTGCAGAGAGCACATGTCAGCCAGGGGGCCCCAGATCCTGTTTGCCCAGGGCCACAGTCCAGTTGGTGCACCAGGGTTCAGGGTTTTGGCTTGAGCAAAATGACAGAAACTATGCTGCAATTATAGCATACACCCACTGCATTTGTACCTATTATGACAACCTGACCCTTCACTCAAGGTTCTTAAACTATTACTTTATATATTCCCAAAAGAAAAACAAATGCTGGATTATAGCCCCACAAGAGCGGCAGACTTGAAAACCCCCATTTTAAAACTGGTTGCAGAGAAAACAGGAAACCAGCCTGCCGTTTTTTTATTCCTGCAGCTACTTAATTAGACCCTTGTAGCTTTGATCTCCTGAAAACAAAAACTTTAAGGTAGTTTGACATTTCCAACTGTGGCAGAACTGAGAACAAGGGCTGGTTAAGGAAAGTTAATTAGACAGGAGATTGATCAGGTAATTTCAGGAGACCCGACTCCCGGACAGCAGGGTCCCAGACATCACCCTGTCAGGAGAAGGGCCGTTTCAGAGCCGTACTCACCTGCCCATGGCCACCTGGTCGTTGGGGTCGACTTCGCTGGTCTTGCGCTCGATCAGCTCTCGGAGGAGCTGGATCAGACAGAGGAGAAGAAGAGGTCAGCGTGAGGAAGACCAGAGGGACCAATCCACTGATCAGGCAGATGGAAGGTTCGAGCTACCCCTGTTCGCTCTGCTTCAGCTGTGTCAATAGACAGCAAAGCAGGAATGTATTTAAAGAGGATACAAAGGTGCATGTGAAGCCCTCTCATTTGGAATATCGCCCTTGTGCTCAGAGACCTGTTTTATTTTCCCCAGTGTACAATGCAAGCTGAAATCGGGGCCCAAGGCAGACCAAGACAGACCCAGGCAGACCAAGAGGAGCGGAGTGTGACACCGTCTCATTAGGTGAACCGTGCAGCCGGGCCACAGAGTGAAGCACAGCCCCGATGCTGCACCCTGCCCCCAGCCGCCCAGCGGGCAGGCTCAGAAACGGCACCCCACAGACAAGATCAGTGCCAGCAGCCTGTCTGGTGGGACCCCGGCTTAGCTCTAGGGACGACAGCCTCAGCCCGAGCAGACAAGGACGAGGAGGAAGAGGAGGAAAACAGGGAGACGGCAGATGAAGGCAGCACAGAGCTGGAGGGCTTGTCGAGAGAAGTAGGGGGAGCAGCCCCTCCCCTCACCTTGTATCAGTGCCGATATCTCAGATTAACATGCAGATCAGCAGATAGACTTGTTAATGCTGGCTAAACTGTTATTCACAGGTTTTTATCCCCCTTTTTAAATCTATTTCCATAAATAACAGATTTCAAGCCTATAATTTTCTTCTGTAACTTCAGACGCGTGAACCCATTTGGTTATACTACACCGATTTCCCCACTCGGATTACTACACTTATCTGGGTAACTATCAGGGCAGCCGTGGCCCTGAGCTAGAGCTGATGCAGGCGGGATAAAAGCCATCGTCTGAGCTCATTCGCTATTGTGTTGGAAGCAATTAGAAAGCAGACAGGTGTTTGCAACAGGGTTGATTATAGAAGATGCACCGTAAAAAAGTATTAGTGAGGCGCAAGCTGACTAGGGAGGCGTGCAATTTTACCCTTAAATCCTATTATTAGAGAATAATATCTTTCAGCGTGTATTGCAAAGCAGGTTTACCTTTTCTTGAATAACAAAATGCATTTTAAACGGTGTGGATGTAAATTTGCCACTAGACTCTGACGCGAGGAACACAGCTAGCTTGCGAGAATTAAAATGCCTTCAACAAAACAGATTAGCAAATTCGAACTTGCTCTTGAATTATGGAGAAATTAATTTAAGAATTCTGATCTGCAAGGCCAGTGTTTGGATGTCATTCTTAGCAAAATCTAACGGACCAGAACAGTCGTTAGCTCTGCAGACGGAGGTGCGCACTATCCCACTGCCAGATCCGGGACATTTCCCTCCCCATTTTATCCTTGAAATTTCCTCAAGTGTGATGCCTAATGCGCCGGGAGAACGACAAGTTTATTATCGCCAGAACACGGCGTGCTATTCCTCTGCCATGTTTATCTGACCGATTCCCACCATCTCCCTGGCAGCCAATCTATCAGTTTATCTCTCCTACTTCATCACCGTCACTCCTGGCAGCTAAATACAGGCTGCAAATCCGCTGCGACACAGATCTGCGGCGATGTGAGGCCGTGTAGCGGCGCGCGGGAAACAGGGCTGCCCGAGGCCGGGCGCCAGGAGGCTCTGGGACAGCACAGGGCCCCTCCCGACTCCGGCCGCGCTGGGGAACGCCCCCCTGCGCACGGCGCAAAAAGGCTTCACTGGCTGTTCTCACCGCGGGCGTGGCATTACAGCCTTAAGATCGACGCGGGTTCTGACGACGTGCTGCCGCCCCGGATTTGCAGCGGTATGAGTTTTAGTTGCAGGCCTCTAATGCTTCTGACACCGAACACCAGCCTGCCTCCTCCGCCTTTACAACAACAGCTCTGCACCTGGTAGCCGCGTTCCGGTAGTCTTGATACCGTAAGCGCATGCCACAATCAAAGAATAAGATTCCCCCTTCACTCCCCTTCACAGTAGTTAAGACGAATAACACTGCAACACGTACTACTACAAACAGACCCTGCAATTTATTGCCCTGGTTATCCCAGCTGTTGCAAACTCTGTCCCCAGCTGACCTCCCGTATGAAGTAATGCAATAATGCACAAGCATCTTAAACCCCACCCGTGCCATTTCTCCTTCACAGCACTCAGACTCTTCCTGGTGTCCGACTACTCAGCTCCCTGGAGGATCCCCCCCCCGAGTCATGGACAGAGAGGGGAAGAGAAGAACACGAGTGGCTGCAAAAGAGGGGGCCACTGGCCCCACCCAGCTCATTTGATAGCTGTCTGCTAACTGATGCAATAAAAACAGAGTTGCACACGAGAGGAGGCCAACCTGCCTGTCCGCAAGTGGCACAAGAAAGGAAAGTCTTTAAGAAGAAAACTTCAAACTGGCGACACAGAACTCCTGTTGTCTGAGCGCTTGGTACCCCCTCTGAGATGCAGAGACACCCCCAGAAACACAGAGGTGCTCCCCGTCAGTCACCCGGCTCAGCGGGGAGCTTGGGGGGGGGGGGGGGGGGTTGGGCAGCTCCTGCCTGCCGCAGCCCTGACGAGACGCCCCGTGCCGGGAAAGAGAGGTGACAGCAAACAGAGTTATTTTCAGCCGCCTTATCACACTGGTGTCTTGAGCCGCAATCCCTGCCAAATCCCCCCTGCTCTCCAGAAAGAAATTAAGCAGGTCAGTGAAACAGGTGCAACACGGTGTCAGTCAGGGGTCCCTGGCTTTCCTGCAATTACTGGTACACAATGAAGCGGTAATCTTTCCAGATCATCACTTTTCTAAAGAAAATTATTCGGGGAAGGCAGGAGGTGGGGGGGGAGCAGGGAGAGAGGGAGAGAGAGAGAGAGGAGAGAGAGGAGAGAGGAGACAGTGTGCGGATGCCTTGCGGCTCAGCAGATGTCTGCCAGTGATGTACGAGGCAGTGCTGAGCTACCCGAGCAGGCTTGCCAAACAGCGGCTAAGTGACTGGAGCGCGCGCGCGGCAGCCCTGCGCCATATTTAGAGACTGCGGGGCGCCGGGGCTGGGGTTCACCCCCCGGAGAGCCACGCCAGATGTTGGGAGCTGGCGAGGCGCAGGCTGGTGCAGCCGGAGAGCAGCAGTTGGCGCAGCGGCGATGACAAGCTGGAGGCTTTGCCAGTGTAATCCTGGCCCCCCTCCCCCTCCTCCTCCTCCCTCCCCGCCAACGCTGCGCTAACAAGTGTCGCCCATTAGTCACTCCTCCTCCTCGCACGGCTCCAGCGGGAGGTGACCAAGATAAAGTTTTGAATGGCAGGACCATTTGTTTTAATCAGGTGCTTGCAGACGCTTCCCTGACCTCCATTAGTTGAAGTTTTAATTTAAATTAACCCCCACTCCTACCCCAATTAACCCCCCCCCCGCCCTAAAGCGGAGACACCCTCCACAGCTGTTTCAGGGATTAAGGCCGACGTGCCGGCAGTCCTGGAAGGTTTTAAAATACACCTATGTGCACGCACGTGTGAACCGCTGGTATCCCAAATCCACTGTCAGTTTCCTGTGCCCAAAAGGGGAATAACTCACTCATAACAAAAAGCTGTGTTTAGAACACAACCAGGGTATCGCACAAGCTCTCCAGAGAAATCAGGGATCCATGATTGAAAGCAAATCCTTGCCTATACCAGCACACCAAAATACAGTTATACATCCCACCAGCACAGAATAGAAAATAAACTGCATTCCTGAACTTTACTCCTATTCACAACAGTAGTAAAGCCTTACACTTGCACACTTGGGTCTTCCTTAAGGTAAGAGAGGAAACTTCTAATTCTGATGAAGAATCGTCCTTCCCAGTGGATCAAACAGGGATGTGGGCTTTGATCACACTGCTGTGCAGGTGCAGCAGTGTGGAGCAGTGCTCGGAGTACTGGAGCTGTAACTGGAAAATTGCGGGTTCAGCCCGCTGCATAAGCGGGCACAATCACAAGTCTCTTCGGACCAAGCATCAGCCAAATAATCGAGTCATCGTAATCAGCACGCGAGCTCTAAACATTAAACAAACAAGAATTTTAAGTTTCAGCGTCTCAGCCCACCTCCTGCTCTGGTCTTGCTCATGTTTCTGTCAGCCTCAAGGCAGAAGTACTTCATTTCGCAAATTTAGCTCCTTAACTCAAGCAAGCAGTTATGGATAGCAGCATGGATTAGACCCAGTGCTGCTGCTCCCTTCGCCGAACGAGACATGATTTATTGCGCGCGCTGAGACTTGCTGACTGAAATGTTTCCTTGAATGCAAGCGGCGGCTCCAGCTCGGGCCCTGCACGCCCCGCGCGGAGAGGGTTATGCACATGAAATTACATGCATAATCGGTGCGTCAGCGCCGGCTCCCAAAGGTGACGCCGCTCCTCGGGCTCCTGCCCTGACCGCAGCGCGGCAGAGGAGAAGTCTCCCGCCGCACCGCCCCTCGGAAGGGCACGGGGAGCCCCGCTCCGTCCTTCACACCGCTGGGCTGTCCGTCCCTCACAGGGCCAGCAGAACACACATCACAGCAGACAGCAGGTCAGCCGCTGCTCCGCTCTTCCTCCCCTCCAGCTTTAACTGCCGAAACCGTTCCTTTGTAAATCACAATACATCACGCACAACCCACTCCGCTAAAAAGCTTTCACAATTATTCCCCCCCACCCCCACCCGCTGAAGCTCGGACGACAAAGGCCATGAGTTCCTTTTCTTTTGACACATGAAGTGCTCTAGCTGTAGTGTTTTGCAGGAAAGTTATAGCTAATACGAGGAAAGGATGAAGATCCAAGACAGGCCTTTTACAAACCGGAATAGCAAAACCGCACTTTGCACGTGTGTGCTCACGCACACACACACACACAAGAAAGGGATTTTGCCCGGCAAGAGAAACCAGGAGAGGGAAGAGTGCCGTCGGATTGGCTGCACAGAGATCAGAAGCGGTTTTATTGAGGCATGCTTTTTTTTCCAAGCCTCACAGACACACCTGACAACCATGACTTCAGCTGCCAGCGCCACTCATTTTAACACACTCTGCCGCTCACGACACAGCTCACTTAAAAAATATATAAATCTCTCGCCCTCCCCCCACCAAACCGCTCACCTGATGATAAAAATCGTCGTCATCGAAGATTTCCTCATCCAGGTCTTTAAGATGTGCATTTGCTTTGAGTGCTGGCTCTTCTTCCTGTGAGCAGAAATGCACCTTGTCAGGACAAAATGGAGCAGATGAAGGAGTCCGCCTAAGATCAAGCTGAGACAGCGCCACTCTAACCTCAGACTTGCACACATAGGCGGAGGGGAGCACCCTGAGCCCAGAGCCTGAATTATCCCGGATAATTATCCTGAATTATCACCGGCCCATACTGTGTGCGTTACCAGCAAGCACTAGGTTTGTAAGACCCACAGCTCCACAAGGAAGGGGAAGGCAGCACGGCACTGATATACCCAGGAAACATGACTACTGGGACCCAGGCAGGGATCAATACCTGCCCTGTTTTATCAAGGGAACCACATTTTCTCCTTTCGTGGCGCAGACGTTTCAGGTAAATGCAACCGAGACGCTGCACTTAGGGGGGTAGATTCAATTAAGATACGGCAGCAGCGTTGTTAATACAGCCGTCTCTTAATGCGGAGAAAACAAACGGTACCCAGCGAGCCTGGGACTGGAGGCGGGCTGGCAGCCTGCACACAGGGCTGCCACGTTTTTATTCAACCCCCCCCCAAAAAATAAGCCGGCAAGGCCAGAAACATTACAGGGGGGAAAAAATGTCACGCATTTATAATCAACCGCACTAATAGATAGCTGGGGATTTTAAACAATCTCACCCAGTAAGGTGTGGGGGGGATGTCTGTGCTTCAGCACTGGGAGCCGAGGCAGCAGTGAATCAGGGCCATACGAGGCCCTGCCCTTGCCACCTGACTGACAGCACCCTCAGCACCCGATTGCCCCCGAAATGCAGCAGTGGTGCGTACGTCGGGCATTGATCTCGATTGCCCACGCAAGAAAGGGCTTTAAAGCATTCCATGAAAATGGAATCCAGCTCCTGGCTTTTCAGGTGACCCCCTCGGAATGAAAAAAGCAGTAAAGAACAATCAGCCAGGCCCTCCCCCTCCTCCTCCTCCTCCTCACCTGTCCGAGCTGCTCGTTGCCGGTCCCGATCTTGGGTTCGGGCCGCCCCAGCACCCTGTAGTCCGAGCGCCGGGTCTGCGTGCGCTGCAGCAGTCGCCCCCGGTCCAGCAGCACGTGCTCGATCTGGGTCAGGATGTTCCGCTCGAATGCGCTGAAGCCCTGAAAAGACACCAGGCCCATCGGCACACGCCGGCCACACCTTCACCCCTGCATCCGCCCCGTCGCAGCGCTGGGCTGCACAGCGAAGGATCTGCAATCTCTCGCAGGCATTGATGCAATTCTCCATTCTCAAAATCCTAACTCCTCGGTGTTCCTATTGCAATATTTATCCCAGCTTAAAATGAATCGGATAAATTCACAATATTCTGACACACCCCAAGTCAAAAGGATATTTTGTATCATTTTGAAGGATTGAAAAAAATGTATCTAAAATAAAATAATGTAAGTCTTGCTTATATTAATATTTTCTTTTAGTCACAACAGCGCCCCAGCCTTTTTTATTTTAAAGTAAGGTCTCAATATCATTTTGCCAACTTAAGCCTCCTAAAGACCCTGCTGACTTGAAGTCATACTTAGATGACACACTGGGTAGGTATTCGTCCTTGAAAATAAAGGCATTAGAAGGTGCAAAAAGTAAAAAAAAAAAAGCTACAGTTCTTAAACGAGAGAATGATGTACAGGCTCGCTCTAAATAAGTATTTCCAGAGGACGGAGCAGACAATCTTCTCTTCAGGAAATAAAGATCAAAGCAGAATTAAGCAGACAGATTTGTTCAATGCAAATCTGTGAGCCTCCAGCGGTCTTTCTCCAGTGGTGCCGCGGCTCCACAGCCCTGCCGCGTGCGGAGCAGGGGAGGAGCAGGGAGGGTGCTTTGTGATGTTGCCGCGCGGTGTGCCGCGATGGGGATATCGGAGCTGCCAGGCTTCTCCCAGCCCCACCTCAAACGGATTTCCGTTCCAGAAAACGCCGACGTCTCGCCGTCCCGCTAGCAGGCGCCGTCTTCCTGAGAGGCCGCTGGGCAGGGAGGCCCGGCCTGTCCTGCTCCGAACCCGATTCCGAACGTTTCCCTGGCGCTGCGGCTCCCAGCACCGGAGGCATCTCTCTGGCTTTGTAGCTGCGGAGCTCCCCCGTCAGCAGGGGCAGACAACCTCGGTTTCTCCAGATTAGGTCTGTATCCCAGCTGACGCTTAGACATCCTGGCCAGCAGATCTGGCCAAGTAACTAAAGCCAAACTACAGTCCGGTTGGACTGCAATGGCACAGGTTGGACAAAGCCAAGGGTCGCCGCCTCAGTAAAAAGTAAGTGCGCCCTCTGCTGGTCTAGAGGTGCTACAACACCAGGGCCACAGCACCAGGGGAACGTGTGCAATTGGGACCATTAAGCTCTGTGCAACATACACTCTCTCTTCTAAAACTGGCGCTGACATCCGAGACTTCACCTTTCTTTTCTCCTACCTATCAACATGGCACAAGCTCCAAATAAAAAAATTAGAATAAAAAAATGCTTAAAGGTGTTACACTACTAGTTTAAAGGAGGCAACAGGGCAAGAAGCGTAACCATGCACAGCACAGCTGAAGAGAAACGACAGCTGTCAGGCGTCTATGAGCCTGACTGTGGCGCAGTGCAGGCCGAAGGCGGAATGCAGCGGAGGCCCTACCTTGCCCATCTTGCCCATGGTCAGCCGTGTCTTGTCGTGCCACTTCTGCAGCGTGGAGTCGCGGTACGGCTGGAAAGCGGCGAAGCGTTTGGCCATGACTTCGGGGTACTCCTCCATCTCCAGTTTGCGCTTGGGGGGCCCTGCCCAGGCCCGCTTCTCCCCGCCCTCCTCTTCCTCGCTGGGCACCTCCTCCTCCTCCTCCTCCTCGTCGTCATCCTCACTGCGGAGAGGCACCGGGTGAGGAGGAGCAGCACAGGCAGGCAGGCCTGACCTGGTGCCAGATGCTACAGATGCAGAGAACTGGCTACAGACCCCCTCAGCTACGTGGCACCCTCCGATTCCTTCAGCCACCCCATACAGCTGTTCGTGCCTGCTCCGGTTTGTGGTTTGTACTCGACCACAGCATCCGAACCTCTACATCCAGACTGAGTTTTAACATGGGGGGGGGGGGGGGACTCTGCACACTGCAGGACAAGCCTGCCTGCCCCTCATCTACCAGGATACCCTTCCAGGAAGAAAGCCTTCTCCCCTGTGTTAAACCTGCCTGGTCTCCCAGTCAAGTTCGGGGACCCTGGAATTCAGTGTAGTGTCAGGTTCAGGACCGAGGGGGGGCCACATGCAGGCACAGGCGGAGAGGAGCATGTCTGCGCACCGGGGCGCCTCCACGTCGATCAGCTCGCCGACATCGCCCCTTCCAGCAACACTGTGGGCTGCATCCACACCCATCAGCTGGGTCAGGACAGGGCTGCGGCTGCTGACCCACCTGATTTAGAGAGGCTTTGGACATTTCAGCTTCACCTTCAAAAACTGGCTTGTCGATCCGTTTTTTTGTTTTTTAAACCGGGTGGCATATGGGGGGGAAAAAACAAGTCTCTCGGAGCTGGCACCCACCTATGCCGTGCAGCGCCAGTCTTGCCCAGTACAATGGCTCTGGTGTCAGGATGCTGGCAGAGGAGCTGGTCCTGCAGTTCCAGAAGGGACCTCTGCAGGGCCTTCAGAGCCTTGTGACCTGCGAGACAGAAAGAACCTGAGAAACAGGAGCAGACGGGGACAGCTCAGCCCTGGCCCTCCTGAAGTGCTGGGTTCCTGCATGATTAGGTCCACCTGCCAATTACCGAGTCCTGGACACACAGCTGATCTGACTTCTTACCCGCTTCATCGATTCAGCGAGGCACTAAGGGCCGAGACAGGATGAAAACCAGAGACGAACGTGGTTGCCCACCCCTGGCACAATCTCAACAGGACGCTTGCCCGCAGAGCGAAGCCAGATCTATGGCAAACCATTTCTGCTCGCCTGTAGAAAGGAATCCTAGTTCCCACAACAGAACAGCACAGTCTCGGGGGGCCTGAGACACACAGGAAAAGACTCTGCTCATCCTGCTGCACCCAGTTAAAACATTCATCAGCACACTCGAACCACACGGGACCTGGAGAGTATCAGTCTGAGCCCAGAAGCTGTTGGGTTTTCCCCCGTTTCCATTTCCCAGCAATTTCAGGTGCATGGAAAATTGCAATTCAAGGCGTTTCACAGGTCTTCCCAATATCGTACAGTCCTGACACATCAGATGATGATTCATCCCCCTAGCCGGGTCTGAGAACTGAGCCACGGAGAGTGGAAGGGAGAGGCTGGGAGGCCACGCTAAGGACATTCTGCATCTTTCAGGGCCACGTTTCCCGTTTTAAGCCGGCAGAGGAATTCATTAAAACATAAGTCCTCCTGAACCGCAAGCCTAATCCGACAGATTAATGGCGGAGCATGAAATCCGCAGTTCACATTCACAAAAGTTACAACTCAGGGGAGGGGCGCGGGGCTGCAGTGGATTATGGTACTGCTGCGTTAATACACAAGTAATTTGATGAAAAGGGCCGATTGGCGCCACACGTGCTCACCAGCAACTTCTGCTTCACTCAACACTTCAGAAACTCAAGAGCTGCCCTCCCCCTCCCCTGAAAACACCTGGTCACTTATTTCTGCTTTTACTTTTTTCTGAAAAAAAAAAAAGAAACATTAAGAGAAAGCATTGACAAATTCAGTGCCAGGGCTCAGTTTTTACTCTCAATGACAATTTCTGAATCAAATGCGAAACGTCTTTTTCCCTCATCAGTAATAAAGCCGGCCTCCACAGTATCCGGGATTATTCCACGACAGCGAGGTGATGTCTATGACGATACACGTCTGCTGCTCACGACAGCTTGCCCACGTTAAAGTAAGCACCCTGTTTGCAACAGGCTCTGCCAGAAGGGTACAAACACACTTGAACAGTCGCGTGCAACCAAGCCGCCAGGATCAGAAGATGGAGCCAACTCGACGTGCTCTAGAGCCCACTCCTGCAGAGGGGGCTTCAGCTCAGCACGCCCTGGCTAGTGAGCTCCCGTTTCTGGTGCCTAACCTACATCGCCCTCCCTCTGCCACTCCTTCCTGCAGAAGGGACAGGGGACAGGGGTCCCCAACATCGGGCCCGAGGGCGAAACAACAGGCAGAAGTGAATCCCATCCAAATAAAACAACAAACCAGTACCAGGCAACCATTGAGAGCTCAACAACCCACACTGGGAAGGAGACCCAGCAGCTCTGGAGAGCCAAGGCAGCAGAACTCACAGCAAAGGCCTCCAGCCACCCTGGACCGAGGGGACCAGACCCCTGTGCTTGGGGAATGGTGGGCCGCCATGCTTGCACCTCTGCAATAACAATCATTTAAAAAAATCATTCTCATTGGCATCGCTCAGAGGACATTTCCAAACTATCGCTCAAAATGACAGAGGAAGGCACGTGGGGTGACCTCTGAAACAATCCCACTCATTCAAACCCGCTGGGTCGCTCCTCTCTCTTCCCTTCATCCCTGGCAATTAATCCCACCAAACACGTTTGATTAAATCTTTTCAAGCAAATCCTTTGCTTTGCTTTTGTTAGTTCACTTCTTGTCAACATCCATTAAAATATGCCTTTAATTCTCAGACTCCGATCTCCTAAAAAAAAAAAGCGCTTGCTTATCCCGCCGTCTTCAACTTTAATCAACTGTACACCAGCATTTTTTTTTCATTTCATAATAATGTGCTGTTTGGAATTCAGAAGGCAGGCTCAACATCAATCATTTGCTGGGATTTTTTTTCAACTGCAATAAATATGCAAATGAGCAAAAGCCAGTCACTGGTAATTTCAAGCTCAGCTCACTAGTGTTTAAAAAAAAAAAAGACACAAATTTATTAATTGCCAGTGGCCAAAGGAATCCTATTACTGTGGGCATTGATTACAAAGCGGAGTGAGTGATTATTGTGAAGACTGCAGACTACCCATCCATGAGGGGGAAAATATTAAAAGTCCAGCCACAATTGTCAAGCCCACATAACAAGATCACTAACATTACAGATCCCCACCATTAGAGATTTGTAAAAGGCAACCAATGGCCCACAAACACATTAAAATCCTTGACCATAATTTACTACACCTGCTGAGTACTTGTGTGAGGACACCTAGACACACACAGATCTGAGATGCCTCTCACTCAGGGGTCAGCCTTGGCGGCTGCACAGCTGGTCTTCGTCAAGGTGAGACTACGCTATGTCTGGGCACAACTAAATCGCCTTCCGGTTTTGGGACTCCAATCATGCCAAGAGTGCCCCCCCATCAAAAGAGTCAGTAGGTACGTTTAAAGAGAAAACCTAAATAATGCCACAGATATAGACGGCAGAGCAACAGCCAGGCACACGGAGGACTGGTGCTGCAGATAGTGTTCAATCTCTCGAGGACACAAACGACAATGATGTCACGTATGGAACAGCAAGGCTGATCTGCACAGTTAGAATGGACAGAGTGCAAGAGCTTTGCCTGTGGACAGTGCAGGTACAGTGGTCAGTGCCTCCGTCAGGGTCCTGGCTGCCCAGGGTAGGAGTGGCACTGGCCACTCCGGCACCATGAGCAGCTCAGACTGTGGCGCCCAGAGCTTCACACACAGGCTTCACAAGGGCCCAAACCACCAATTCACACGCTGCAGGGCGACGCTCAGCCCCCAGCAAGAGACATGAACAACCTGCTGCCGGTCGCTCCAAGACCTGAGCCCCCTCGCACACCCGGCACTGGGTCCGGGTCTTTCCCGATGGAAAGGAAAGAAATCCTTGACGATAAGGCCAGGTTCACGAGCCCCGAGGAAAGCAAAACGGGTGGATTTAGACTCCGGTGTTGCCTTGCAACTGTGAGGAAAACTGTAACGCCAGCTCTCTTTGCTCTCGTGGAAGTCGCGTGCATACTGCATGAGAAACAGGCACTGGTTGACATGTTCCGTCATTCTTTGCTGGGAAGAAAAGAGACACAACGTTTCGGCTGTGGAGCCTTCTTCATAATACACCTGAACGAGCCCCCACAGCTGAAATGTGCATCTCGGTCTTGTTTTTCCTTTTCTTTTTTACTAATAAACCTTTGCTTGTTCCTTTGCAGCCCACGCGTGCTGACGCAGCTCCCTGCTTGTACGTGCTCAGTCATCGTCAGGTGTGGTTTAAGCAGCTCGGTTAACGAGTTCTGATTAGTTACAGGGAGGGACTGTCTATATCAGGTCACAGCAACCACCTAGACAAAATCCGATGAACAGTTTGGTATGGGGGGGGTGAGGGGGAGATCACCCTGGTGTGCCGGGGGAAACGGCACAGCGGCCGACAAAGAAACGCTCCAGTCGAATTCAAACGCGCGCAGCTGGAGACAAAAGAGAGGAAAAAATTGGGGGGGGGGGACCGGTACAATACTGCTTCCCTCCCAGAAATTTCATCTCCCATAAATTATAGCTGTAAACTTTTCTAGCAGCAAGGCCTAATTAATTCCTGTACTATACACAAAAGGAAATGCTGGGTGACAAATGGGAGCAAGGCTTGAAAGCTGCCAGGTCTGCAAAACATTTTCTACTTCAATTTATAAGCAATTTTGCAGTAAATCATCAACCAGAACTGGCTACTTCAGGAAACAGCCGCAATGGTGGAGAGAGGCCCTGTATTTGTATTCCATAAGAAACGAGAGAGAGAAAAGGGAAAGGAAGAAGAGAAAAGACAAATTAACCCCCCTGCAGTATGGAATGTGGAGATCCAGAGAGGGGGGAGAAATCTTTTGAGTCCAACTCGTTTGAGTCCAGACCGTCCTGCGTTTGCCATACTCACCCAGCACTGGCAAGAAGGGCCTGAGGACGAGCCAGGGCTGGTGTCCGAACTTCAGGTTCTGCTCTCTACACCTCGCCACTCTAACAGGGGAAGCTGGATCAGGTGTACACAGGGACCCACCCACCTCCGAAACACTGAAAGAACTCTGTCAGCTTTAATAAGCTGAGTACATAACCCAAGCCCTGAAGAGGTGTAGTCCAGAAGATCTAACAGGTTCACTGCACACAGCACCTAAAGATAGGGAGTCGAGAGTTCGGTAGGTCCAGGTGCCAATAAATTAAACCGATGGTGTGGTTTTTCAGTCTGGGTGACGTGTGAGTGGTATGTGGTGCTGGGATGGAAAGCAAACCTACAGCAAGAGCTGTGCATCTCTGGCAAGGCGTTTGCGACATTGGCTGTGCAATTAGGCTGGACCTCATGGAGCTGCTCCGAATGCTGTAACCAGGCTGCGTGCTGAAAGATCACCTCACAAACACCCCCCCCCCCCTCGCCTCCAGGTGAACTCCTCGTCTCCATCATCACACAGAAAATGACAGACGCAAATGAGGCTCTTCATGTTGCCGTTTGAAAAAACAACATTTTCCAAGTGCTTTTCACAGAGCTCTTGTAGCTCTTCACAATTCATCACCAGGCAAAAAACGGCATTTGTGTACCAGATGTGATTGCACAGTAAGTGCCTTATCTCCACACATTGCTAACAGTTTAAAAAAAAATCAAAAGAACAACATCAAAGGAAAACAAAAAAACAAACATCGGGAAATGCAGATCCCGCTTCTGAAAACTTTTCAATGCACACCTAAATGTCTTTTCCAAAAATTCCAAAACGCCATGCCAGAACAAAACCTTCTTTGTGAAACATTCTCTCTATCCCAGACAAATATCTGTTACCTGTGTTACACCATGGTGAAAAGTGCCACTCTGTGACTAAGCACTGTAATTGCACACAAAACTAAAACTCCCGGGAAGAAAACCTGACCGTAACAATGCGGTTATATACTAATATACTATGATACGAGCAAGACAGGGTGCCCCAACCCATAAAAAGCAGAAGTCAGCTCTCCACGACTTCCCACAACACCCTTTACAGATTCTCCTCTTTCCTGGCTGGAAACCACACGTCTGCATCTGGCGTACAATATTAGTACACTTGTATTCAACTTAAGCTGGTTGCACAATTGATGAAGCACGCACCGCAAGCCGTGAACAAAAACTGAAGAATAATTTGCTCAGCGGTAAACAGAAAACCGCTCGTAAGCACTTCATATCGTAACGTCTTCATATAATATATAAGCATCCTATACACATGTAGTGTACTTTCACACACATATATGTCGATACACGTCACGTGACTAACACGATGTACGCTGTGCACACACCCCGATTTCACACACAAGCGTGCGCACACAGCACCTCGTTTTCCTCTGCAAGCCGGCCTCCCGCCTCTGGTTTTAATCAAGTTAACTGCATCGCCTCGTGTCGCTGCTTCATTCTTTGTAATGGAACTGAATGACAGCCCTGCCCGGTTGCACTCGCACAAGCCCACTTTAATTGGAATGCATCAAAAAAGAAGGGAAAAAAAAGCCCCTCGCCCGCGGTCTGCCAGGGTAAAGGCCACCTGTGGGTCGCCAGCGTGCTATGGGAGCTGGAACCGAGCGAGGCCCGGAGACGGCACGAGGGGAGGCCCGGTTTCTGATTCATCAGGAGGGGGAGGCCGCATCAGGGGGCCAGCGCTCCTCTGCAGACTCAACACGGGCCTCATCCTTGTCGTGGAGAATGGAGCCGTCTTTTTGCTAAAGCCCCTCGTTCGTTCAGGTACGATCATTAACCGATGACGAGGAGCAGCTATGCCACCATGGATGGGCGGGTTCCACGTTCAAATCCCATCTGCAGTTCTGCCTGCATTGCGGGACAGCTATGACCCTGCCCCCCCCCCGTGATGAGTGGCGTCTGGCACCTGGACTCAATACTCTGCCCCGTTGAGAGCAGCTTCAGTGACCATCTTCCACAGACTTGGAACCAGATACGACTGGCGCGTTTCGATAGGTACTACTGTGGAAAAGCCCCAGCGGACTGACTGTGCACTGCAGCTCCCAGTGAAGCTGAGACCCCAGGAATGGGGGGGCACAGCTCTGAAGCTGCAGTAACAGGGAGGTATTCGCCCACCCCTTCTCTCCATGGCCAGTTCATACACACCACCACCCATAGCTTCGCACTCTAGGCCGGACAGGGGAGTGCATTCCCCTTTAAATCAATCCCGCCCGGACAGAAGCAGGATTGTCTACAGAAGAGCAATGAACAATGAGGCAATGGAAAGATCTGGGACAGAAAGGACTGAACCCACAGACATACAGGACAGACACAGGTAGGCAAGCGATGGACACTCACTGTTCTTCAGAGCACCAGCAAACTCGGCCCCGCCCCTCTTTTTGAACAAAGGGAAGGTCTGTGGCTGCGGCAGCTGATTGGCTGACAGGAGAGCCTTCTGCAATTTGATTCGCCCTTCCAACAGCTGGTCCCACAGCACTGACAATACAGAAGACAAGAAAGTCAAAACAGGCCAATAAGAAATTTCCAGGAAGTAACAATCCAATGTGAAATCCATGATCAATGACTTTGTTCACTGGTACTGCTTAGCTACTTCCACTACACACTACATAACAAAACTAAACAATTTACATTTAAAATCAGGAAGTGATTGACTGAGTGGATAGGAATTAACAGGTTAAGGGCAGATGGTATCAAGATACCACCACGAGCAGCATGGTTATTTTTTATGTATCACGATTTATAACAAACAACGCATTCATAACATTATGTGAAAAGGAGATGAGCAGGTTTAAAATGATTGCTGTATGGTGAAGTACCTACACACATCATGTCTTCATAGTTGAGAGAGAATGCAAGAGGAATGAAACTATACAAGTTAAGATCTCAAAAAACATACGTTTAACAGTTTTGCTAATGTTATGTTAGCAAGATTTTTTACCAAAACAATAACATAACAGTATGAAATGCCCTATGCAGGTTTTAGTTAGGAGTAAGAAACGTAACTGACAGTAGTACAAATGGCAGTTCTATACCGAACAGGGAGTGTGGAGTACATACCGAGCTGGTTTTTAACTGCTTTTCCTTTTTCAACTTCTTCGCTCACTTTTTCTTTGGAGAAAGTCATCACAGCATCTTCATCATCTTCCCTCTCCATCCCCTCCTCTTCCTCATCTCCTTCCATTTCCTCCTCTTCCTCCTCTCCTTCCATTTCCTCCTCCTCCTCCTCACTCTCCCCTTCCTCCTCCATCCCTTCAGCTAATTTGCGAAAGTCTGTCTCCTTAGGAAAGACAAAATCATCGGTCTTCTCCCTCAGCAGGGCCTTCATCTGTGTGCCGTCATCATCACTGAGGTCAGAGTCTTCTCCCTCCTCATCTTCCTCTTCCAAGGCGCCTTCTTGCAACTCCTCCTCCTCTTCCTCCTCTGAGTCTTCCTCCTCTCCTGTACAAAAACGTGGAGTTAAGAGCCAGTCTCTAATACCACAGGAAGAGCAACTGTCTACAAGCATCCAGGGGGAGACACACAATCCCAGACACACTGTGTGACAAAAGGTGACTGTCCTTTCCAAGCCCGTGCTACATAAAAGGCATTTAATGGCAACAGCTTTTGTATCTGTAACACACAGGGAACCTGAACACACAGATCAACTGCAATGCATACAGACCATGGTATATTGGGGTTTATCATTTTAAACTAGGATTATTTGAGATGCAAAGTGCTATATACATAAATGGAATTATCACTATTACTCCATTCAACGTAGCAATTGTTGTGTCCAGTAAAAACCACACCGAACATTTTGGGAAATTTCCCATAATATACAACAGTTAGCTTGGCAAGATGCAGCTGCCCAGTTCTCAGTACATTCAATACCCATCAGCAAGCTGTGAATGACAGCAGAAGAACAGATTAGTGCGTGCAGTAACCACCATGCTCACTTAGAAATGTAAATGAATTGCCTAATAGGTTTAAATTGATTAACGATGTCTCAAGTTTGAGTTGCAAATCTCTGCCTTAATCCAGGTATTTCCGTCTTTGGATAAGTACGGATTTCTTTAATTAACAGCGCTGCTATGCGTCACTGTACAGTAACATGCAAACAAACACCCTGAGCTTAAGTGACAACGGCGCGTGTGGCGAGGCTGAGCGCTCCGGCATTGACATGCAGCGCGAGTCTTGGAAAAGCACACAGATCGAATCCAGCGAACGTGGGGAGGTGTTCTTCAACGCCTGGCTTGACTCGAGGTTTAGGTGGACATGGGGAGGAAAACCAAAACGACTGTCCCTATGTGTAGGAACCGAGAGCAATGAAAACCTGAGAACTTCCAAAACAAATTGCGCAGTACACAGCTAGCAGCAGCTTCATAAAATAAAATGCAGAGCTGCATACCTCTCGGGTTAAGGTTCTGTACTGCCACTAGAGGGCAGAGGTGAGCAGGGGTTGGCTCTCTTTGTCACTGGAATTCTACAACTGCTTACCAGGGCAGCCCAGCCTCTTTCAATGGGGAAAACGAATGAGTCCCTAATACACTTTTGATGCAGGCAGACAGGGTGTAAACACCTTATTGTTAGAAACCATTAGTAAGCAAGTCTACAGTGTTCAAATAAAGGGGAGTTCATAGCCTGTCATGCACTCTCTCAACGCACAGCTCTCACGGGGAAACTGCACAGTTCAGTACAGGTCACCGACATGAGTGCACTACAGTTATTCAAACTGGACCCAAGATGCATTTCCTCATGGACCACACAGCAGGGACAGAGAGCTGTTTTGGCAAGTGCAAAATAACAGTGCATCTTACGTGCAAGCTAAAACCAGTCAAGACATCCTCTTGGCCGTTTCACAGCAGAGCTGTGGGAGGACAGGGCCCAGCGGTGCCCTAGACTACACCAGACATATGGAAGCACACAGAAACAGCAGCCCTGGGTGCTGCCATTGTGTCTTGGTTGGTCTGGTTACCCATCTGGATGACGTGCTGGACTTAAATGACATCCTCATGTCCAGTGGAAAAGAACAACCTTCTCATGCGCGAGAACGAAAAGGTCCCGACTCCCGAAACGCCCCCTCAGGACTCGGCCCGGGAGAGCGATCCCAGACTCACCGGAGCTCTCCGCGTCCCGGCGCAGCTCCTTGCGGGAGGTAGCCCTGCCCAGGTACCGCCGGTCCGTTTCGGCCAGCAGCGCCGAGGCCCGCTGGCGCAGCCCGCTGACGGCAGCCTCCCCGTCTTCGTTTTCCCCCTCATCGAACTTCTCGATCACCTTGGCTTTCGTCTCTGGCAGCGGGGAAGGAGAAGCGGGAGAAGTTAGATTAATAACTAAGTATACAATATACTATATAATATATAACATAATATACTAACTAAATATAAGGCGCGGCTCGTGAGTGTGAGTGTGAGTGTGAGCGTGAGTGTGAGCGAGTGTGAGCGAGGGTTCGCTCCAGAGACACCCGAGTGTCCCACGATGCCTTGCGATTTAACGGCCCATGTTCAGACAGATGCATTTGCCCAACACAGAGACTGAAGCAGCAGGCGCTCAATAACGTGCAGGTTAAAAAAAAAAAATCGAATTCCGGGTTTTGTTTCTTTGACATCGCACAAGACCCACACCTGTAATGAGTTTACACAGATCGCTGCCTGACTTTGAGACCTGCTATGCGTCAGCATGCCTGTTTTCTTCAACACATTCATTACCAAATAGCAATCAGTCAGCACCACACACACAAGTCACTGACTGAGTCATTTTGTAAGGGCTGCTCCTGCGCTTTGACGATCCCGGTGTCAGCAGCCAGGCCATTTTTAGCCTGAGATCGCAGACACGGCGATTCTAAGTGGATTCCTCACACAGTCACTCATTGCACAAGTGCCCTTTTTTAAGTACACTACTAGATATCAACTGGAGTGGGAATGATGTAAAGTGGTGCTTTCGATTATTCTGCCTCTCTCAAAACAACAAATACAGATGTATGTGAAAGTCTTCCCTTGCTTAATTGGAACCTTTTCAAAGGGTGCACCTGCTTGAAACCAGGACATTTTAAGTTACTTGCAAAATGGAACAGTAAAAAAGGAAATGGACAACCTGTTTAAGAGCTCAAAACAAAGAGTTCTAACAAATCCAATTACTAACCGAATTAAGGGTTCAGTGGCGTAACTGAAATGAGAGAAAACGAAAGCCGGCGGATGAGGGGGTTCCATCCATCTTCTAACCTCTTCACCCAATTCAGGGCCGCAGGGGAGCCGGAGCCTCCCCCAGCAAGCAAGAAAACATGGCTTGCAACAACTTGGAGCTACAGCTCATCGCCAGCAACTCTATCCCCCTGCAACTCACAGCTGGCAGCCTGGCAGCCCCCTGAAGCTCAGCAGGTGTGAGCCTGGTCAGGACCTGGATGGGAGACCTCCTGGGAAAAACTTAGGTTGCTGCTGCAAGAGGTGTTAGTGGGGCCAGTAGGTGGCGCTCACCCTGCGTTCTGTGTGGGACCTAATGCCCCAGTATAGTAAGAGCGACGCTACACTCTAAAAAGGTGCCGTCCTTTGGATAAAACCGAGGTCCTGACCCTCTGTGGCCATTAAAAATCCCAGGGTTTCTTAAAAGGGGCAGTGGTGTTACCCCTGTGTCCTGGCCAAATTTCCCCCTGGCCTTTGTCAATCCTAATAATCCCCGTCTCTGAACTGGTTTCATCACTTCGCTCCCTTCCCCACTGAGAGCTGCTGTGTGGGGAGCGTTCTGGCGCACTATGGCTGCCAGCGCATCAGCCAGGTGGGGCTGCACACTGGTGGTGGTGGAGGGGCTCCCCATTACTTGTAAAGTGCTTTGAGTGGAGTGTCCAAAGAAGTGCTATATAAGTGTAAAGAATTATTATTTTAATATCACTTTAGTGTCTAATTTTAGGGTTTATGACAACTTCTTAAACATGCAAATTGTGCACTCTAAAAGCACATAAATTAAAAAATAACTTGTAATGTTATTTTACACCCTACAGAGTGTGATGAAGAATATTATAGCTCTTATTTCAAGACCTTTTACGACAAATATAATATGTGAATTTAATTCTAATAGCCCTATTTAAGACTATGTAAGATTTCTATTCAGTAAATGTATTAAAAGGTAAGCAGATTAATAAAAAATAAAACTGGCAGCCTGAATGAGTTGTTAGAGATGGTGAGTTTGTTTACTCATGGGGACTTGAAAAAAGTATGTGATTTTAGACACTGTTAGTCTTCATATTCTGCTGATTAATAATAAATTGCTCATAAAACTATTTTGACATTACTCTCCCAATTAAATCTGTAACAAAGATAAGCTGTTCATTCAACAGGAAATGGGGACAATTTATCAGTATTAAACATATGCTGCATAGAGTAATTAAGCACCAAAATTAATGTTTAATTCGTTAAGATCTTTCCCATAAATGAAAATCTTAAAATCCAATTGTACTTTAAAATGGCCAGATCGTAATATAGCCATAAACATTATGGTTATGTTGTGATCATAACAAAGAAAAGTCTGACCTTCAGCATCTACACCCAGGAGCATCTTTGTTCTCTGAGCACAGATCTACTACGCGTTTATTTAAACCACTAGAAAGCACCCCTGATCCATCCCATAAACCCACAGTTCTGTTGCTAAAGAAACAGTACAAACTCCTACTGGCTACCAATACTGATTAACCTAAGAAAAGGTCTGGACTTATGGGTAGGGACTGTGGGTTAGAAGACCCTTCCTCTGCTTCGTAATAATAATAATAATAATAATAATAATAATAATAATAATAATAATAATAATAATAATGTAGCCAGTCATTGTCCAGAATCCCCGTGGAAAGACAGTGGTTTCAAGAACTTCCAACTTGAGCAAAAAGTAGAAAAATTCCCATTCCTCCTCTGGAACAATTTACATGGGATTGATTAAGCATATGATTTGTGCAAATGAAGCAAGATCACAAAACGTTCCATTACTGCATCTTCTGGACAATGTGGGGAAGCAAAATACAGAAGGCAAACAAGGTTAAGAGAGGCAGTCAGAAGAGTATAATTTACATCAAAGGACTTTAAAACTATATAATGCACCGTATGGGAAGGCCTTGTTTAGAATATTGTGTGGGAGTTTGATTGACACATTATAGAAAAGATGTTGCTGCTCTGGTACCAGTCCTGAGAAAAGCAACTGGATACCCTTCACTGGCAGACTGACACAGCTGAACCTTCTGAGTCCCGAGCAAAGACTACGAGAGGACGTGGAGAAAGTAAATCCAAAATTCCCCCAAGGCACTGGCAAAGTTAATGCGGAGGACTTCAGAACCAACAGTGAGACACAAACCCAAGGACAGGGGTCCTTTGTGGCACCTTACACAAAGGGGTGTGGGAGTGTGGAACACGTCGATGAAGCCGATACCCCGTCTTCTTTGAAGAAACGGCTGTATGAGACCCTCGAATCAATTAAATACCAAGTGGGCTCGTTGCAGGGGTGAGTGCTGTTCTTATCTTCCAAAATACCGAATCCTTAACACCCACCGGTCCCTCAGAAATCGCAGTTTCATGACGTTGGAGACTTAATTGGCCAATAACTTACAAGCGCTCCCAGCCTTTAAAAACAGGCGACACCTGTGTATCGTGTAAAACCTCCAGGCTCAAGATGTCCGTCCTGTCCTGCGGGGAGACACTCTCACAGTTCGGGCAGGAACGGTCTCCGGTGGCGGAACTAGCGGCAATTTCCACCCCTCTGTCCATTTCAGCGAGAGTGAAAACTACATTTCATGGAAGTACATTCATGTCCGACAGGCTGCTCAGCCTTCGAGTACTAACAGCGGGAAGCAGAGGCTCGTACGAACCCGGGAAAGTTACTCTGGGCACAGCCGGCGACGCATTTCGGCTGTGTTGTACAGGGGAAACAAACTCGGCGACAGGACTGAGGGGCAGGTTAGCCCTGGGGAAAAAAAAACACAAACCACCGAAGAGATGCCGGACCGGTACCAAACATGCGCTCAGCACGCCGAGCTGAGGAAAGGATCGTCCACGCTGCCGCCACAGTTTACGACGCTGTGGTTAAATCGTAAGAAACGACAATAGTCTTTCCTCTAAGGCAGAGGAGAGTACCCAGTTAAAAACACAGCATACCTTCATCCTGGTCGTCTTCGGGGTCCAGGAATTTCGGTAAGGGGTTTAATAAATCCTCAAGCTGCTGAGATATGGACGCGGCCATCTTTGCTCAGCTGGAAGTGAAGCTCTGGAGAACAGCGGGCTGGCCTGGGCGTTTGCATAACTACGTCATCAGCGAGCCGCGTCAGAGTCCGGCGCCATGACAGTCCCGAAATCCACTGCCAAGTGTAGTGGATTTCATCGTATGGAAGAAAATGGTATTCTTATCTGATTTACTCCTATTCTGTATTGTTTTAAAGCAAACGCTTCTTTTTGTCAGATTTGTCTGCTGTTTGTTTCATACTACTATGTTCAGAATTTTTATGTATAGTGAAATTGTATTTACCAAAATTATTCTAGTACTCCACGTCTAAAATAAACATTGCGATAATTAACTGAATTCTAGTGTTACGAGTATAATGGATGTGCTGTACAAATTCACTAGCTGAAGATGATTACCGCCTTCCATTAGCAGGTACAGGAGGGGAGACGGACTGAGTAAATATTTTACTTGGCTGTATTCATCAACGCAGTGAAGGAGGAAACTCATTCCGTGGGTAATAGGGATGGAGAAGGCCTTGTGTTCCAGATCCAACAGGTCAGCGTACAGAGGTGCGTACTGTAGACAACTTACTTGGTCTGTCCGCTTCGTGCACAGTGTTACTGGTGTACAGTCTTCCACTCTCACCTCTCGACCTGCCTGGCCTGCAGATGTGCCATGTGTGAACACCTGTTTATCATGACCGTTAAGGTTTCTCATCAAGGCCTTTCACCACTATCGGAGCCTCCCTCCCGTGATACTTTCTACAGGCTAGCCACTAGCTCAGTGCTCTGTCTCGGAGAGCCACTGGCACATCCATGGAGCCTGCTGCAAGGAAGAAGCAAGCTGCACAGGATTTTTTTTTTCTGTGGTAAAATCGCCAATTCCTTGCATCACTGCCAGCATGCGCCACAAGGAGAAAGTTTGTGTGGTCTATAACGCAAAAGGCAGTCAAGGGACACTCAACCCTCTGCTGTCCCATCTGAGATTTAAAGTCATTTAAAATCATTCCACGCTGTTAAAGAGCATTTATATTTAACGTGTCGACGGGGTCGGTTCAATCCAATATTCAATATTCAATCAATATGAATTTGAATTTAAACAGCTCTGCCCTCCTGGGTTGCTGTGCATTGAGTCAACAGTGTAGCCAAGCCCCAGACTCTAAAGATAGGCCTCTCAGCTGCACAGGCCTGCTTAACGTGGAGGACTATGTTTAATTCATAGGAGATTATACAGTGTGCAGCAGAGGAACTGCTAGGCTTGGTCAGCCCAAGCCACAAAGCGCATTGATCCAGAAGCAGAGTGTACCGCTGAGATGTTTACTCAAGTCTTCTGCTGTGGATCAAAATTTTAAATTACAGAATTCCTAAGCAGACTGTATAATAATACAAACAAAGTCATTGTCAGTTCAGCTTCATAATATTCTGAATTAAAATCACATGGCAGTTTAGCAAGGACAGACCACACAGATTTCATATGCTGATGGAGGAAAAACTATTTCACATACGCACTTCGTGCAACATTTTGGGTTTTTGTTTCTTATTTCTGCATAAGAACTCTAAACCATTTAAAAAGCTTTTGTTCTTCGTTTCTGGGGGTGCAAAATAAGAATAATTATTGTGGATAACATCGTGTTAGAATAAAAATGTCCATCTTTGTTGCATGCCTGGCAGAAGCGAAATGCATATTTTCCTGTGCAAGAGGTTCATGCACGTTTCTGAAAATGCAAGGACCCGTTGCCTGTCACCCATGCGCAGACGAAAGTACCAGCAAATCGGGTTCAAGCGTGTCAGGGTGGCCAGGAGAAAGAAGTGTGACTGTCTCAGTTCAGCTCTTACAGACTGTGGTTAATTGTCCTTGTCTCCACTGTTGCCACACATTCTGACGTAATTCTACAAACGACCTTCTGACAAATGCAGGGGTCACGGGACTGGGTGACAGGAGGAACACAGGCTGGCTTCACCCAGCACCCATAGAGCGCAGAGGGTTCCTTTGTCATCCGCTTCTCTGAATCCAGAACCCCAGCCCTCCTGGACAGCAAAACCACAAATGCGTTTTTTTGTACTGATTTAATAAAACATAGCTTGACTGAAATTAAAAAAGCTTCAGCCTGTCTATGAAAATATAAAACAAAATATAGGGGATTTACCAAGATAAGATGTGCTCTCGGTAGTATTTCCTTAGCATTTAGATTATTACAGCATGGACATCATAGAACTCCTGAGCGTCCTTTAACAAGTTAAGGTTCCCCAGTCTTGTTAATTTGGCTGACACAAAGAGACTTGCATATGTACCAATTCATACTGCTGGGCATCTTAACTAAAGCAATCTGAGAGAGATACCGTACTCAAACCTCCAACAGCTGTACCACACCCAGAATTTAAACCCACAACCTTCCACATGCCTGTCCGGCATCCTGTCCATGTTGCTGCGGACAATGTGGTGGCATTTACATTCAGGATATCAATGCAAAACCATCTTAAGGTCTAATAAATAGAGAAGCACTATTGTATACTGTAGTATACAGTATTTGACTTTGTAGCTTCCTGTATAGAACTTGGTCAAGAATATGAAGACAGACCAACAAGGCTGTCATTTCTTTCCTCTATCAAACCCTCTGGGGAGATTTAGAAAGTCTGACTTCGAGACAACGTTTTAATCATTTACAGACCACAAAGCAGCACGCCTTTGGAAAGGCACTGAGTCATAACAGTATATCTGCTTTTCTATGGCAAAACTACAAGCATAATAATGTGTGGAAAAAAATCACCGAATGACATTTTGTACTACAGATAGCCACCAATGTGTTGCTGTCTGTAAATTAAACATCTTTGTAATAAACAGTTTTAGGATGCCCAATTTTGCTGAAACGGAGGCAAATGGCAAATAACCGTCTTTAAATAAAAAGCTTAAGTTGATACTCGCACATCAATGGTGCTAATGTGATGACCATGCCTGTTAACGTAACGTGCAACAAACAGAACCTCTGAGGGTACAGCGTCAAGCAATACACACGCTTCCCTCAGAAGGAGCAACGCTGTGGGAACTCAACGGGCGACACGAACGGTCACATGGGGGGAGAAAATGCCGCTACTCTGCCCAATAAAAGTCTTTAACCACTCAGCATTTATATTTTCTAATTTTATTAAAAACTCACAAATTTATTCAACATGTTGTATTTATACAGTGAATGGTCTAATATGCACTGGAGGTCACATAAGCTTAGGTTTATTAGAACAATAAAATACATACTGTGAGGGGTTCCATATTGAAAGAAAACATAGCAGCTGCTGGCTGCATATTTGACCATCAATTTAAATAGTTTGGATTTTCCTTTAAAGACACAAAAATAAAACCTGTTGGTCTAAGTATGTTATATTAACATTTTTATGAATGTTATTTTCAGCAGACTAAAAAAATTTAAGAAGTAAAGACTTCTTATCTTTTTTTTTTTAAACACACACTTTGTTTTAACACTTTCTGCAGTTAATGGTGCAAAGCACTTTTACAGTATTTGTGCTATATTTTTATTTGGCGACTGTCTACTCGTTTGTGTTTTTTTCTTTTTTTTTCCTTTTTTTTGTAAACAACATCTTGTACAAACTAGCACAGTGAACCACAACCCCAGCAAACTTTTTTTTTTGTCATCATACATTATAAATAAAATTGATATAAAAGTTTGGTTGGTTGCTTTGAAACATTTGTTTTTCTTCTGGATCAAGAGGTTCTAAACATGATACTTAAACTCCTGAATTAAATATATTACGTAAACAGTTGACTGTTCTAAGTCCCTTTCAGACCCTTTTTTAGAAGGTAGACTTCATATCAACATTTCAAGTTCTGCTCCATTAAATAAAGGGCTTATAATCCCTACAACTTTTTTTTTTGTTTTTCATTTTTTTAACGTTTACCTTTTGAAGGCAAACATCTTGGGATTTGGTGGACTTCTCAAAAAAACAAAAAGGAAAAGGAAAAAACAAAAAGGTCCAGACAGAAAAATCACATTTCCCCCTGGCCTTCAGAAACATATTCAGTGTCGAAAACGCGTTTCAAAGTGTCTATATGGCAGAGCTTTTCAAAGACAGAGGTCTGAGGAGCTTTCAGGTGAGTACGAGGTGCATGACTAGGGTCAGAAATAAATTCGCCTGACGCTTCGGAGCTTTCCAGTAGTCACAAAAGCAAGTCATCCTGGGTTTTCATGTAAAGCTGTTCGGTCTTTGAAAATGTCTAGTGCGGCTTTCTTGATCCAAAAAGAGCAGGGAGTTCGGAGAACGGTGCAGCCCAACCCCCCTCCCTCGACAAGACCACGCCCCCTCGGCGAGGCCACGCCTCCTTTGGGCAGGACACACCCCCTCGTGCCTCCAAACAGACAGTCCAGCGCAGCGCCACTCAGTCTGCCTCTCTCTCCCTCTCGCACACACGCCTGTTTGTGTATTTTCAGTTGTTGTGGCTGTATCACTGACCGTCAGGTTGAATCTGTGTTCCCCACCCTCCCACCCCGGAAAAAAAACAAACAAACAAATCGCCGAACGCCAGCACGATACACATCAGGGTCAGCGTGTGCTACGGAAAGCCCCCCGCTCTCCTCTCGTCGCCGCTCTCGTCCCCGACGAGGAGAACAGAACAGAAGAGGATAAACGAGCGGTCCGAGGGGATCGTCACGGCCTCGGCTCCCCTCCCTCCGTCCTCCGTTCCGCGTCTGCGCGTCGCCCGCGGCGCCCGTCTCCTCCGGCTACCAGACCGTGGCCTCGTTCATTTCGGCGGGGGGGTGCGACAGGTGGTTGCTGTAGCCGCTGCCGTTGATGGAGAGGGAGGTGAAGGGCGGGCTGGGGCCGAACACCTCCGAGGAGATGCTGTGCAGGGGCCCCGGGATGCCGGGCTCGGGGCTGGGCGAGTCCCCGGGGTGGTGGGACAGGATGTCCGAGAACCGCTGCACCTCGCTGGACGGGTGGTGCCCCGGCAGGGGGTGATCCATGCCCCCGAGGGGGGTGCCGGTGGGGCCAGAGGAGGGGACGAAGGGCAGGTCGACGGGGGTCTGGGCCTGCGAGGACGGGGGCCCCTGGGGGAAGAAGTCGTAGTTCCCTCCGGGGCCGTAGTATTCGCTCTGGTAGTCTGGCAAAACAAGCACAGAGACCGTGAGAAACAACCGAGACGAAGCCCGACCGGGACCCGCGAAGCGCCCTCCTGTCCCACCAGGCGTGAGCACGGCGCCGCGCGGCCTCTCGTTTCTCTTGGACTCCGAGGTCTGCCCTCCAGGAGACTCCGGGACCGCCCGGAGTGTCTAACCGCGGGTTCGGATCCTCCCCGGACGCCGCGGCAGCGCAGGAGGACGCGCGACGCAAGGGAAGGAAAGGGCGGCGCTCTCCCTGCAGGCCGGGAGGCAGTGTTCCCAGCAGCAGCAGGGGCAGGAGCGGTACAGTGTACGGTACAGGGAGCCCGCGTGCTCCAGCGCTCCTGTACTGACGCCAGCCCGCCGTGGGCAGGGGCACGGGGACGAGGTCTAAAGACGGAAAGGGTTGTCCCAACTGTCCAGATCGCCGCCCCCCACCACCACCACCACATTTCCTTTCTTACAGCTGCAGCTGGACACCCGCAGGCCGAGCACGGCTCTGCTGGACACGCGGAGGACGAGGTGGAAAGACCCACTCCTGAGAAATGCGACGCGCTGCCCCGCTGCCCCGCTGCCCCGCCGCCCTCGGTCACCCCTGCTTGGGAGCTGCCACAGCGGGGCAGCGGGGCAGCGCGTCGCATTTCTCAGGAGTGGGTCTTTCCACCTCGTCCTCCGCGTGTCCAGCAGAGCCGTGCTCGGCCTGCGGGTGTCCCTTCCTGAGAGCTCACCCCCGAAGGGACAGTCCGCGCCCGTGGAGATGATATCAGACATCCGACGCAGAGGCCGCATCTGAGTTACAGGTGTCGGCGGTGCAGGGAAAACACCCCTTTGTAATGCTGCAATGCTAGGCCACGGTCTGTAGATCCACAGCACACGAAGCCACGCGAGTCAATGATTGTCAAGGAATCCCGAAAGCAGCACAGCGGCCTGGGGAGCTGCACACAATTCTTTTTTTACATTTTTTAATTGTGCTTTTATTGTATTGGATTTCATACCGAGTGTCAGCACCTCCACCACGCACGGTGCGCCGTGCACAAAAGTGTTACTTCCGGATATAAAACAGAATTGGAAGTTTGACACTGCAAGGTCTTGTTTCAAAAGAGCAGGCTGTTGGAAATGAACGGACGCAATGCTGACCACTTCTTTTTTTCCCCCAAAAAAAAAACACACCTGGCTTTTAAACCCCAAATACCATATTATTATCACTCCAGATGCTGCCAGCTCAGTGCTGCCTGTTATGTCTATAAAGTGAAAACTTATACAGCATCACAAAGAGTCTGTTTCCTCGCTCACAAAGTATAAGGTGTCGCATTGCTCCTGTACCAAGAAAATGCCTCCCCTCTACTTATCAGTAACTGATCAACCTGGATGGAATGGTTCAGTTACATATTAATCGAAATGTTCTGGCCAGGGATCACAGACTCATGCCTTTTCCCAAACTCTAAGCAGAATCGAAAGGAACCTGAGGATGAAATATTCGCCATTGTTCTCTGCTGGAAGCAAATTCACACACATTTGCACGTACGTGCGCACTTCACGCGACGAGAAACAGCAGCCGATATACCCTCCCTGTTCTAGCCTGCGTCTCAGTGTTTCATTTTATTCACAAATCTGAGGATTTATTTATTTTTTTTCCTGGAGGGTCTAAATGCAAATAGCTGTATTATAAAACCATATTTGACTAAATTATATGGGCACAAGGTTCACGCTGAAAATTCCCGAATCTGAAACACCGGCAGGTGAAAAACATTTTTGCTGTTTGCTGTGTAGCCCCGACTACGGCCACCCCGCCCAGCAGGAATGTACTCTAAAACGAATTAATCCAGATTAGAGAGATGTCGTGTTTTGATAGGGGCTGTTACAGGACGCTATATGCGTATTCCTGACGTTAATATTTTGTATCTTGATATTCTTTCAATATTACAGAATATCACTGAGGCAATGGAACAAAATAAAAACAGATTAGACAAACAGGATAACAGCTGTGAACCGTCCTAGGAATATTTGTAACCTAAACTAGACGACAAAAAAAAACCCCGAAAACCGTTTCCAGTTCACAACGTGGGAACTGAGCGCACGAAACGTGCTGTAGAAAAACTGCCGACGCTACCTGTCGAGGAATAAACAACAACAACAACAAAAAAAACCCCGGTGCATTTTAATCTCTCTTCCTAGGGGTTTTAAAAGTGTGGCCGCACCAGGTAAAAGCCTGAACCCGTTTTCAAAGGCGCCGTGGGGCCGGGCCGACAGATGGACGCGGCACTTGACGAACACACGCGAAATTATTTAACACTTCAGACCACTACGCGCCAGAGGAAAACGCAAACAGAAACAAGACACCGACCTCCGTAGTAGGAGAAGGGCCCGTTGGGGATGAGCTCTCCGGGCTCCAGGCGGTCCACCAGCGTCCTCATCCGGCGCGGGCTGCGGAAGAACGCGTGCCGCCTCGCGCCCAGCGCGCTCAGCTGCTTCATGCGCCGCTCCTTGGACCGCCGGTTCTGGAACCAGACCTGCGCACAGGAGGACACGGGTCAGACCCTCTCCTGACCCGCAGGCAGCACATAAAACTACACGTGTTTCTTCTGTGCAGTAAAATACGTGCAGAAAGATATTTAACCTGTAATCCGGTTATATTTCATTAGGCTACCCACAGCCTCGTAACGAGACTATTTTATTTTTTTCTTGGATTAAAACACACTTCTATACACAAATAGCAAATAAAAGATCAACTTGAAATGTACTACTACAGTGCAAAGATACTCTTTACCTCCTATTATCTGATTATTTTTTTTTAAAGCGTGGTTTTAAAAAAAACATTTTACTGAGCCGAATCGGTGATAAATTCCGTTTAGGCCAGAAACCTCAGCGAGCATTTCTTATCAGAAATAGACACGAAAAAAAAAAAAAAACTTTCCTCAGCGAAAAGCAGCCATAGTCAAAATTGTAGAAAGAAAATTAGGTTTGTATGGTAAAAAATATATATAAACTATTTTAAGGATCGCTTGTTTCAGGACATTGGCGAAATGTCATTTTTCAGCGAAAGCTTTCATTTCACATACTGGAATTAAAGCGTTTCAGTTTCCTCTAATATATATATATAACACTTGAATAAATATAGTAAATATGAATACATGTTTTTGTCTTACAAAAACAACAGAAATATGCCACATTATCAGCGCGCTGCAATACAGGCTAAAACATAAATATTACCGAACACTTTGTTTACAAGCTAACTTTTCATAAGATATTATCAACAGCAAAACTTTCCATTTGATGTTTATTCTGAGGCTTGAGCGTTTAAAATGGGCAAAACAGCATCAATTTCAGTATATATGAGGCTGTATAGGTAAATTGTACACAATCCAAAACGATTTCTTCACACACGCACAATTAGACAAGCATTATAACAACAACCCCGTAACAGCATGAAAATGTTCTCCTGGTGAGCCACAGCAATTTATCAGGGTCCTGAACTGGGCTTCAGTACAGAACACACACACACACATCAACAGTAATACACAAATGCTCCAAATTGTTTTGGTGGGTCTATACAGTATATATGACGTCAACGAATTACAAAGACCATAAACACACCCAGTATTAATATCTCACAATAATGACAATCACGCCGCCGTCTCCTGCCTCTGTGCGCCTAGTCGTTAGTGTCGCCGGTCCTGTTCTTGTTCCCAGAAACACGGATCTTAATCCGGGCGACAGCGCGGGGGCAGCGGGAGGCCGCTCGCGGCGCCGCGCGCTGCGCTCGGAGCCCGCGTGGCCTCGGCGGGGCTGGGCTGCTGTGATTGAGTGAATTCGTATTGCCGTGACAAGATTACTCCTAATTATCGTCACTCTGAGACTCTCAGATCTAACCTCACTTTAATGATCTTTTAACCCTCCATTTACCCCGGCTGTGGCGGCTACAGCAGGGACTTAAAATCTCCAATTAATACTTAATAGGAGGGTTGTTACCGATATATTAACCGGCTCTGTGAGGTTATTATTTCGTAATCTATATATCCACCCTTGAATTCCTTCTCCTAATTACGCCTTACCCTGACGCTCTTAAATATCTAACCTCGCCACTCTATTAATCTCGCCGCCCGTTCTCTCACTTCAGTTCTGTTCCATTTCATATTAATACATTAGCTCGTCCCCGCAGCTCCTCATTCATTAGCGCTGCCTGGCGATTAGGCTGCTGTATTTGTGTGTCACCCTGCTGGCGGGGAAGGGCTGCTGTTTTCCAGCCGGGGGCACCTGCCCTGCCCTCGCCAGGACCGGCCGCTCTGTGCGGCGAAGGCAGGCAGGAAGATCCTTCTTCTACCTCTGCCTCGCTCTCTATCGTGGCCTCTTCCTCCCCACGCGAGATCGGAAACAGCCCTGACTTCGTGTATCGCTTTGTGTCACTTTACGAGACGCCTGGAGGTCTTGGATGGAACACCGACAAGGCGATTGCAGTAATTAATTTGAAAGAAACTAACGTGTGTGTGTGTGTATTTGCGCGGTGTGAAGAAGTCAACGCGACTGCACTGCCTCTCGCTTTCCGGGCAGGGCGCTGAGAGCAGATCTCCGCTTCCACTTGAGCGCGCGCTCGCACAGCGGGTCTAAATGTTCTCGCGAAACGTGATGTCACGGCTCTGCCAAGAGCGCCGGCGCCCGGGCGAGCTCCGCGCTGGCTGGCAGTCCGGCACCTCGTCCGGCTCCCGCCGCCGTCAAAGCATTTCACAACCCCCCCCCCCAAGAGCGCTGCTCCTGAAGTCGACGTGTGCTCTGACGTCCGGCGACCCCAGTCCGCTCTACAGGCGCGCACGAGGGTCGGGCCGGGGACAGCGCGAGCCCCCCCCCCCCCGGCGCCGCGCCCGGGTTGGAGGAGCTCGCGCCTCGGGAAGACCCCTCTCCGTGCCCCCCTCTCAGACCGCTCAGGTCCCGGGACTTTCACGAGGCAGTAAACCCGGCGGTAACAAATCAGCTCAGCTCGCCCTCCCTCTCATCCTCTGGAGCGACAACTCCGCCACCGACTAAGTTGGTTGGTTAGCTGCTCCAAGTTTCCATTTCTTCACCCCGGGAAACGCGGATTTCACATTTTACTTACATTTCAGTTTAATCCACCAAAATTCCGCAATTCTTACCTCCAACGGAAAGCAAGTCGCTGCCCTTTTCTTTTAATATAATGCATTCAGCGCAAGGGAAGAAGGGATGGACAAGCGCACCCCGGTTTTCCTCAAATCTCGCCATTTCAGGCTAATCAGCAACATGGAGCCCCACTTGTTTCCCACAAATCTGACAAACTCGTTCACCTTGCATGTCCACTAAAACAATAACCGCCTCCTTTCAACAGAACAGGCGGACCTTCATCTAAACGCAAACGGTTCATATGATGGAATCCCAGCCCCCCCCCCGCGCCGCCAGCACGGTACCTGGATGACCCGCATGTTGAGGCCGGTCTCCTGCGCCAGCTGCTCCCTGATGTGTCTCGTGGGCTTGGGCGTGGCGGCGAACGCGGCCTTCAGGGTCTCGAGCTGCTTGGCCTTGATGGTGGTGCGCGGCCCGCGCCGCTTGCCGCCCAGGTTCTGGTCGTCGTTCTCGTTGTTGCCCGTCTCCTTGTCCGACAGGTTCGCGCCCTCCAGGTCCTTGACGTCGTCCTGCAGCTGGTCCTGCGAGTCCGGGGACAGGCTGGGGTCGCTGCACGCCGTGACTGCGAAGAAAAAACAACAACACCGCCATGTCAAAATTACAAGGAATTAGGAATTCATTCCCACTAAATATGAGTTACCAACTTCGAAAACCATGATTAACGAAAAGCTTATATTTATTTTTACTGTTTTTCGTGCATTGAAGCGAATACTGTATCAGTTACAGGACATTGTGACCGAAACTAAAGGCCTGTAGTGATAATCTCATTTTAATATATATTTATAGGCAGAGTGTTATCAAGTCTTGCATTTAATTATTGATAATATACAACAGTGTTCTATAATGGTCAAATAACATAGTTCCACCGTGTATGGGCCTGTAACGATGTTTTCATCAAACCTGTTTAAATATAGGAGATTCTCCCAAACCAAGAAAATTTTACAGTGACAAAATAATAATAATAATAATAATAATAATAATAATAAAAATGATGTGCTGTATTACGGATGCAACTGGAAAAATTGCGGTTATAATCTCAAAGGATTTCAGATTTATTTTTGTCCTGCATATAGACACACAACATAAACAAAATGCTATACAATATAATCCAAGGTTACTGACACGTTTCGTTTCGTGACTTTATTTTTAAACGACTGCGCAGGCTACAGTCATTAGAACCGAAGGGGGGCGAAACGGCGGCTGTAGAAATCGGTGTGAACGCGACTGTCTGGGGTGGATCCGCGCCCCGACCCGCCTCACCTGAGAGCAGGTTCGCCTCCTTCGCGTTGTTGCTGTTGCTCAGGTAGTCTTCCTTGCAGACGAACTTGTTCTCGTCTATGATGTACAGCTCCTCTCCGGTGGAGAGCTGTTTGTTGCACATCATGCAAGTGAAGCAGTTCAAGTGGAACACTTTGCCCCGTGCCCGGCGCACCAGGTCACTCGGCGATATCCCCTGAGCGCACCCCGCACACTTCGTGCCGAACCGCCTGCAACCAACACAGAAGGACATTCATCAACACACCGGGAAAAAGTCAAGCTGAAAACAGGGAAAAGCCAACCAGTTATTTCCCTACATAACGTCCATTTACATGAGACGGCTATTCATAATAATTCCTATTCTTTCAAACTCGATATGATTCCGAAATACTACTACTAATAATAACAACGGCTATAATTATAATAATAATTACAACAATAATAATAATAATAATAATAATAATAATAATAATAATAATAATAATTTCCCGTGTTGCCTCTTATTGTAATTTTCCTAATTTTTCTCCGTTTAGGGTTTCCAGCAGAGTCTTCCTCCGGCATTTAACACCCTGCGGTTTGTTAGTTTATGTTTTCTAGTTTACACAGATGTTGCGGCTACAAAAATAATAACACAGCACCAGGCAATCAAGTGTGTGATCTGAGTACTCATCTCATTCAAATGAAGTTTGTAATTATTAACACCGCGCTTTAAAAAAAAAAAACAACAAGTCAGAGGATATATTTCTGCAAGTTCTCTATATTTTTAATAATGCAGCGGGTTTTTTTTGTTGTTCGGAAATCCCCATATAACAATAGGTCTTACCTGAAAAACCAGAAAGATACTCGTTTCTAGGGAATAATTTCTATTTGAACCACCGCTGAATATCGCAGACCATGAGAAAAACGAGAATTACAACCCCGACAAACGACCGTGTTTTGGCAACGCTCAATCGCGCGCTCTCAGAATGGAATGAAGAAGCACGCGTTCGTTTTCATCCTTCCTTAGCACTCGTTATAAAATAGGGAGTTGAGCAGTTTGAACTTTCTGATTTTATGAAAAAAAGCTTTTTTTTGTTTTTACAATTAGACACACGTAAATACAGAGGATGCAAACACGGGTAGCAATTCGTTTGCCTTTTAAAATCGTTTTTTCCTTGACTTTCAAAGATGAATATGCCCGGTGCTGTTACGATTATCAGTAAACAAAAAACAACAACAACAACAACATCATGTATAATATGATCAACCAGATTCAAATTTCACTGATAGGATGCAGATTCTGTGTTTGCTGAGGCATGTGTATTGCGCGTCTGTTGATTGCAGTGTCGACGG
This sequence comes from Lepisosteus platostomus, assembly GCF_059453375.1. Classification (NCBI taxonomy): domain Eukaryota; kingdom Metazoa; phylum Chordata; class Actinopteri; order Semionotiformes; family Lepisosteidae; genus Lepisosteus; species Lepisosteus platostomus. The sequence goes on from NC_142632.1 coordinate 10,660,776, forward strand.
GTTGTCCGTTCAGACTGGTCTATTATTCAAATCCACTTAGCACATCTTCACTCGAACCGCGGCTAACACAGGGGACTCCCCAGATAGGCAGTCCCAGAGCTGGGTCACACTTCCTCCCGGAACCCTGACGGAACCCTGCGGTCTCTTTGGCTGAAGCTCTTTTGAAAGAAAGTGCTATTTCCTTCAGAACCTCACTGAAGCGGAGTACACAGACTTGTAATGTAGCTGTTGTTTGCTTAGCATTACAATACAAATTAACAACTATTTAATTTGCTCGGTAACTTAATCAGGGGGGATGTTGATTTGCCCCCCGAAAGCAGACTTCCACGTCATTCGGGGAGGAATATTTGCGTTGCGTTTTTTTGCAAATGTGTGAAAAGTTGCGTTGCCTTTTAAGACGCTCTTCAGCTCGAATCCGATCCGTGTAAAACGAAAACAATTCAGGTCAGATTTAAAGATGGCAAGGCAGGGGACAAGAGCAGAACCGGCTCCGGAATAAAGATGAGCTGAATTCCTAAATCGAGTAAAACAAAACAAAAGACCGTATCCTGAAGTCATTTTGTAATCGTTTCCGATTTAATATTAAATTTAATTTCTGCACCCCAGCGAAATATTTAAAACCACACACACACACAAAATAAAAAGTCGCTCAATTATAGTCAAAATAATATTTAAAATTAAATAAATACCATAAACATCGCATAATATATAGAAGGCCTTAAACCCGATTTGATTTGAAGTGACACCATACAGTAATTTCAAATAACCCCAAATTGTTTTGTTGTGTGTTACTTTCATAAGAGAGAAATTTAAAAGAAAAAAGACTCAGGGGCTGAGAACTTCAGAGATCTCCAGAGTCTGCGCTGAGCAATTCCCCGAATTCAGTTTACAGAACCGAAATGTTCATTCTGTGCTTAATAACCTCACTGCGATTTGCTTTTAAAAAAAACACCTTTACTGCAGCAGGGGTCCTATTTGAATTTTATAACTGTGTGCCCGCAGAAGATAACGACAAGGCAAGAACAGACTCTTCTATCGCAGCGCCCGGTGTGTCTCGAAATACAAACACACAGCCAAGAGCAGCAGAGTGCGCGGGTTTCAAACTCTCGAGTTGTGTTTCTTTTTTTTTTTTGTAGGTATGGCAAACGCGTCGAAAACGAAAACGAAACGACAAACAAACAAGACTACAAGGAGGAGGTGTGTAGAGACCCGGAGAGGGACGGGGCTGAGCCGGCCGCAGAGCAGCACGCCGGGAGGCCGCTCTCCGCCCGCGTTGCTTACCTAAAGAAGTCGTTTTTGCAGTAGAGCTTCCCTTCCCGAGAAAAGCACTTCTCTGTTAAATTGCATTTGCACTCGCAGCACAGCACACACTTGACGTGCCAGGCTCTGTCCAGGACATTGAGCAGGAACCTATCCAGTATAGGCCTCTCGCAGCCCGCACAGTGCACCATCGTCTTTCGACTTGCCCCCACAACACCGCCGCGGCACTTCTCTCGCCTGGGTTATGTCTTCTAATTCTTGGTTTGTCTGGTAGTTAGTTTGTTTGTTTTGTTTGTTTTTCAGAACAAGCTCGGGTTTCGCGGAGCGGCTTTGGGGTCTTCTGCGCGGTGAGGTCCTTGGGTCGAGAGATGTAAAACAGAAAAGGAGACCGAAATAGCAGCCACTCTCGCCTTGTAGCCCAAGAACAGATCCGTAGATTCCACAAGCAGGAGAAGGAGGGGGAAAAAAAGAGAGAGAGAGGTGTGATGAGTTCTCTCGGGTCTGAGGTAGCAGAGCAGCGCACACCTTTAAAGCCACGGGGAGCAATCTTTTGGTTCCTCTTCCATTCAAAAAAAAAATGTTTTTAAAAAAATTAAAAAATCAAATCACCAGAAAAACCGCCGGTAAAATTAAAAGCACCATTGCCTACCTGCGCTTCACCGTTGCCAAGGTGCAGTGCTGACGAGTGGCCGTCTTTTCTGAGACCAGCTTTAAGATGCATCTAAGAAAACTGTTTTGGGGCAACAGCACTGATGAACAGCAGGAGAAACGTGTCTGCTGTCGTAGTGATACACTTTGTCATGATCGTTTCCCTCTCTTGGTAACGAGATGGGTTTGTTGTTTTGGTCAGAAAGAGGATAAACAGGAACGCCACCGATCTGCGTGCTCCAGCCTGCGTCTTGCCCTCTGTCGTGCCAGGTCTAGGACACGGTGCTTCTGCTAGTGTTGAAAGAGTGTCATATCACGGCAAGATTGACGCTCCTCGTCCAGCCCTCAGTATTCTGCATGTTCCTGAAAGCACACGAGCCAGCCTTATTCACAGCTTCCTGACGTCACCTGGGGCCGAAGCCAATCAGCGCCTCGCCGTCCAAGTAACCATTAACTATCCTCTCGGAACTCTGCCGATATACACACTGTACTATTTATAGGGAACAGAACAAACCAATTGTCAAAAAATTCATAGAAACTGTCATACGCTAGTTTATGTGGTGGGTATGCTCCATGCACAGAGCCAGTTCAGAGGTACAAAAAAAGATGGAAATAAAATTGTACCCTGTAACGTATCTTAATGGACTTGCGGGATTCAATTAAAGCAGGCAGATGTACTTTTATATTTCCGGAGTGCTGTAGTATTAAAAAGCTTGCAGTCCTAGGCCGGTGTGCGTGACTTTTTGGTTAAAAAAAAAATCCCAGAAGAACCTAAATTGTACTTTCTTGAACGCGCCACTACATGCATGATGCCAAGGCGTTTCCGCTTTTCCTCGGTCCATGACGCGATTACAGGAGGGGTGCGCGGAGTCCTGTATCGATAGCGCCTCGGCAATATGACGGGAGAGCCTGTCGCCGCGCGCGCCGCGCGAGCAGGTCCCGCGCAGGTGGCACGCGGTAGCCGAGTAGCTGGACCCGGTAACTCCGGCGGTCCAGGCGCGACACCGGCCGGGACGGGTCTGAACACCGGAGCACAGGAGGCGCTTTGCTCAAGACGTAGTCGGTAGACACGCTGGGTGAGGAGTCGATAACCGTTTTGGGAATTATCTCCGCAAACTGAGGTCTACTGTCTTCTCAGGAAAACTCGCAGAGAGGTAAGTACTTAAGTTTGGATTCCGGACGAACTCTTCATTTTTTTATTAAAAATCATTATTTTTTTGTGAAAGAACAAGACACATCTTATTATAAGGTGGGGGTGTCTTTAATTGCAATTCCTAACAACCGAATATGACAGTAAATGTAGCGAGCCCACAGTGCTCTGTCTTAATGAAGGTAGGTGGTTTATTCAGCCGCAGCAGGGCTCTGCGTTTGGTGGTTTTGGAAGAGGAGAAAGTGAAAGACGAAACAGCACGAAAGTTTTCAGGTGCTTTGATGGTTTTGGCACATGCTTATGGGCCCGGCACCTTTGGATGTTTAATACGGACTTTTAAACCACTTCACCAATACACATCCGCGGTCAAGCCGCCGCGATGCTGTCTGAACAGGCAAAGATATATTCGATATGAGTAAAAAGGTTAGATTAGTAAACTTGAGTTTAGTTACAGGTCTGCAGAAAGTACAGTCGATTTCAAATACAAATGTGCCTATAACCGTTCTTATTCATTTGCAGCACAGAGGAAAATAGGAAATGTTTTATTTTGAATTTCAAAATAAGAACTGTCACTCTTATTTTTAATTTAATAATTCGTTTTCCAAGAATTCATAATCAACAGCACTCTATTGTACTCGACTCTTAATTGCACCGATACAATTATTGTCAAACAATTCGAAAAAATATACATAGATGAAATAAACACACACATTTGAAACGAATTTTTAAACGACTCGATATCGAATGCTTAAGGTTTAAAATAACAGGGACCAGTACGGGAGTTGGTTTGGATAAAGAGATTATCTGCACCTATTTATGAATAATTTAGAATACTTCGCATTTACTATATTAAAAATGAAAATCCGCGGTGCCTATATATGTGTGTGAAAATATGTGTATGAAGAAAATTAATTACTGTTGTGGTTATTGTCGTGGATAAACGACTGGACAAATGTCTAACGACAGTCACAACTTTGTTTTCCAAACTTTCCGTGAGTGGTGTGACAGTTTGTCAGTGACGGGTTATTGTCTGTGCATGTAAAGGGCATTCTCCAGACAGATTCTGTTGAGGCTGGGAATAAACATTCTTGCTTCTCGTCAGCAGAGAGGACACTCTGAAAACACGAATACTAAAGGCAAAATCATCTTAATGATGCAATAATGTTGGGTATTAAATACGTAAGACACCGAAATGTTAAATTATACCATTACTTAATATAAAAACCAATATGATGCTTTCATATCGTTTGTTTTCAAATGAACAAATCGCCGTTTAGTTAGTCCATGTGTTTGTGTTAGTTTGTGTCTGATATATCTATATGTAGATACAAACACCCTGACGTTATTATTAATTAAAACAAATCTTGATCAGAGACCGTCACCCCATATATGTGACCGGCTCGATAGTGTGACTGGATTCAAGCACCGGCGGTTGGGTGCGACAGGAGGTTTCTCCACGGGGCGCGTGGGCGAGGGGGGGTTGAGGGGTCATCGCAGATTTCGTGGAGGGTCACCAAGGCGAGCTGGGCGCCTGTGCCTCACCTTTAGACAGGTTGGGGACGTTCAGCATTGCAATACTGCATTGCAAAGGAAGAAGCATCCGCATATGCGCAGCGCAGTACAAGACGCTCTGCTGTAGTCCGCCCACAGACACAATCCCATCTCCAACCTGCCTCTATTCACCTTCATTCACAGTTCACCCCTCTCCACTCTTCTCTTCCTGCACCTGTCCCGAAGCACACAGAGGCTGTTACACATACTTAGGGATACACCCGACATACATATACTGGGACTATCACAGGATATCCTTACATGTACCAAGTAGCTATAACCTACACACATACACACCAATACCACACCCTACACGCATACACACACGTGTCGCAGCCTATGCATGCACACGCACAAATGCTGAAGCCTACGCACACAAACGCACAAAGGAAAAAACCCACAATAACATCACCACCCTTTCTGCTATTGGTATTCCGGCGGCGTGTATTGTGTAAACGTTCCAGCAGAAATCTGGGATCAATACCAGGCGTCCCCGTGCATATGGGTTACTTCTCATGTAAAACCGGCGGAGTGGGGCCGGGCGGGCCGCGGACGGCCCTGTCACAGGCGCTCGGCGACAGCTGCCAGCGAGCGTCTGGGGAGCTCTTTCTCTGACTGCAGGACCCCTCGATGACATGTGTTGTTCTGGGGAAGAATAACAGATAAGAGATGAACACACAACCGTCTTCGCGCCCCTGCATTTCTGTCTCTCTCCCTCTTTTTGTGAACCTATCCCCCCCTCCCCACACACACACTCCATTCAGTCCCGCGGGCGCGTGTCTGTTTGAAAAGTGTGCGTGCTCGTGTGTGCGCCGGGGCCCTTTCATTCATCTGCTAAGCATCTGGTTAGATTTCCACCAACGTCTGAGAAGAAGAGTCGGGGAAGAAGGGAAAAAACACGCACAGAGAAAGGTCTCCCTCAAAGGCGGTTTCTGACAGTTGGGCGACAAAACTCGGCCGTCCGTGACACTTCTTGAAGTGTACTTTTAAGACGAAATCACCCACGCAGGAAGGAAAAGGAAACGCTGTTATCGTGTACATAAAATAACAGCTTTTAAACGGGTTTATGGGGCTCTGGCGAGTTTCACGCAGTCCTCTCCCGTTTAAATAGACTTTTAAATCACACCCGCCCTCCCCACCCAGTTCAAGATTTAAGTCTCCTGCCACATTTTAAATGGAATGCGTCCCGTGCGTGTCTCTTGCGTGGTGAGAGCAAATGCAATTTTCACTTAGTCTCAGTTTTGTCCGCTCCGTGCCATAAATTATAAATCAAACGTCTTTAGTCTGCTACGGTTACGAGCGGTGTGCAAAAGCAATAATGGACCTAAATAATAATTGCGGCACCGACGTCGGTTCCAGAATCTATTTCAGCCCAAAACGAAATAATATGGTATGCGGATCAGGTTCCAAAGAGAACATGGTATATTCACTAAAACTTAATTATGGAAGAGACTGTCAGGCTGAAGAGGACAGTACTGTAAAGTAGTTCGGATAGCCCCTAATAGAGACAGTTTGCACAAAAACAGTGAGCTAGAAACGCCTTTGATCCAAATCCACAGTGGTCGAAGTATCCAACTGTCTCAGTAAACCCTGGAGTTGAATCCAACCCCCCGGGCCTCTAGTCTGTATGTCGCCTGTATGAGACGTGCTGGACAGTTCATTCAGAGGGACAGTGCTCGCGCGAAACGAGCTGGCCACGAGCCGGCGGGCCTTGCCAGAGGCTCACCAATTCAAAGCCTGGAAGATAATGTTATACACGTCCCGCGATAGAACAACAGTCATTTTACGTTTTCCTGAGCGGCCTGCTCTGCTGCTGTTCTCCAAATGTGATTATTTCATTCGTTAACAAAAGTGCGTCTTGGATTCAGACTAGAATCCATTAACTACGATTTTAAATCTGGAAATGAGAGACACCGTCCCTCACAATGAACTCCGCTGTATCGGAAACGGCAGGGGGAAAAAAAGTTTGAAAACGTTTAGGTTAATAAGGACACGAGACCTGCAGGCTTTAGTCCTGTTTACACAGCAATTATGATAACAGAAGGTCTGGTGTAAAAGACGCCAGGCCTAAGTTTTTTGGTGGCTCGTGGAGTTCTGGAAATGAAACGTGACATCGCGCATTCCAAACGATTTCCAGCAGGGTTTGATCTCGGGTATTTGCGAATCTCTGCGAATCCCAATTAGCAGAGTCTCCTAACAGGCTCACCGTTACTTAGAAATTGCCTCCGGAGGCGTGCCGGGCCTGACCTCAGGCAATCCGGCGGCCAGTATCACTGCGAAGACGACTTGAGCAAAAGCACCCGTCGTCTGCATGGATGAAATAACTTTCGAGTTTTGGACTTGTACTGGATGCGGAAAGCGACGGGGGAGTGTGTGTGTGTTGTGTGTGTGTGTGTGGGGGGTCTCTCCCGTGCCCCTTCCTCCCCGCACAACGCTCGGATTGCTGCTGCCCGGCCGGGACGGGGGCTGGGGAAGGCCAGAGGCAGCACTGGTTTGACAAAAATCACCGGGACCCGCAAGAAACCGAACAACAAACACAGCGCGGACCAATATATCACCGCGCAGCACGGCAGCCCAATCCGTTCACTGCTGGGTACAGAATTAGCCCGCTTTGTTATGATTTTTTTTAATAGCTTAAGGGGATGTAAGTAATTTCGACGCTGAAAAGGTCATTATGTGGAATTACCGTATTAGCCAACAAATCCGAGTCCGCTTCCTTCCCGTCTGTGACGACAAGATTTTTTTTTTTTAGTTTTTACAATAATATCAATCCTCGAAGCCACAGCGGTCAGCACTCTGCCTTTGTCGTTTAGAAAGGGGGGGTCTGTGTTCTTCTTCGTGACCAGGTTTTTTTTTTCTTTTGGCCATCATCTCTTTTTAACCCCAACTAAAAAAAAAGTTAGGATCTTTTTTTTTCTTTTACGTTCCCTTTATTTTTTTTTTAGTTCACAGACGCTTGACACACACCTTTAAAACCCCTTTGAACTGCCCGAGCTCCAGTGCAGAACACAGGGCAGCGCAGCCCTGGCGACGTCACGAAGCCCTGCGGGTCTGGACGGTCGGTCGCTCTTCCCCGAGCCGGTTCGAGCTGGCTGTCCGGACACCACAGGTGTGACTCGGGCCCTGTGCTCGGGGCACCATACTGCAATGGGTGGCTCACTATTGACTTCCCTTACAGCACAACTCGCACAACGATTCGTACCTATGTCTTCTTTGCGTTAATATAAGTACTCATGTAGAACTACATACTGTATATATAACTAATGTTAAGCATCTTAGGAATTTAAATTGACACTGCAGGTCTCCTCTCCAGCAATGGAATAAAGGAGCGTTAATCAATGCAGCATTTGCGGGCCGTGAGAACTATTCTCCAATGGCCCAGCAACGTAAGATATTTTTTTTTTACACACACACTCGCACAAAAGCATTTCAAACAACTAAAATGGGATTCTTGCAGGATACGCGTTGACATCGAACAGGTGATCGGGTCAAGCTGAAGTTCAGCGTGGCGGAATCGATTATTCGTGCCATCGCGACTAAATAAAGATTCGACACAATTACAGGAGGCGAATTTGACTCAAGCGGGTGGCAGGACCGCTCTTAAATGACAGTTTCGTTACAACTGCAGCGTGCAGGAACTCTCTGGGACTTCGATCAAACAGCTGCAGCAGCACTCAAGTTGTATTGACAACGCGTTCATTAGAATTAGCCTGATTATTAGAAACACTGATTTGTCATCGATAGAATTATCTATTCGATGATGCGTAAGGTTGAAGCAGATTTAAGCAAGCCATTGAATACAGGTGACTCGAGCAGACGAAACGCTGGGCTCTGAAGCCCCCCTTCTGCGCTTTGAAACAGCGTTTGAAAAAGGAGCAGGTAAAATGCCGACTCCGACCTCGAACAAAATGCTCGAATCGACACCGGCGATTTTTACAACCGCCGCCAAAGCAAACGCAAACACACCACGTCGTGGCGGGACGACGAAGTTCAAGTTCACACTTTCAAGCCCTTCTCTCCACTAAGTCGCAGGTTGTCCTGTGCAGCTCTGTCGGTGACCTTAACCTCAGCGAGCGTGTGATCGCGGGCCGTGACTCCGGCTCTGGAGCGAGAAATATTACCTGGGACTCCGGCTTTGATCAGCTGAGCGCGCACGGACCGCCGCGAGCCCCGACACGCAAATCAGGGCGCCGCGCCGCGAGCTGCGCCGGGGAATCGGGGCTGAGACCCCCACAGCACTTCACCGTCGGCTGTTTAACCCCCCCCCATTAACAAGAACAGGCACTCAGGAAAGGCAAAAGCCACGCCGCATGCTTCAATCTCTACCGTCACTATTCTTTCAGCTGACGGTTCTGCACTCCATGTAAGTTCCGTTCTTTCGCGACTTCTGGGTGAGAAATCGGTTTGTCCAGAAAGGTTAACAGTCGATTTCGTTCTATTTAAAATTCCTATTTGAAAAAAAATATATATTTCATTTAAGGCATCATGGTAAGAACCATAAACACGAGGTTCGTGCATTAAAAGCATTTAATAAAAGTAATGACACAGAACATACTAAAAGAGCTATCATAAATTGCTGTGAAAAAAACGTGCGCGTTTGTACTGTATCGTTATTTAATGATTGCAAAATGTAAAAACCAAATAACAAATTACGGTATACGCCTTAACAGCAGATAATCGAATAAATTAATAGAATTACAGGGAACCTATATTTAATCAACTTCTCTTTATATCCTTCTTAGGTCGTGGTCCATATATTTTTCAAGCATTTCCAAACAACTCCTTAAATATAAATGTCTCCCTTAAAAACGATGGTTGTTTTTCCCTCCTAAAAAGTGCAAATAACAGCGCTAACTTCAGAAGGAAGCGAGAATTACCCCATGGATAAAAAAATGGAATGTTTGCTTCGTTGTAATGAAATATTTCCGGGGTCTTTATTCCTATTTGGGCGGTGCTCTTGTGATTTTAATCGGGGAATTCAGTGGATTGAGAATGAAGTCCCTCGCAGTGTACACGATCCACGGAGCTGAGGAATTTGAGGACTTGATATTAAGGCCACGCAACAGCGTGACTCACTTAGACCTGAACTAATTCCACGCCGAATCCCGCGTGTACCGCGTAGATATTTAAGGCTATACATCTCTCTGCTTTCCAGGACAATACATTCTTCGAAGGAAATAAAAACACACATTACACAGACATAATGTAGACGCGAACGCACCAGTCTATGTAAAATATAATCGATTGTTCATCCCCTCAAGTTGTTTTCCGTCTCGAATTCACGGCCCACATGAATGTTTTGCTCTCGACGTCATCTTAAATCGCGTATTTATCTTCAGCGCGTATGTTTTAAGTGTAAGAAGTATGGTGTCATTTTAATAAAACATTTCACCTTTGCTCGAAATGGGCTGCTGTTGTAAACCTCCCGTGCGATATGATAGATAGGTACGGAGTCGTTTAACACATGAATTAACGATGTTAACGCGGAAGGTGGATGCACACTTCACTGTAGCTAACCAGCTGTGAGGACCGAACGCTAGCACGTCTGATCCAGGAGTTCATACCCGTAAATACGGTAAGTATAAAACCCGATCAATAACTGCCCGTCCAGTCGCGCGCCCAATCAGGCGATCTGTACGCGAGCCACGGGCTACCCAGGATAAGGAAAGAGACGCCTGAAAGCGATCTACGTTTCCGAGCATGTGATGTGTTCTGTTTTTAACAATGTCTTTATTTTCGCAGTCCGGACGTGTGGGAGGGGGAGCGAGGGGGACGAGGCGGTCGCTCGTGGCAGCGTTGCAAGCTCTTACCTCTGCGAGCTCAGAAAGAGCTGCTCTCAGTCCAGACCCGCAGCGTGTCCCCAGGTGCTGGAGAGTCAGAACTAGCGCAGAACCATCGCGACATATTCACACAGCCCAACCTCGCAGGTTCACATCCAAAGATACATGAGAAAATATAATATAGAGTATCGTGCGGGATACAGCCACCATTAGTCCAGAATCTTCACATTCAGCGTTAGTTTTAAGAAACTCGCAATTAGCCGGGCTAGTTCAGCATGCAAACTTAAAATCCTTTCGAATTCTGTCCTAGAGAGGAAGATGGGTAATTAGAGAAGCTTAGATTTTTACGAGTGTGAAGAAAAAAAACTGATTAGCAACATACAACGATGTAACCGTCTCTGTGACGCTGGAGTCCCCGAGTCTTGGAAACGACTCAAAGCATGTGCCGATGACATCGCAGGATATTGACTACAAACTCAACAAAAACATTTTCCTGACTTTCCCACTCCGGCGCAGGCTGGACGGAGAAATTCGATGGAAGTTATAGATCTCCACTCGCCGGCCCGACAGCGGAACAGCTGTTACTTCACTCCCAAAACCGATAATCAAAGACAAGCACCACAGCGCGCTTCGCCGGGCTTTCTGCAGCCTCGGCAGTAAATAAAGACAACTTTTCTATGTCTTCTGTAGGTGTCCCCATAGACCCTCCATTAACAAGATCTGTCTGTACCCCGCAAAACCTGGCTGCACCTGACATCACCCTCTGCTAACCCGCGGAAAACGCAGTATTCTAAAAAAATAAGTGCAGAACACGACTTTGGTGGTTCCCTGACCTGCTACTGGGACAGCAGAAGTGTTTACTTGCTTAATGTTTGTATTATAAATAGAGGATAACATACCATATTGGCGCACACCTTGCACGGCGCAGAATATTCTTTAACATTCCTAAAAAGTGTATTTAAGGGAAATATACAACGCGACTCTTGTGAGGGTTACGGTTCAATAAAGATTCTAACGGCCTAACTCTTCTGAAGAAAATAACTGTATAAGTATTATTGTTATTATTATTGGTGGCCCAGAAGGGAATTCTGACGTCAGACTTCTTACTTGTTGACGTCATTCAACCACCCCTCTTCACTTCCAAATGAAATGAACACATTTCCATTCGTAATGAATCCCTTTTCTAGAGGGTTTCCGTCTAAGGCGAAGTCAGACAGCCTGACTGTAATATGATTGATCTTACTATTCCGTGCTCGCAGCCAGAACGCTGGAAACTTGGCGGGGGGAAGGAGGCAAAGCACATTCTGAGTTTTTACCTTCTTATTTTTTATTTCAACTGTCTTTTTTTTCCCCTCTAAGTGAACTATATTGCCGCCCCCCTCCCTCCGCTGTCGTTGAAAGATTACAAGCAGAGACAGCAATGGGAAAACACCGCGTCGTGCCCTATCGGAGAGAGCGGTGCTGGTGAGCAGTGGCTCTAGTTTAGATTAATGGGTCCCCGTGACTATTCTGCAGTACGGGTGAAAGGGCCGGGATCACTAATGATTATAATATAATATCTGGTGATAACCACTCCCTTAGAGATGTTATCGCGCAGTGTTGAATGCTCAGGGGGCGAGCCGCGCTGCTGGAACCGGCAGATAGGGGCTTTCTGTACGGGAGCAGATCTCTGCGCTAAAACCCCGGCAGCACACGGAGCTGGCCATCCCTGATATCAAGAGCCCGGGGATAAACTCAACCGGAGTGACCGGGGAGGCAACATTCAAGTTGCATTCGGGATATTTATTATTTTTTTTACTTAGGTGTTTGGGTATGAATAAGAGCACATCAAATATGTGCACAAAGCACATCACGGTTTACAAAACAGCGTAGTAAGATTACTAAACACAGAAAATAGTTAACAGATACCTGGAGAGACGAAAACAAAACGTCCTCAACAGGAAAAAGCAAAAAGTCGAGACCGGAGAGAAGTATTTGCACCGTACGCCCTAAACCACCCGACGAATAAAATAAATGTCATTCCCAGCCGTGAGATGTAATTGAAGCGGTCTTTAATTGCTGAGATCTGTTTTTACAGCGGTTCTGAGGGTGTTTCCCCCTCCCCAATTCCCGTTTAAAAAAAGGTCATTTCAGCTCTTCGCGGGCTGAAACACCTCCTCAACCCGTGCGCTGTGGCGAGGGCAGGGCATGTCACCAAAAGGAGAAAACACCCGGATTTCGAAAGCGTGGAAAGACACAAGCTCGGCGCTTGTGGGAGGCGGGTGGGTACTATTCATAAGGAATCTATTCTCTAGTCAAAGAACAGGCCGCATGAACTGTCACAGTAACATTACGCTGGTGGTTTATTTCAGCCCATGTAATAACGCAGCGCAACAAAGCGAAGGGCTAAGGATTTCTGCTGTGCTTTATACCGGCCAGAGAGTGCTGACTGCAATACGAGTCATGAACAGAACAACACGAATCGGAGAATCCGGACCGATACACAAGTGTGGCGAAACAGAGAGAAATATCCTTGCATTTAACAACAACAACAACAACAACAACAACAACAACAACAAAAGCATTATAGATAAGGAGGAAATAATGGCAGAATAGACAATAGGATTTTATGCCTCGCATTCCAACATTAATTGACATATAATTAAAATCGTCTCAATCTAAATGATTAAAATAGTCTAAACGATCGGTTGATCTTATTTATCCGTTTCGCGGTTGAAGTCCTGGAACAGCGGGAAGGCGAATCAAGTTCGGAGGGAAAAGTTCTTGGCGAGGGTCCGGGGGAACGAGATGAGCGCGACTATGGTTATTTTAGAGGAGGGAAGCGGGTGGTGTTTCGACAAAGCGAGAGGGAAACCGGCCACCGGCATGGCCAGTAACTGATCGAGCCTGGGAAAAACCCGAGCCGGCGAGAGGCCTCGGCCGCCCCTGCTCATTCGTCTGCATCACAGAAAGCAGCCCCTGCATCAGGGAATGCCAGCATCAAAGGCCTGGCTTTATTTTATATCCTATAGATCAGGAGGGAGACAAAGCTTTATTTTCGCCAGGAGAGAGATATTTTACCGCTGCCTTACGGTTTTATGTTGGAGAGGTGTCAGGCAGACGAAATGGATGGCTTATGCATAGGCAAGTCGAGACGCTCCGGCCTGCTGCACGTCAGCCGGCCCTCGGAGGGGGGGGGCGCGGGTGGGATTTAAGGCCGCTGGGAGCCGCGCCGGGGTCTGAGGCCCGGATATAAATACAGGCTGCTGGAGCGCGCTCCCGCACACACGCCGCGACCGAGCGTCACGGTCACGGGGACCCCCGCTCGCGCGGCACAAAGACCCGAGGACAGGTGTGCTCCAGGTGCACAGAGCTGACAGATGGCCACGACGGTGGGGTCACGGCGATGCGGCGTTCAGGATATTCACTGAAAACTGAATTTCAGTTATTATTGGGGTCAGGGTCATATAAAGTGGAAAAATAATGGCATTTTTCAATACACTGCAAAGTGGCCAAGAGAAAGTCACTGCATATACAAAATACAAAGGCATTTGTTGATTTTAAAGCCAGGAAAGAGTTTAGGGTTCTGCCAATTCTCTCTTACCATTTTCTCAAAAGTCCAGAGGAAATTAGAAAACTGGCAACACTACATTTCACTGAAAAGGTTGAGCAATCGGTGTATTTCTTGCGCTGGCCAGAAGGATCTTGTAAACCATGAGTTCTATAGGTGTACTTGAGTTGCTGCTAGATCTCTTGTGTCAGTTCTCTGGCTGCTGCAGGAGAACCTGCGTTTCACCCTCACCAACGGCAAGTAAAGAGTTAAAGGGATTTACGATCGCTGAGCACAAAACACACAGCTTTCCTCCCATATTTCATATTTTCCCCATGTTAAATAGAAATCTAAAGAAGTAATTGGAATTTACTGCATACCTGAATAACTGCATATAAATAAGCACAAATTTCATTGGGGGTTCAGTGACACTCTGTTTAGTCGTATAAAATCAACACACATTATAATACAGAGCAAATAATCTTATTTTGCACTGAGCTAGCACCGTACTCCAGATTCCTTCCAAATTACCACAGATTCAAGCTCACATTTTCAATTTATTAAACACATACAAGCTTTTTTTTGTATAATAAGACTTGTACTCCAGGAACACTCTCATCAGTTGCACAGAAAGTACTGCAGTGTTTTGAATCGAGGTTCCCATCATGTAACTCCGCACTGCCTGTTCATTGCCGAGGTCGTACGGCCAAGACCCCTTCAGTACAATACTGGAGCAGCCCTTCCGCATGGACAAAAGCTCTGTGTTGGGCAACGCATTTATGACATTTCTTATTCTTTTTTTTTAAATCTCTGAACAACTATACGTATGCTTACTACACCCAGAGTGATTGCAAGGCCACTGGAATGGACAGCAGTGATACACCAATAGCTCTTATTTTCAAGGCAGCGCGATGCAAAGTGCTAACCCAAACAGCATGGCCCAGAAGAACTGCAAGGCGCTGGCCAGACCATTCTAGTAAAGAGACAGGGAACCCATGCTGCCCGGTCTCTGAGTGACACTGTCAAAGTCCATTAATAAAACTGCCGAATTCTGGACGAGGGATTAGAACAGTCTTCAGCGGGGAAGAGGACTGTGAGCTTTACATGAGTGAGGTGGTAGGCCTAGAAGTCTCTTTAATAGGTGAATCAACAGGCCTGTGCACCGACTAGCCAACATGGCCAAATCAGAATGCAGTTATGTTACTGAAACCATTTTCTAAAAACAAAGTGTGTTCTAGTTGCCCTAGTCATGCCCCCTGACGATCCCCACAATGCCCTGGTTTCCCAGCGCCAGTGCCCCAGGCGCAGCTGGGTGGTGGCACCCCTGTGCTTCTGTGACGAGGTACTGGCTATGGCCAGATTGCGATTATCTTTCCCTGTTGCCTCCTCAGTGCGTCTGACCTGACCTGTGGGAAGGTGGGCCTGCATGCGGCGCAGCCTGCCGATGAGTTGAAAAGGTGAAGAGGTTGCGACCTTGTTTTTTATGAGGGCCAGGCGCTGATTTGTCTTCAGCAGAGCATGGTGTTGGCACGCTCACACCCTTGAGCTGCGAGGGCACAGTGGGGATGGGCTGTAAATAACAGGGGCTGGCGGGCAGGCAGCAGGCGAGCCGAGGTCGGTCCCACCTTGACCCCAGACAGAACTTGCTCAGCCCAGATGGCCAGGAGTGGGGGGGGACTGCAGAGGGAGATTTCGGAGCGCAGTGCAGTGTGCGCTGGTGGCTGATCCTCTCACACTTTCAAATCACGGTTTGTTTTGGTTAATCCGGTACATTCCTTTAAGTCATTTCTGGATGCACTAGAACTCTTTTCAACCAAGATTCTGCATAAAACTACTCTCTTATTTTACTCCTCAATTTAGCTGAAATAAAAAAAACAGTCTTACCCCTCCTCCCCGCTCCTGAGCTCAGCATACAGTCACCCCCACATTGTCAGCTGTTTGACACATCGGGTCCAGCAGTCTCACGTTACCCCGAAGTCTCAAGGACTCCTGGTCCACAGTGACCGTAGATCCGGTGGGATCTGTGAAAAGTGCTGCAGACGTGCAAAGAGTCCTGTATTAGTATCTGTGTGCTAAAAACAATTTTGTTACAATTGGATACAATTGTGCACATTTTTAGTTTTTTTTTGCAGCTTCTGCCAGCCCAGGGTAGGCTAGAAGTGTGAAACATTAAGAAAGCTGCAAAACAGCACATTTGATCTCTTTTAATGTGAACTCACATCTTGTGAATTTCATTAAGCCAGTAGAGTATTGCATCCGAAGAAAAAATAGGATCTGGGAAAAATCCAAATAGATTACCAACCAACAACCAGAATGTATGTTGTGTAAATATTATATGTTGACGTTCAGAACAGAGCATTGGCTACACGTCTGCTCTTGTTGGCTTTGGTGTAGTTTTAATTAATAAAGTGTTAGAGCTGCTTTGAATAGTGAAAGAAACAGCCTGGCCATGATGTGTAAAATACCACAGCTCTGTAAGATGCATTGGCTTCACTGGAGTGTGATCACTTCAGGGTGTGTAAAGGTATTAGCATCCGACATTGTTTGACTTTACTCTCTCATAAATCATGTAATCCTTGTTACTAGGAGACAAAAGTGTTTCAGATGCAATCAGTGCTGTAGAAATATGTAGGAATACTGTTATCAGATCATTTCAGCTCACTCACATTCACTCCCCAACACATTGCACTTCAGAAATATACATTGAAGTCCATTACTGGTGGCTCTGCGATCTAGCAGTATCTTCATGTATACAGCTTTTTATAAATTAATCTCTCTCACACAGCTTCAGTTGAGATATCTATTTATCTATTATGGATAGTTACACAGATAGATAGCTGGATAGCCAGATAGATACAGTATTTCCTCAGTATTGTAAAGATGCTGTAAGCCACAATGAATCAAACCAAACTCAGTACACTAGGGTATCATTACTTAAAATATATTGCAGTTCCTTGGTTACTTTATATTGTAATAGATGTATTGTGCTGAGAAAGAACATGCCATTTGTAACTATGCAGAATGAATAAAAAGGCAGAGGGACAGACTCAAAAGAAATGCTTGAAAAAATGGTGTATAATAAAACCTTGATTGGAACAGGTTTTAGATGGTTTAGATCTGGAATTTAATTTCTATATAATGTCATTTAAATCCTGTAATACAGGAATTGTATTTGAACTTGGATTATCTGAATCATCAGAGTTTGAATATATTAGGATCTCTTGCTTTTTGGACACATTGTTCGTCGAATTCACAATTCAGGCATTTAGTGGAATGATAATTTTTGTTAAGGTAGAAGGAAAAGAAAGGAAAATGAAAGAGAAAAAAACCCCAATATGAAAAGCATCTTTACTGGAGCCTGATAGTGGACAGCAGTGAGAAATGCACTACTGTACTCGTTTGTCAAACTGGGTTTGACTTAAGACACTAATCCAGTCACATTAATTACACAATTTGTGGCCATGACACCCTAATTTCACAAGATTACTAATGCCTTGCACTTACGGCGCCTTTTGGAAGAGCAACAAATCACTGCTGAAGAAGTACAACTTCTATGTGTTCTGCATCTCTGCGAACTGTGAAGTATCTGGAGGTTTGCAGACTGGTTTGTCCGGTGTCAGTTTTGTGCTCTCTTTGGAAAAAAAGACTTAGGTCTCTTCTCAAAGCTAAGCAGAGTTCATCAGTGTGCACATCAAGAGCTCCTTGAGAAAAAAGCAGCATGCACTAAGGTCTTCTCTCTGCTTCTCGACAGAGAACCCCAGAATGGCATGAAGTTCGCCGCCAAAAGGTGTGTCCCCCAATCTTCCAATGAAGCAGCCCTCCCCTGCCTGTTCTCGCTGAGGACCACCCAACACTCCCCTATTTCTCTTGCCCTCGCAGCCTGGGTGACAGGCACCCCGCTGGAGAGAAGAAGGATCCCGGGACAGCCATGGTGTGCATGGCAGCAGGCAACAGTGGACACACAGGGCTGTGTGACACAGGACACATTCCCTGCCAGGCTGGAAAGGAAACTTCCTAGTGACATCATCGATGGGAGACACGAGTGTAGCTGTAATGAACAAATCCTGTTGAAATCTAATAATAATAATTCATTTTTAAGCAAAATAAATCCTTCAATTACTATGCATGCAACAAGGCCTCTTCAAGAAACAGATGCATACTTATTTATTTGCTTTGCGGACACCCATATGATAAATGTACAAAGAGTCGACAAAGGCACTTTTGTGGGATACTCTGTCTACAATAAGAGTGTCCCCAAAGACCTCCTGGTGCTTTTTACTGTCCATCTTCTGGAGACAAACGTCTCTGAGAGCACGCTTGTCACCTGAGTGAAATCCACTCTGTAAAAGCTGATTGTACTGGCATTATCGACTCACCGCACTGTGTAATTCAGGGGGAAAAAAACTTTTATCTCTTCCGAGCAGCAACGAGAGAACAGGTGAGAGTTCACTTTCCTTAAGCCTGAAACAGTGAAAACATTAAGTGGAGAGTAGGCTTTATACATCAACAATGGTCTGCTTAGACCTTCACCTTTTTAATCCTCTAGTAAAAAATAAGGGAAAAAAAGAGATGAGGGTTGACATTTGGATTTGCTGCCTGCAGTCAGTATATAAAGTCATGTTAGTAATTTCTTCCCTTTATGCACTAATCTCTTTTGTACATTTATTCACTGCTGCACTAACAAGGCTGAACTACTATGTAGCTCGGCCTGAAACCTGCAAAATAAATAAATCAACTATATGTAACTGCTGACTGTTGCTCTCCCAATATGAAATGTGTCTCTTGGTGGAAGTGAGATATGGCTGTTCGTATGCTCAGTCTGTGGCACAGTGAAACACATATCACCAGATTGAGCCCAGATTACACATGGTTGTTGCTGCTGGCGTCAGAGGAGATTAGGAACTGCTTTATCTGTTAGAGACCTTTAGAAAAATGTGTTACAGCAAAAAGGAGATTTATGAGGAAAGCTTCCACCACAGAGTTAACTCCATTTTGATAGTAAATCTGAAAGATCCTAAATCTGGTTTATTTACTTCTTCTCTCCACCAGGTGGCACTGTATGTAATGTAAAAACTCCATTCAATATGAATGCAAATGAAAGGACTGTCAAGGAAAGAATTGATTTTTGCCTCATTAAGAAGCTGCGTGGAAGTCTTATTACTTTTATCTTGTAAACCTTTTAATAAAGAAATAAGATTAACTACACTTGGTGACTTTACAGTTGTAGCCTTTTATTTTTATACACCTGCTCTTTATTCTGCATTTAGAGATTGGGATTAAGTCATGATTTTGTTTAATAAATGGCGTACAGACAGTATAATGCATGCATACGTCTTCACACAATTTCTAAAACACTGTGCCTTTTCCTGCTTTCCTTACTTTGACTTGACTTTTCATGGGAGAAAATAAAAACCAAATCTTTAAAGAACACTAAAATACACAATACATATAAACTGTTCCAGTCTTAGATGCTCAGTAAATATTTGTTGTGCAACCTGTCATTTACACAAACCAAGACAGGGATCACAGGACATATGTGGAGATGTGGTGCAATCTAGCCATGTCCTGGCTGCCCATTCACTGGGGTCATCTGAAGAACTTGGATCTTGGAGTGGTATAAGTAATGCCAAGTCAATCGGCCTCCTCTCAACATTATTGCTATCTTTATGTGGCAAGCTACCATGTCCGATATGATCAGTTCAACTATGGTACTGAATGACTGCAAAAAAATAATCCTTGATCCCCTCCCCAACAAAAATGGGGATCTGTGTGCATCTATTAACACCATTCCCGAGATAATGCAAAACACACTGTGAAAAACGCAATCTATCTGCTGCCTCTCAGACAGATTATACTGGAAAACTGGCAGAGGGCAACTTCAGATCTGAAAGGGCTTTTTAAACTGAAGAAAAGAAGAAGGGAAAAGCGAAAGAGAAGCGACAGAGAGAGCTGCCTATACGAGTGAAGAGAGGTAACGATCAGCCTACCTAGTGCACAAATCTCCCACCACTCACACAGCTCATTTTCCTAGCCTTTCCCAGCCCAGTCCTCTCTCCCTCTCCCTCCCTGGGGCCTTTGCTTCCCGATGCCACACTTCGGCATCTTGCCTGGGCTTTAATACTCCTGCTCTCTTTGTTCCACTCCAAATACAGCACTTTCCAAAATAAGAAACGCCAAATCCGGGGCTCTTACTGGAGATATGTTTACCAGCCTATAATACGGCTCCGAGATTTGTTCAGCTCGTGGATTGCTTTTCTCAGCGCGTGTATTCCCTTTTTCTTATCACACAACAAAGCAGATTTCTTTCAGCCGCAAAGCTCAGAAACCCCCAATTGTTACAACCGTAAGTATCCGAAGCGTTCTGCATTCCCACTGTAAAACCAGGAGACTAATGCACAACCACTGTGCGGAGGTAGGGTAGGGTGGGGGGGGGGGGCAGGATTTCTGTCAATGCTCCCCAGAACTGCAATCTCAGATTAGAGCTTGCACTGAACCTGGATTTCAAAACCCCCTCCCCCCTCTTATTTTAGATTATAGAGGAAAAATCAAATAAATGCAGATGCATTAACAATTCAGATTTATTTTTTGCAGAAAAACCATTCGGATGTCAACTTTGTGCGTTTGCTGTTACTCAGGCTGCGGAGCGTGTCTAACTGAACTCCACACCCTGGGACGAGAAAGATTTTGCTAAGCAGCTGAGGCATTCCAGTTTTAAGATCCAGCAAAAAACACAACTCAAGATGCAGCGGAAAGCATGCTATGGCATGGCCTGGAACTTTTCTGTGCACAAGAGTGTCTTGTGGAAACTGGCAGTGTGAAGACGGAAGGTATGTTCTGCAAAGCAGGACCGGACCGCCTCTCTGAAGCACAGCATAGCCACTCTACAATATTGTTCTGCCACCACTTTGGAGAATTCTGCCCAGCGTCAGCTTCTCCATGCTAGGAAACTTAAAACGTCCCCAGCCTGGCAGCAACCACAAGGAAGGGAAAAATTCAATGCCACCTAAAACAAAACACCTGGTGAAGGTCAGATCTTTACAAAAACCCTAGCAACTAAAGGTGATGGTTATGATTATGGTGATAATAATAAAACAAGTTTAATAATAATATTAATATAATTACGAACAACAACAACAATAATAATATTAGCGATATTGATTATACACTGTATAACGCCAAACATATACAATAAGCACTTTAGTGGGTCTGGCATGATCGTCTGCATGTGGCTCTGCATGCTTGACCAGATACAGAATGAATTGCTTGTGAGCTCACTGTTCTACTGCAGCTATACTACCTCTAGGTCAAGGGTGCTCATTTTAATTTGGCATGGTTCTATACTACTATTACTACTACTAAGAGCAATTAGTATAATCAATTGATTTGAAGAGGACTGAGTCTGATGCAAATGTTGGTGCTGTCCTAAACTCTGCTATGACATGCTTGCTGTGCAGCCTGCTCTGCGTTCTGCAGAGAGTGTAATTAAGAGCTGATTCCACTTCACTGTCACTCAGCAACACACACACACTGCACAGGTTAAACTGCATGGGAAATGAGCAGGCTACACACTGTTTGTTTTGGATTCAATAGCATCTCATTTACACGTGTTAATTGCAGCTAATTGGTTCTAATTAGATGAACAGGAAACCCTCTGGGACCATTCATAC
Source organism: Lepisosteus platostomus (assembly GCF_059453375.1). NCBI lineage: Eukaryota > Metazoa > Chordata > Actinopteri > Semionotiformes > Lepisosteidae > Lepisosteus > Lepisosteus platostomus. Next base: position 10,682,361 of record NC_142632.1, read on the forward strand.
CTTTAATTTGTAGTAAATATCATTAATTAACATATGCTAATTAAAGCCAATTAACATTGATTAAGAGATGCCAGCTACAGGAAAAGTACAACTATCAAAATTCGATCAAGTCAGCAGAAAATGTGACACATGCTGCAAGTATCACACAGGAAGCAGGCGAAATATTAAACAGCATCTGTTTGCGTGGCTGGCTTGCTGGCCTGTTAGCTCATTTGGTGCTGCTTTCACATTGTTTCCCAGCTCCGACTGGCTCCTCTCAGCCTCGCTCACACTGGCAGGGCCCAACGCCACACCTGCGCAGGAAGTGCTCCTGCGGACAGAGGGCATCTGTGTGCCTTGCGAGAGGCCTGCCATCTTTCCCCAGCCTGCGCAGGCCAGATTAGAGGAGCTACTGCTGAGAGAGGCGCGGAGAGACGGAGAGAGAAACGGGGGAGAGAGGAATAGAGGAAAAAAGCAAGCAGAGAAAGACCGCAGCACTGGACGGAGGATGCAAGAAAGGCAGAGAGGCAGGGAGGAGGGAAATGGAGGAAGAGGGGAAAGAGCACAGAGGCCTCACCAGCTGCAGGTCTGGGACCCCCTGTCTGCACTTGAAAACAGAGCCAGACACTCAGTGACAGAGCACTGCAAAAGAACAGCAAGACATCACACTGGGGAAGACATGTATCAAACACGCATTGCTTTCTGTGCCAGTGCTATCCACCTTGTTGCTTTTTGAGTGCTCAAATTGAGTAAGGGACTTTTGTAGTGTCTACAATGTCTGATTGGGAAGCTTTTTAAACTCAAAGTCAATTTAAAGGAATCTTGGGGAAAAGGAACAAGATTAAGCTCCAAGAAACCTTATGGCAGGACCTTGAGGATCTTGGGCCCAGACCTCAGTGAATAAGCGGACAAAACATTCAGGAGGTCCTGCCTCCTGTTAAACAGAGCCATGTTTTAACACAACAGAAGGAGCTCTGGATGATGCCTGCAGGGTTGTTAGGATTCTTTAAAGATAATGCGGAGCAAACAAAGATGTTTATTTTAACAGATAGGAGAAACAGGTTAGGAGAAACAAAGACTAGGGTTAACAGAACTACCCCCGAGTTCTCCAGCGAAGTTTCAGGAAACAGATCAAAACACATTTTCTCTTCGTATTCAGACATCTTCACAGAGTTTGGGCAGAAAAAAAAATCTTCTCAGCTCCAGTCTTTTTCTGTGTATGAAAACTACATCCTCAGAACAATACTGACCATACCCAAGTACACTGAGAAGATTTCGCAGTTCTCTTACCACAAACCATGAAACTAGCAATGCACTCATGAACAAGCATGCTCATGTACTGTACACAGTAGTAGTTCCCAAGCCGAATATGCTGCACAAGGCTCAGTGAGTGTAGAAGATACCGTGAGGGTCTTCATTAACGGCGATTAATCTCTGCTATCCATTCCCAGGCAGGCTGTGTACCCCTTGCACCGACTCCTGTCAGTATGGATCTATAATTGCCAAAGCTGAAGGACAGGCGTCCGGCCTCCTCTGAGCGGGGAGTGGATGGGCAGTGCTGTCATGGTGTTACACAAAACCTGATGTGATGAGACGGAACGCTTAGGGGAGGCCACATTTCACAACAGCACCTGGACACAACCACAGGAACCCGTCGGAGGACTTAAAAAGCTTTGGGAAATGTAAAAGGGGGGGGAACAAACCGAAAAAAGATAGATCCTGGCTGGCAATCAATTAGCTGATCAGATCAACGGTGCTTCTATTCCTGCTCTCCCAGGCAGGACCTCAATTTGCCCTCTTAAACATTTTTTCCCCCATTTAAATAAATACGAATCAGATATAGATCAGAGGCTCGGTGAGCATTCCCGAAAGCTTTCAGTACAGCTGCAATCGTTCACGCCACCAACACGCCACACACAAGCTCACACGGAAAAGCACAAAAAGGCGCACACCTCTGCAGACCCGAGTACAAAAAAGCACGCACACGGTCACGCAGCGCGGTTGTCAGGCCTGGCCGGGTGAGGTGTGAATGAGTGTCAGATGGTTCAGCAGGCAGGATGGCAGTGGGCACAGTGGCAGAGTGGGCACCAGTGCCAGGAAACATGGTGTGGATTGCCTGGGCTCAACTTGTCTGCCTGCCTTCTCCTCCCAGGGTGTCCTGTATCGCTGCTCCCCCCCTAACTTTCCTCTCAAAACTGGGGCAGCTTCTTAAAGCACCAGTCTGCAGCCAACAGCAGAGCAGGCAGAACCAACGACACACTCTCTACTTCTCCAGCACCTTTACAACAAACTGGAACACTGATCGTTTCAGCTTCTATTGCTGGACATTCACGGTGAGTGAGGGATTCTGAAAGTATACACAAGAAACGCCAGTTTAAACACATCAAACTGAATTGTTTTTCCAGGATTTTTAAAATGCATTGGTCGCTTACTGTGCCTATGTAAACTGACTTCTTAAGGTGCGCACGATTAAAGAGAAGTGCTAAAAAAGACTGATTAAGCGATATCTGCTCTGGTGGTCTAGGCCCACTTTGTACTGCTTCTGATAGTCAAAACTGCAGGCCCTGAGGATTTTCAATTTTAACACTCGTATTCCAATTAATTTATAAAATGCCCGAATCGTACTTTTTCTTGACATCACTTTCTTCATGGTGGCAGATCGGCAACAAAAAAAAAAAGGCCAGTAAAGTTTGGCTATCGCTCTATCATAATGAAAGTGGTAATTGACACGTTCACCCTTTTCAGCAGCGGCTGAACGAGATCAGAGGGCCGGGGATGAGCCGAGACAGAGCTCCCGGAGGCGCGCTGGCATCACGGCTGAGCGCTGAAACAGGTGCCGGGCTCTTCCTGCTGCGAAACACCGTCAGGGCAGGAGGGGCTACGGACATTTACCCCAGATACACACAGCGACAGCCCCGCTCTCAATTATACCGCCTTTAAAGGCACAAAAACAGGCCTAATGAGCTCATGAAGAGGCCGTCTTTCACAGCAGCCCTCCTTTGCGAAGGGGAAGGACACGGGCCCTGCGCGGGGGGAGAGAGAGGGCCACAGAAGATTGGGGGAGCCTCAGTGTCCCACCACAGGACCCACGGACTGGCCATAGGCATGCTCCTCTTGTCCCTGCTATCCATTCATTCCTGATCTGCCCTGTGCGTCGGTCATGGCAAACCTGTGCAGCCCCTCGCCCCCAGCCGAGCAGCGGAAGCCGAGACCGGCAGCGTGGCGAGACCAGGTCGCGAGAAGCGCAGACGGAAGCAGAGAGGACTGAACGAGACGGGGAGCGGGCGGGGGAAGGAATGGACAGATAGGGAGGGATGACGAGTCTGAGACCCTCCTGCAGTCACGGCTCATGAATATTCACGGGGACTTGTTGGAATGGGAGGGGGGTAACGGTGGGGGGGCTGGAGGGGTTTCCCATGGCAACCGCTCGGCAGGTAGGGGGTTTGGGTCCAGCTGCCCCCGGTGGTCCCGGGAGACATGTACAGAGTGGAGAGTCGCGAGCGGGAAGCATTTTGTCTCGGCACACTTGACAAAACAAAGACAACTCACTCCTCTGGTTTCATGCCACATTTTTTATTCATAAACAAGCTGCTGGCTGTAGAGACATGATAAAGCGGCGCGGGGCTCTGCAGAGACGGCCAGAGATTTGAATGCAAAGCCTCAGCTGCAAACCAAATCCTCCCTCTCCCATTATTCAACGGATTTCTCCGCTATTTTTGTCCTTACGCTAAGCTGGCCAGGATCTAGACTGGAGATATGTCATTAAAAAAAATGTCTGATTCAGGCAGAAAGGCTCATTAACATAAAAATTAAAGCATTAAAAAATAAAATGAATATAAATATCTCAACTCCCCCCCCCCCCAGACAACCTTTGCCACCCCCTTGACAAAAACATTCATTGGAGATTTTTATGTTATTGGATTATTTGTTCTGAGTTCTTAAAAAAACACATTTATTTTGATTTCAGGATAAAAATAAACATGCATATCTCCTGTTTTTTGCTTCTGCTGATATGTAGAGATGCAAACAGATCTGGGCTTGAGTTTGTTTTCTTTTCCTTCTTGTAACTGGCTCTGGTACAGCTGATAAACCAGAATAACTGTGGCAGAAGTGATGCCACATGCTGGGAAGTGTTAACCCCAGCTTCAGCTGCAGTTATGTGGGTATTTACCAGGCTCTGGGACAGAATCCCCAGCAATGCTCGTGTTTACCTCAACTTTGCCACAAAAGCAGTGGAGCAGTTCAGCATTTAGCTCTTTTTTCTAATGGAAGCCACAAGTTGAACATGAAAAATGGAAAAATGGCTTACACCCCGACCTATGGCAGGAATAGGGAAGTTATGTAATTTAAGGTAAGGCATTTAAATGCAAACCATTTTGGTCAGACTGCTTGCAAGCAATGCCGATGTAACAAACACAGGGTGAATACAAGTGCAAGCAATGAAAATCGTATACACACCAGACGTGCATGGCTGCCCCATCCGTATGCTTTTGCACAGGAGGATCAGAAATAGGAATCAGGGTTAGATGTAGGGAATTATTTTCGAATCCAGATGCACTGAGATGTCTTGTTCTCAACACAGCAGAAAAGCTGACACACTGAACAGCTCTTAATGAAACCAGACAAAAACAACAGTCTTAGTTCCGTAGCAGATAGTGTAAATACATCCGTCTTTGGCTCTCTTGGTATGGAATCTTCTCATAATTTAACAAGCCATGTACAAGGACTCAGATGAGGCCAGGCTGTCAGAATAGATATTTTAATGTTCCAGCAGATCCAGGAAATAGAACCATTAACTTCATATCGATTGACAGCACCGTGACGAATCTGCCATGGATCTACAGGTGATTTCCATGTGGACAACTGTGGGCCGTGAGAAATACAGCAGTCACCACGATGACCTGCTGCGTACTGCTGAAACTCAGAAGGACTTCAAAAACGAAAGGCCAGCCCACCCTCCCCAACAAGACAACAAACTGGCTCTTGGTTTGTTTGTTTTCACTTTAACTTCAAAATTCCTGTGATATTCCCAGAAAGAAAAGAAGACTGTAATTAAATCTAAGTCTAAATGACGTTCAAGCTTCAGAATAATCAAGGTATAAATCAATCAATCTGGTGTAAAACCTCTATGTATAGAGATGCTTTGGTGCCTTTGAATTCCATCCTCAGTCTTGTGTGTGTCTCCTCTGCACTGTGACATGACTGAGGGACTTGTTCACTTCTCCCCATGGCTGAGCTTTCCTTCGCTGTACTTGCAGGGTGTTTATTTCATCAATGAGTGCAGTGTTTGCCCAGCTGCCGGAGGGGCTGCCGAGGCCATGCCAGGGAGGTGCCCGGACCGGATTGGGGAGCGGGGGGGTGGCATGGCGCCCAGATCCCCGAGGACTACCCAGCTCCTCCCCTTCTAGCACTGCTGGCAGAGCGCAGGCTGCAAACCTGCAAGATCCAATCAATGCCAGTTCGAAAGCGACAAGAGGAGAGGTTTAATTGTAATCTGTATTGACTGCTCCTGGCTCTGCGTGCCAATTTAGATCATGGATTTGTCTCACTCGATGATGTTCCTCTGTCAAGTCCTCTCACCTTAATCCATATGATTATTAGTTTTCAATGTGGATTTAATTATTCACCTTCGCAGACCGAAGTAGTAGCAGCAAGGCGAGTTTTAGAGCACAAAAACACCAACTAATCAACTTGGAAAACAACAATGGGTTAATTCAATATTCACACCACGGAATCACGTTGTTTTCCTGTAAAAAGGAAGTGTGAAATTAAGCAGCGCTTGTCATGTTCTGCATGCTCTGAATAGTTGGTACTACTGGTCCTGCTCCTTCAGACCTGTATTAGAAAAGTATTTGCCCCCTGCTGCTAAATCTGGAGATGACAGAGTGCTTCCTTATGCTTTAGAGGAAGAATATCTGTACAGCGGTTTAATGACCTGCCTTATCTTGAGGAAAACCATACTAGCTCTTCCGGTCCAGCAGGTGGGCGATTAGGCCATGTAAATGCAGACCCTCTAAGGCTCGGTTAGTGAGCTCCACGTAAAAGATGCTTTCCTCCACACAACACAGGTGATTCTCACGCATGATCCTTTTAATACTCTCCCCAGCTTATCTTACTTGTCCTATTCAGTGAATCAGCTGCATGTGGAGAAATAAATTACTTTAGAGAAATAAATTACTACACTTTAAATGCAAAAAGACAAGGAGAAAAATACCCTCATCAGCATTCGTATCTTTGTTATTCAAGAAATCAGGCTGTTTAAAAAAATCACTTTTCTGTTCACAGAACTGGTAACGTGTGACTTTGCTCTTTCAAAGTGAGCCATTGCTATTTGTGCGGGTGTAATGGCTCCCAATTAATGAAGCCAGGTGATCTCTCTGCAAGAGGAAGTCATGTTTATTGCACAGAGTCAACTGTCCATGGACCCTGTACACAACGCACAATTATGAAGACCTGCACAACAGCACACAAATCCAGAGCTGAGAATGGCATCAACACACTTACCATTAAAAATAATACTAATTACATTACCACCGTCCTCTCTTTAGGGCTTGTGTCTGTATTATGGTCCGATGATAAAATCAGTTTGGTGACCAGTTTGAATTTTGATGAATACTGCCTAGTAGCAGGATGGGGGTGATCACCAAAAAGCAGGGAAGGGAGGATGAATGAGAAAGGTAAGAATCAGTAACAACGGCCTTTATTTTCTAGGTGCTATGTTAGGCTTGCTTGCCATGAACAGGTGACGATGCTCTGCCTGGCCCCATGTCAACAGGCCTGGATGGGGAGTGAGAGCCTGAAGTGGAGATCAGATAAGAGCAGAGCTTTAATGGTCTGCGATGCAGACAAGAATACCAAATGCAAATTCACCTCAACTTATCTTCCACTGCTTACAAACAAATAAGAAAAGCTAACAAATACCCTCACACCTGTTTGCTCTCCCCCCCCCAGCGAGCCCCAGTGCCAGCACAGGCCACTCTGCTCTGTAATAACTGCCATCGCACAGCCTGTGAAATCCTATTTCAGTCCCATATTAGTGAGATAGGAGCGATGTCTCTGCAGATCCATTATCAGCCTGTGCCACAGCTCCTCAGAGAAGGGCGAGTGGCGAGACTGGGCCCCTGTGAACAGCGGGAGAGAGCCGCTGTAGACAAACTGTCAGTGCTTCTCCATGGCATAGCTGAGAGCAGCGCGAGGAGAACAAAAAGTGAAGCATTCATTGGAAATCGTACCGACAAACAGACTTTGGCTTGTCATGAATTCAGCATGGGATAAAATATTTCATTGATATTTGCCATAACCAGGACTCCGTCGGCTAGACGACGTGGGATTTGCATTGTCCTAAGATGAGGCTTGAAACAGCTCCAAGGTCAACATGCATCCAGAGCCGTCCCCGGCCACTGTGAGAGCCATCTGAACTCTGTAAGGACGGCATGGCACCTGGTCAGCAAGTCGACACTGTCTAGTCCAGGCAGTCATCTCCACTCTCTGAGAATAAGCCTTGATCGTATACTGTATACTCAGGCTCCTCGGGCGCTCAGCAGCAGTGAGGCCTCCAAACATACTGGTGACAGCACTGTAAAGACACGACTAATCCTGCGCTTCTACTGGGTTTTCTGGCATTTGTTCCATCCTCACTCTCAAGGTATTTTCTTAAACCAGTTTATTACCAGTTTAAATGCACTTGTCTTCAGATTCTTAACCAATGAGGATTTAAAGATGCCTGCAGCATCTGAGGAAGGTGCATGGATATTGCTCCCGTGATATTAGCAATGTCCGAACACCAAAATCATGCAGTTCGTATAATGGGAGCCAACAACAGATACCCCTCTGTCGATTCTCCCTTTTCAGGTGATCTACTGACTGTAAAAACACATTGGCAACACAACCGATAGAGCTACAGTCTAAGCAAGTATTCTTATGAAGATGTATTAGTTGGGAGCTGGGTATATTAGGTATTACTGCATTACATCTGGTTGTATTGCCTCATTGAGTATTACCTGCTGGTATTTGAACTGAGCTGGAAATTGGAATCAATGAGTTTAATATCCATGGGTGCATTACCTCTGATTGCATTTGAGATAAAAGTACTTTGGATCAATTAAACACTTAGTCTACACGCAGAAAACAGAAACGGAAAAACTGCCTGAAATGAAACAGGAAACAATAAAACACGGACAGATACAGACAGAATCTCTCTCCTTCCATCTCTGCCATCCTCTCCCTTCCCCTATGTCCCTCTCTCCTTTTCCTTCTTTCTCCCAATCTGAATCTCTCTGCTCTCCATCCCGATCCCCTCTCTCCCGCGCCCCCCCCAGCAGTGCGGAGGTCTGTGGGGCTGGTCGGCCGTGGAGGGGGCGGGCGGGGGCAGGTGGTTTTGTCTGAGCTGGTGATCAGCGTGTGTCAAGGTGCAGCGGAGCAGATAGCCCGACTCTATGCATAGCAAGCGGCGGGCGAGGAGAAGAGGGTGCCCTGGGGCCCTGCCTTATCACAGGCCCCCGGCTCCATTTATCTGATCCGCAGCCCCAGCGGGAACAGGGCCTGTGAGAGGGGCTGGCTGCAAGGGGAGGAGGAGATAACCCCCCCTCCCACATGCACAGAAACACATGGGAGCTACTGCACAGGGCAAGGCCACTGCACGGAATAAAGCGCAATACACCAGATTTGCAGTTTCTCCTTCTCTGGTTATCTACTTTCATTTTTCATTTATTTTTTTTAATAGGGTCTGCGCTACTGAAACAGAATATAAAACCCTCCGCCCTGGCTCACACACTACAAACACAACACACAAACAGCAAACACTGACGTGGGGAAGGTCTCGGAATTTCTTGGACAGTTGTAAAACCTCAACGAGCAGATCTTTATCAAAAAAGATAGCACAGCACCCAGACAAAGTTTTTTTAAAAAATCTGATTGTTTTCTGGTTTTGCCGTAGCATTTCAGAATCAGAGACCGAAGCAGTATGATTTCTTAACCTTTGTAAAAAAAAATTCCCCCAACAACAAAACCAATAAAACCCAAAGGCACTGCTGTCGTGCTATAGGGAAGAGGTTCTGCAAGCAGTGCTTCTCGTGTTTTATTTCTCGCACTCAAGTCAAGTTCTAGGACTGCCGTACAAGGAAAGGTTGAGAGACAAAAATGGAAGAGCAGCGAACAAGCCTGCGTTCAGGGCACACTGTACACTAGTTCAGCTCAGCTCACAGACAAGAGTGATGGCCTGGGGTTTTGATCCTATCAGGACCCACACTGACTTCAGGTATCATGCATTGTACCCAGGATCAAGATTCCTAAGGGCTCACAAACTTTTTCTCACAACTGTTATTTGTGGCGGATGATGCCCCCATTGGGGACGCAGTCCTCTGTAGCTCCCCAAGATAGTTCACTAATGTCTCCTGACAGGAGCTCAATTCCACTGGTCATGTAGGACAGCTTGGGGGGGTGAGGACTGTAGTGAGTGTACCCACACTCGGACCTCTCCTGCACTGTCTTAATGATGATAGATTCACCCTCAACAGAACAAGAGCTACAGCACATCTGAGCGGCCCATTTCATACCAAATTAAATAATTGCTGTTTCATACTTACTGTAATTTGTCAGAATTATGCCATTTTGCGCTGACTGGATAATGTTTGTGACACTTGATTGGCAGTATTACCTGGCCAGCCGCAGCCAGAGGGGAACTGAACACAGTGTTCAAGCGACTCACATGGGACTTCAGGCTCTGAATTCATGGACACTCACCAAACACAAAGGAGACACTCATACGCTGTCACTTCACCTGTGGGGACACAGGATGTTCTATTGAAGCAAGGGTTTCCACAGGTGAAGCTCCTTTTGAATCTGTGTGGCCTGGTAGTTTTTAGCATTTGAATATGAAAAAGGAACCCAAGGATAAAGAGTGTTCCCCACCTGCAACATGTGTAGCAGACTGGGATCACTCTGCATGGATTCCTTTTTTTCAGCTAAGAGCGAACATTAGCTATCTGCTAACTGGGGAAAGCACTATCTTACTGGATTTTAAGATGTCGCACGGGTCGGGTATTCTCTGATCGCAATTTAACAAATTTCAAATAAAAAAATGAAAGAACGCCCTTCCAGCTGACCACCTCCAGGCACATCCAGCCCCAGCCAAAGACCAAGCATGGGGCAACACATCAGTGCCTCCGGGCATGGCTGTAAGGATTCAGCCTCCCAAAACATCCCTTGGAAGAAGGTGGAGGTCTTGAGGAGCTTTCTGTGAGACAGAGCGGGATGGTATCGTCGATGCAATGCCCAGTCAACTGGATTTCAAGACACGTATAGACGCCTTTCTAAGAAATACAGTACTTGCAGGGTGTAGTATTTTAGCAAGATGAGTTTCACTTACATGAGCACCCCCCCCTCCACTGTGATCCTGCACAGGCAGCGTTTCCCCATCCTCACGCTCAATTTAATACTCCAAGCACACCGCAGCCCTGCCCCTCTTCAGATGCGGGCCGGAGGAGCAGGTCCCACAAAGACTGAGGCTGGGGTGTCAGGGCTGGTGGTGACACCGACTGCACCCTGCCCTTGGTTAAGTCAGAAAGGCAAAGATGCTAAAAAGGCAAAGAAGCCTATTGAGATTTTAGCAAGTGAATGAGTGAATAAGCTGAAATGAATAAATTACGTATGGAGGTGGAACAACAAAACAGGCTGCAGATTTCAATACAGAGGATGATATTCATCCAGGTCCAGTCTGACTGTTCAGATTCTCAGCTGCCGCATGACTGGCAGGGAGCAGCAGGGTGACGGGTAGGTTTGGGCACGGGGGGGTCAAGGAAAAGCAGAGAGGAGCAGAGGAGAAAGAAGGAAGACAGGGAAGCAAGGGAGGAGAGAGGAAAGAAGTTCTAAAGGAAAGCATAGGAGGAAAAAGAGAGGAGAGGTGACAGCGAGCGGAGAAGGCGAGGTAGTAGGACCGAGAAGAGGGAGAGGGAGCAGAGGTAAGGAGGAACGAGACGAAGAGCGGAGAGGACAGACGGACTTGAGGTTTTGGCCCTGTCCCGCGTGTCCTCCGTGTCCAGTCTCCCCCGGTGTCTCCTGGCAAGGGTTCGGTGGGAGGCAGATTCTTATCGTGGCGCGTAGGCCGGCGCTGACACCAGCTTTATCATCATGAAGAAGCTGAATCAGCAATTAGTCCGAGAGCGGCGCTGTGGACTCCGCCAGCGCCGCTCCGTCACAGAGAAGAAAGGGGGTCCTCGCAGTGAGAGGACCCCGGGGACTTGGGGCCGAAACCTCATGATGATGATTGATGCAGGCAGGGCACAGACGCCCCAGCCACAGAGGAAAATTAAAAGCCTATTTTGTAAAGTTGTAAAAGAGCAGAAACACATCGCGCTGATGGGTCCCCCTCCCTGTCAGCGGCTCAATTCTCTCTAGTGTCTTTAGTGTCATCAGCTCCTCAGAGACCAGCCTGCCATGCAGACTGGGGAAAGCAGTTACACGCTGCTAATGCACACTTTCTGTATCTGGCAGCTAGACTGGCCTACCCTCATTATGTCTGTCCATAAACACACACAGACAGATTGATATAAAAATACATTTATATTAATAACCAGATACTGACACAGACATAAGGAAATAGACAGATACAGTAGGTCTGAAAGAAAACGCATTAATTGCACAGCTAAACACAGCACAGTATAGTTACAAACAGGGTCAATGTTTTGCAATGTCACTTTTGACCTGGCATAAGGGGAAAACACTGTGCCGATAAGATCACTTGTACAAGCCTTCCCAACTACAGCACATCACTGTGGCAGAATCTGGGCAAGGCAATTCAGCAAACATGCATTCACACAAGCAGTAACAGGGATCTTTTCTTAATGAGAGTATTTTTATAAACTCGATAATTGCTTCTAAGGTTTGCTGTTTTTCTTCTGCCTAACTTCCACTCAAACACTGGCTGGGTCCTCTGCCAAGAATTAGCAGAATGGCTAGGATCAGCTCTTGCCATTTAGACACACACATTAATGATCACACACACTAATGATCACAACACACAAACTCCGACACGGCACCCTCAGAGAGTGCCTGGCGCCCGAGAAAGGAGCCCCCGTAATGGCACTGAAGTAGGAGACACTTACTTGTTTGTATATCGTTTGCAAATCATTTATCGCAAATGTGAATATAATTGACCGGGCGACCCAGGCAGCTCCCCCATTCCCACCCCATCCTGGAAAGCTGCCCCTGCCCTCCCCCCACCCCACCGGCTGGCAGCAAGGGGGGCTGGAGTGACAGCCTGCTCTGTGAACGCCCAGCCGGCCAAGGAGGTACACAGAGGGGGGGGTCACCTCCGTGTCAAGTGGGGTGTGGAGGCCAGCTGAGCCTGCCTCCATTTGCATTCTGCTAAGTTGTGCAGCCAGCAGAGGGAGAGATGACGGGAGCAGGGGGGGTGGGAGGGAGGCAGGTCTGACGGGGCGGTGGAGGCAGTTTGTGTAGCATATGGTGCCTGGCTGAAGTGGCTGCGGCTCTGTGCGGGGCCTGTAGTCAGGGTACGACTCGCCTGTGCCACATTTTACCCCTTCAACAGCGCACTCCCCAATCTCCGCCTGGAAAAAATAAAGGACAAAAAGGAAACCTTCTTCCTCAGTTCTCTACTAGCCCCCCTGCCCTCCACCCCCTCCCACCTCCCATCTGCCAGTTACCCTAAAGTGCGGTAGACACATTCAGGAGCTGTCCCAGATCCGTTATGCTGCACATGCTTTTGGGCAGGTGTGTTTCTCCCGCACTGAAATCACTGCGAGGCTCGTGGGCTTGTTTCTTTTTTGGAAAACGGTCTCGGTTCTGACTTTTTTATGTGCCTTTAAAGTCACAAGGCAGCACACGATCTTCCCTACTTAGGAGGCAAACACTTCTCTGACAATTCAGGTTATCAACCACTGCATGCATGTGAAAGGGCAACTGTGTTCCCTTAGCCAGAGAGATCTCCCCAATACAGAAATACAATCGGGTACGATTTAAACAACAAAATGCAAGAATGGGAAAGGTTAATGCATTCAACACTTTAAGCCACTTTGCCAAGACCTACAGATCAGCAAGATCAGTACAGTAAGAAACCATTGAGACTATGACACTGAACCACTGGCCTTTCCTTGCAATTACTAGTAATCCTACAGAATAATCTTAATACCAGTACCAATACCAGAATACCAGTAGTCTTACAGAATAGCAGGAGTAGCCTTGTCCACAACATTTCTACACAATGCCCAGCAACTGAACCTGCCTTTGATTCTCCATCGGTACTCTGGTGATCATGGTAACACAAGATCCCCTGTTATTCTTACATTCACCTCCAATTTGCAGCAATTAGGCACAATTAGGTATTTCACCATTCTTTTCGTCTGCACACCACAAGGTGCAAATAAAAGCCCTTGTATAATATTGTTACTTTGAAGCAGACGGCAGAGTTTTATCTTCCATGATTAAAGATAAAGGGGACACGTTCCTGCCATTTGAATATGAACAAATCATGACATACTGCAAACAACAAGACTTGTGCAAACTGGAGGTGTGTACGCGGAGAGGGTATGAGCAACACTGGCTGGGTGCTGTTCCTTCAGTCCACGGATGGCATGCCTGGCCTCAACACGTCCTGGGCTTCTGAAAGTCATGACCAACTGGACTGTAAGCCACAGGAGAGGAATTTCTCAAACAGTCATCACTACAATATCGAGAGGACTCACTCTTTTTCATGTCTTGATCTCGAATACATCTTGATGTTATCATATAGCTTTTACTGAGCCCAACAGGTGAAGAACAGGAGTATGCTATTCTTTGAAAGCAAAGTAAGGGCACACCCATCAGAATTCAGGCAGTACAACTCCGTGCTGATGCCTCGAATGTCTCCCATTCTGATTAGAACACAGGCGTCTGTGTTCTGAGCCAGGTAGCAACAATCACTAAGGTGTGATGTCAAGCCTCACCCCCTGCCCCCCATCTCACCATGGTAAGGTTATGACCCAGGCTGAGCGTTATGGATGCTACACTGCAGCTTATCAACAATACCAGCATGACACCCATATCCACGCAGGGATGAGTGGGTTTTTGAGGTGGGGGAGGAGGGGGGGCAGGTCACTGCTGGGATCGATAACTGGTGAGAAGAAAAACACACCATCTCCTCACTGTACTGCTGTCCCTGTGTGGAATAAAACCTGCATTGTAAGCATACTGAGCTGCTAAGTGGAAAGCAAGACCAATTCAAAAGACCTCCACTTGCAAAATAGAGTAAACAACGAATATGACAGACCTACAGAACTCTGCTGACCTGGGAGGTAATTTCCATGCCACAGTGTACAGTGGTGAGGCAGGGTACCAGTCTCTGAAGACACAGCACAACAAGCTTTATGGCGCCTGCTTTTTGTGCATGTAGCGTCTCTGAACAGTGGGTGCTTCCATGTCTAACTAGATAGCATTTTTTTCCTTGCACGTGATCCACAATGCATCATGTGCTATTTGTTGCATTATGTAATCCTTTTGATGTTGCACATTTTCATCATGCTACAGTATATAACATACTCCCACTTCTATGATTTTATATTGCACACAGAACACGCTTGATAGCTGCAAAAGTTGGGATAACAAGCAACAAGCCATAAACCATTTTCACAACTAATAATTCAAAACAAATCTATTCTCATGGAAGACTTAGTAGCTGGTACATGAAAAATGTTCCTGTCTTTTCCTTTGGCGAGCATCTGACTCTTCAGAAGCAGTTTTGTGGCAAAGAGAACAGCAGCACAAAACTGAGGCCAGGGAAAAGAGAGAATTAAACCCGTCAAGGCTAAAACAAGCAACAGAAATGCAGTGGGCTCAGGAAGCTGAGCTCCTCCTGCGAGGAGAGAGGGCTGTTGTAGCCAGGCTTCGAGGAGAGGCCGTGCTAGCAGTGGGTGTCAGCGGGCTGGTGCATTTTGGCCCTGCCTGCTCTGCGCCACATTCATCTGGTCCACTGGGGTCCGGCTGGGCCTCGTGTCACAAGCAGATGGGAGTCTCACAAAGGAGGCTCACCTCACCAAGCTGGTCTCCAACATGCCTGATTAAATCCTAATACCAAAGTTAGAATTGATACAGTGGCTCTATGGTGATTCAATTAGTGCAGCGGGCATGAAGGAAGCTGCACAAAGAGATGGGGTAGTTAGAAAGTCATTTTCTTTTGATCATTATAGCATCTCACACGTGGAAGCAGAAAATTATAGGCTCATGCGTCTTTGCTTAATATCCTCTGGGGCCAGATTTGTTGTAGCATTCAAGTTAGATGTCACAGTTGACAAAATCATGTGTACTTGATGGATTTAAACACTACCAGGCAACGAGCGAGAGAGGTAATAGCAGGAAAAGTGCAAGATGCAGGATTTTAATTCAGCAGAGAGGAGAAATTCTTATTCTTACGGTGGCGGGGGAAAACACAAATCTTTTCTGACTTCCAGTCCGTGTGATTTAAGAGTATAAAGCCAAAATAAATGAATAAATGAACGAAAACAAAAGCAAAGAAAAACAAAGACAAAGAATAAAAAGGATAGAAAAGAAACCCAGACTTCCTGGTGCAAGGTCTATGAAACACACAGCATGAAAATAGTATACACATCAATATCAGAGATGAATATACACCTTATACATGAAGACACTGTGCGAATCTGTACATTTATATATTTGACATATGAGGCGCACACACACTCAATGACAGAACGCCTTTTCAATTCCTATATGCTCTTGAAAGCTATTGAACTACACTGGCCTAGCATTATAAATGCAAACCTTGGCTAAAGCTGACAATTTTAGAGAAATTTATCATCATTTCAATAAAAAAAAATTGTTCAGTTCTCTGGGATCATTTTCGCCAGTCAGGTCTACCCAATAAAAGAGCGTGTGAGAAAACCATCAGCATACCTTGGCGCTGCTCCTTTCTCACTACAATGCGGAGATGCCAAGGGACAATAGTATGTGGGTGAAATTTAAGATGCCTGGTGCTCAGATCAATAGAATGACTTTGGCGGCTGATGATTCAAATAGGGGCCAAACATGCATTCAGCGAGCATGGTCAATGCTGTGCACATTTCAACATGCTGCACAGACACATAGGAACAGATATACAGACAAAATGCAGATACAAATACAACAGATATAGTATTATTTACAGAGACGTATAATAATAATAATAATAATAATAATAATAATAATAATAATAACAACACATTAGGTATATATAATCGGTAATATCTGTACATTGATATACAGAAGATTATATTTATCATACTCCCTGTATAAATAAAGCCCCTAAACTCTATTCCTATGTCAACATACTATATGCCAGAAACACTTCCAGAGGAATATTCATAGTGCTCACAGCTGCCCCTCCTCCGTGATTTAGTGTTGTATGTTATGCACTGTGCACTGTGGAACGTGTTTAGTGTTTTCCCAAGTCCTATCTCGTGATGGTTTATCTGCTGGAGAACACGTCGCCAGCGTGTGTGAACAAAGCCCAGTGCAGCCAGATCCCCACTCTTCATCTACATTAAAAAAACACAGCTCTTATCAGACTGCTCTTCTCTCTCATTTCTCACCCACTGCCTTTCTATCTCTGTCTGGTCTTCAAGATATGCTAATCGGTGTGTAAGTATATCCTGTCAAATAATTACCATATATTAAACTGTACTCATCTTGGTATAATTTCCTCATATGCATAATCGTATTTGGCTTTTCCTCAGAATGTAAAAGCGGTCTTACCTTGGGCAAGTTAATCTTCATTGATTGAATATCAGACTCATTTGAATGTGTTAACAAAGTGTGCCTTAAGGAGATGCATAGAGGATCTGTTAAAGTTAAGAAAGACTCCCAGCCCTGGCCGAGCGCTGGTCCCCCTGTCTCCTGAAACCGTAAAACCACTGCCTTGCTTCCTGATCCTCCGCAGAAGGACCATGGCGAATGCTATCACTGTAGACATGGTGTAGTTTCCCTAAGATTCCAGCAACACATGCATACACAAATAAGGCGGATTTAAAGAGCAGAAAGAGAGAGGGAGACTAATGCCCAGATATAAGATTAATTTCCGCGCCTTTGCCAAACTTTCACAGACTTTGCCCTGAGTAGCGATCTGCAATACCTTCTCATAGCTCCTGAATTCTGGGCTCGACTTTATGTTAGAGGGCCTGTCTGTGTGGAGTTCGCATTTTGCATTTTTGCAGTCAACCTACTGACAACGTGGCAAAGTAAAGCATTTGCACCTCACTATACGTTTTGCTTTGTGGTGAACAAAAAAAAAAATACACATATATAAGAAATGCCATAATGCCATATGGGAAGCCATAAAAAAGCCAATTAAATTATTGTGTATACATCAAAATAGAAGGAAAGATATAGTTGATCTATAGTTAGTATCAGAATACTGTTTTTTTGCGATCAGCATACTTCAAAAAAAATAACATAGCCTATAATATTATATAGCGTTCAAAGATAATTCCTGGTCTCAAAACAAGAATGATTCTTGGTCTCGCAGGATTTTCAAACAGGGGCATGCTAATGGACATTGAGAGGAGATTTACACCTCCATTGAAACCTCCAAACAAAATCTGAAGGAATAAAGACCTGGTCAACTCCTGAAAGCTAATTAATGAAAAGAAACACAGGGCCACAACTGGAAACCATAAAAGAACACAACCAGCATAAGAACAGGAAACTCAACTCTGTAGGTGTAGGTGTTGTGTCTGTTGTTGTTGTTTAGACTCAAAACCTGGGCTGAAATTTAAGAATGGCTTTGGCACTAAAAATAATACGGGTCTAATGTCTTCCTCTCATTTGCAATCTTTATTATGTTCTTATGTAACTATAGTCGTCAAATTCAATTTAAAAAGCATCCCAAAGTCTAGTCTTGATATAACTATATGAATATATACAGTAAATATATATTGTAATAACATAAACTTATAAAACCAGTCCCTGCAAAGCCAGTGTAGTGCAATGCAGTGTCAGGTATTGATTTGTGGGGTGTAGCAAGACCCAGTTTGGGGTACACAATATGCAGCCTGCCCACCCTTTCGGAGCTGTCACTCCACCAGCTCTGCTCTCTCTTTCACACACACCAGCTACCTCCTCATCTCTTCAGCCACCATTAAATAAAACAAAAAAAGTTTCATCTCAGAGCAGCTGAGAGGAGGCCACACTGGATTATCAAAAGACAGGAAAGGGCTTGTGCTCCTTTTTTCTTTCCTGTTAAGTTTCAATTCACCGAGCTGACAGTCTTTTTAACTTCATTTGTGCTACGTTAAGAGGAGAGCTATGGGAAATGACAGTACTGAACATAATAGTATTTCCTCCTGGCCACAGAAGCATCCATCTCTGTAGCTGCTGTTGCTGTGATGAGCCAAGGTCAGCAGCTGAGAGCCTGGCTGAGGAGTGCGAGAGGGCATGAACAGTGTCCAGAGGGAGCAGCACACAATGAGGGTAGTCCATAAGGCCACGTGTTGCCAGGCAAGCCCACAATCAGGGTTAGCAATGGTCACTCACGCCGATGCATGCGTGTGCACTCTCTCCAGGGGCCAGCTGCCCACTGACAGCTTGACCTTTCCCTTACCATTTAACCTCAGGCGTTTACTGTGTGCTGATCCCGGGTCAGGGAGTGTAACCTCATGTCACCCTGCCCAGGACAGGTCCTTGCCCCTGTACCCCAAAATCCTCACCTGTACACTCTCCCATGCTCTACCCTTCTCCAGCAGACCCCTCCTTTTGCTCTTTAACGCCTTAAAAAATTAGAGCAACTTAGGTCAAGAAACAGTTTCCATTTATCTCAGGGTAATATGCGAGGGGCTGCATTAAAGACAAATAGCATCCCTTCCTGTTTCCTTTATCACTGTCAAGGCAATTAATAGGCCAAGGCCCCTGTTACTGGGTTACGAGACAGAGCCGAGAAACACAGAGACACAGGGATGCCGATTCTCTTGCGGGTCTCTCAGACACTGCGGTGGACTCTGCCTTTCCCCAGATCACTGCATAACATCCTAGCCATCAGCAGTAAAACTGGACCCAAAATGAAAAACCTAATCTCGCAACAAGAACAAACTATACAGTTAATGAGCCACTTCCCGTTTTTTTTTTCTGAATCCTAAGTGATTCCCTATTGCAATGACTGCAACGAGTGTCAAACTGAAGTCTGAAACATCACAGCATCTATTATGTTTTAATAGTTCTGCAAGGTTACGAAGCATATTCATCCATCCAGATTGGTTTGACTTCCTGCAAGTCTATCCTTAGGGGCAGTAGGTTGCTATACAGAACCCACTTGTAACACAGGGCAACAAAACTTTTTTTTGGTATTAAAAATACAACATTGCAATGGTGAGACCATCCATAGAAACAATCTGGTGCTAGTAGTCTGATATTATGTACAAATACAGTGGTGTTAATGCTAAGATTTGCTGAACAAAGTGTAAGTAGTACAACAGTATTACTACAGGACTACAATGAAGTCTCTCCTTGGATCTCCTATAATAACATACTCTTGTTACGATCACAATAAGATCTACTCTCCAAGTATACTGATGCTAAAACAGGGGTCTACTGATCAGGTACGTTTATGTTAATTCCATGTTCCACTGTACATAAATTACACTGGTGATAACAGTGAGATCAGCTATTAAATGCTAAATAAACTTTAAATGCTAAATAAAAAAACATATACATAAACATAAACAGACTATAAAACACTTCTGTTTTCCGATATTGTAGAGGGTTTACTATTCCTGGGGTCACCCAGCAGAGACACTTAGACTGTTGGAGAGCTTTACTGCACCACTCGTTTCTCCACAAGCCCCGCGCCCGATCTCTGATCACGGATGCTCTACTTTACGTCTCTCATTTGAATATATGGATTGGGCCATCTGTAAGTCATTTATCTCTTTCAAAGTGCCATTCTCACAGCCTTGTCCTCCCTCACGCCACTGCTGCCTCTCATCACAGGAGCTGTCCTGGTCCTGACACAGGCGGCTTTTATTCTGTTCTAATACATCAACGGGAAGAAGCCGATACAGTGTACTAGACAGTATATTGAATACATATTGTAAAATCTCTGTTTGTTCACGATGCATGACTGTTATACCCACACTTTCTAAAGCAATTTTAGACTAAGCAGAAACTCAGGTGGTTCCTGGTGGCACTCCTCACTCAACTTAGTCTGCGTATTCTTAATCCAAATCTGTTCGTCATCATATTCACCTGCGGACAGGTAACCATGCACATAGCACAAACGGAGACCTGCAGCTTTCTTAAAGTCAGTGTGTGGCAGATTTATTCTAAAATCACTGTCATTTCAGACCACGATTAGACACAAGACTTACAAAATTAATTAAATGAAGCACATTTGTTTACTGCATACATCTATGATTGGAATGATCGCACTGTTTTCAAATCCTACAGTCTTTTTTCCTGGTAAACATTTACTTTCTCTTTTTTGAATCCGTTTTTGTGAAAAGATCTTTCTCATGCTGCCACATTCATTCCCACACTGGGGCTTCCCTACCCACAATTTTCCTTTGTCCTGTAACATGTGGTGTTGCAAAGCAGGTGTCCATCACATCTCCCGACTGTTGATATAATTCCAAAACATTCAAGACTCACGCTATACGCAGAAGTTTGAATAACAGATTCCTAACGTGGTCTAATTCTATTTAAGTTAAAAGTAAAGATTAAATTCTTTCACAGTAAAAAGGCTACCCTGAAGAAGACATGTACACACTGCCTACTTCACAGTGATCTGTCATCTTCTAAGACATAAACAGTTAACAAGATGCACGACTGCATCCAAGGTTTTCTGTTTATTGCATCTTTTGTTGCCTGTGTTTCTCCCTTGTTCTAATTTATTTCTTCTCCAGACACAACATATTACTCTTGAATAAATGCCATTTGTAAGCATAATTTTCTCATCATACTACAAAACAAGGAGATTTTGCTTAAATACTTTTTTATGGGTAATAGTGGCTTTAATGGCAAAATTTGAATTTTAATGGATCGGAAGCAGAAGATGGAGTGCTTTACACAATGACCTTTCTTCTGCATTTAAGTACGGACCCAGCAGATGGTAGCAAATTGGATCTAATAGCTGAACCGTGTGGAGTGCATGCAATGAGCTTCATAGAGTCTCAGCAGAGAGCTACCAGTGAAGTGTGTCCTCTACCAACCAGAGAGTGGCAAAGCTCGGTGTTACTGTAGATTATCACTGTGCAATTTAGGAAATCAGATCACTCTTGACCTATTGTCCATTTCATCACAACATTGCACCAGATGTCAGTGACATTTGGTGACTGACATGATTGACATATCACTGCGATAATAACTGCTTACATTTTAATTGGGATCGCCAAACTAAGAATTTCCCAGTTGCTTGGTAGTGATATTCACAGGTCGAGTCCTACAGTCCAGCCAAGGACTGTATGGACTATTCAAGTATTCAAATACTGTATATGAGTATGGGCTATGTCATCAGCCAGCCACGAAGGCACTGCAGGGCAGCCTGAAGTTAGAGAGAGTATCCTAATCTTCTCATGCAACAGCGACTCCCTGTGTCTTTCTATGCTCCTGTGAGGTTATAGTTGTGTCAGTGAGACATCTCTCCTCCAATGCATTCTTTCCCTC
Source organism: Lepisosteus platostomus (assembly GCF_059453375.1). Lineage (NCBI taxonomy): Eukaryota > Metazoa > Chordata > Actinopteri > Semionotiformes > Lepisosteidae > Lepisosteus > Lepisosteus platostomus. The sequence continues at coordinate 10,703,973 of NC_142632.1, forward strand.
TCACCGTGGAGCTCAGAGTCTTCAGTGGCACTTGCGTTGGGTCTGACAAGGTGCCTTTTGGGGAAAAGCACGCAAGGTCTTTGTCTTTTTTGTTCCGGTACTCAAGTCTAAGCAGGGAGCCAAGCTGATTCACATCTGTCAATTCCAAACCGCAGAGAAAAAAATAATGGTCAGATTGCAATGCAAAGAATGACAGATATGTAAGGAAGCTGGAGATCCTTGAGCAAAGATAAAGGAGAACGTACTATTATTGTGTGGGGCCAGGTGTAGATGTGAAAGGGATTAATTGCAGCAACAATAAAAAGGCATAATTCAGAAGCCAAAACTAAGACTTTAAACCTATTCAGCTGATATGGTCATATCTGAGGGGTTACTTCAACAACTTTTTAAATTGTTTTTCCTTCATGTTCCCCCTAGAACGTTTTTCTCCACTCTTATCAAAACTCTTTAAAACGGTATTTGCATTATTGAACAGGGGAACTCATAAACCCACAGCAACAGATCTAAGTTAACTAGTAATCCAAAAACAGGCTGAAATCAGGAGAAATGAAGTGGGTTGGGGAAGCACTGTTGCGCGTTTATGTGAATATCTGATCCTAACACTTGGCTTTGGCTGTACTTACAGCACCCAAGACGATACATGCAAATCAAAGTCCAGGGAAACAGCGGGATAAATCAAAAGACATATCATGAGCTTAAATATTCACTGGAAATCCCAGCTCGTGCTAGAGGCTGCAGAGGCAGCACTGGGACAGACTCCTTGCCTGGAGAATGTAGCTCTATGCGGTTTTATAGCAGACAGCGCTGAGCTATAAAGAAGAGAATGCAAACAGCAACATGTTACTGTCATAATATTTCTAGGGTGAGTGGCACTTGCATTGACTGGTCTATTCAAGCCAGAGAGAGGCTCAGCAAGCGTCTCATTGTACTGCGCCCCCCTTTGTATCACTGCATCCATGCTGGCCCCCCCCCATACACTCTCTGTACAGTTTTTTCTTTTCTTTTTTCTTCCCCTTTCTCTTTTCCGATCTCAGTGGCTGTACACAATTCCATCGCCGCAAATCCTTCAACTGGATGGATGAACGTCCAAAGCCCATTCATCATCGCGCTTATCCTCCGCCCTCGCTGCTGTTTTTATATCATCCCGCAGTCAACTTGACAAGTGACGTCCCGCTCTCTCCGGCTCTTTTTCTCTCTTTTCTTTCTCCTTTCTCTCCCGCCCTCCCCCCGGTACGCTGCTGGGACCCAAGCAGCACCTTCAGCGCTTGCAGTAAAAGGACTATAAAAAGCTAACGTGGGGAAGAAAAGGCTAATGATGAAATTTAACGGCTTGCCACCGTGCACCTGGGGCCCAGGCAGCCTCGTTCATCTCCCCGGCCGAACCCAGAGCCTTAAATCGCACATCCTCTGTGCGGAGGGGCCGGGGCGCTGAACCGGAACAGCACTGGCGGGGTCAATGTCACAGACAGAGGCAGAGTTATTTCTTTTTAAAGATGCAGTATGGATTTTGCAGGATCTCATTTACTCCTGCATATAAAAGGCCACCTAAAAAAATAAATAAAAACACAGGCTGCTTGAAAATGGCAGAGTTGCTGAGCTGTTTTTAACCCCTCGGGCTTCAGGCTTTCATTGTTGCCTGGTCCACAGTGGTCCTGGCCCTCTTTCAATTTCTGCATTTCTCTTCTAAATGAATGGCCTTGTACAACTGCACAGTGTATTGGTTACAAAGCACCCCAAAAGCTTGTGCAACACTCCCAATTTACCCCGGTACTTTCACATCAGTGTATTTTTAGGATCTGTATGATGATGATAAGCTACCACCAATACATTCAAAGATAAATTATTCTGAAGACGTTTACAAAATATTTTAGTAAGAGCTGATACTTAAGCACAAGATTCCTAATGCTTCACTCGGGTGTAGTTCTGCTGGTTATCATGCATTTACGTATTGAAAAGGCACGTTGCTTGACTGGTCAGTGCTTGAAAAGTCAACATTTCTCTTCCTGTGATTAATAAAGTGACATATAGAGGCTTCAGTATCCTCGAGCAAGTTTCTGACCGTGATAAAAATATGATTAAACAAAGATAAAAAACGAATGAACTTGAAAAAACTGTAGGAAAGCATAGTTAGGTTTTCATGTTGAATGAAGGCAGGCCATTTTCAGGGAATGCGACCACACAGATTGTGGATACAGTGGGTCACCACACTTATCCACACCTGTACTGCCAACAGAGGTCCTTTTGTGTGTCTTTGTTTGAACACTGGCACCCTGCAACAGTGAGGACTCTTCATCACTTCCCCCTTGTCTAAATTCAGACAGGCAGCAAAGCACATTTCCTTTTAATAAGCTTCTGATCCTGGACTTTAAAGGTGTATCTGTGAGGGGATGACGTTGTTACTGGGGGAGGGGGGTGCAGTTCATTAACAACAGCACCACATTGTATCATTTGCAACACTGTCTACAACATAGTGATATTGTGGTGCAACTCACTACAATATCACTGTGCCATGCAACTCCTCTGCCACTGGATAAAAGACAGCAAAACAAGCCCGAGTCATCTGTCTGCCAATGGCAAAGGGGACTTCAATGTGAACAAAGTGTGCTTTCCTGAATGGAAATAATGCTCAACACCTAATGAAGTTTAATGGGATCTGAATGGCTCGGGACAAAAAGTCATTATATAGCAAGGATTGTTCAGCAGAGTTAAACCATCATGATAGCATGAAGTGACAGCCAAAGCTTATTAACTTATTACATATTTCCCTGCTGCCTACTCTACCACCTACAAAAGATGAATAAATGGTTTATAAATGCTAAACTGTTAAAATGACTGCATACCAGTTAAGTAATCAGGTGTTGATTCTGGAGAAGGAAAACTTAAGACTTAAGACTCCTCTGACAAACGGTGTGGCAATTGTAAGATACTTCTATTAATGTGTTATATTTTTGCATTTTAATGACATCTCCCCAAGTTTGAAAAATCTTCTCCCTTCCACTACACTCTTATGTACTACCAGCTCTGGGATGAGTGGCTTTGGAAGACCTCTGAGGTAGTGCTTACCAAGAAAAAGAGCTGTACTGAAACACAGGCGATTAAACTGATGGACTGACTCCTGACAGGCATCGTGGAACAGTGAGGAGAAGATGAGGACTTTTTAATAAAGCAAAAGAAAGCCATTATTCCACAATTAAGAACATGACTATTACCCCAAAATCGATTGCTGAGATCCTTTTAGTAGCAGCACATTGCTTTTGTCCCTTTTGGGCATATTCCAGAAAATAAATCCCCCCTAATTCAATGAAGGCGGTGTGATCAATGTACAGAAAGTCCACTGTCTGCACTACATCAGAGCATCAGACTGACCACACACGAGAGAAGACCATTCACCATTCACTGAGAGTAGCCAATCAAACATAGCGAGCATGTGTGTGGGAGGTGGTAGGATACTGAAGCAACTGGCAAAAATGCATGCAAACCCAGATAGAACATGCAAACTCCACACAGTCAGAAGCCTCAAACTGGAAATGAGCCAGGACTCCGGAGCTGTGATGCATTATGCTTTAAATAATAATAATAAAATAATAATAATAATAATAATAATAATAATAATAATAATAATAATAATTCTTTACACTTACAGTATATAGAGCATTAATGGACACTCAACTCAAACTCAAACAGAAGAACTAATCCTAGCAAGTGTTGAAATTAGAATTTAATATTATTTAGAAAAGAAAACACCTAAGTGACTAACCTAAATATGACTTTTAAAGCCCTTTCAGTGCACTATAAAAAACAGAGGCTCTGTTGAACAGAGGACACAGGATAAGGATACAACTCACACGCAGAGCACAGACTCCCCTCCTCAACGAGCACTTGTGCAGACAGCACTAAGAGGGAGACAGAATGAGGGAGGGGGCTGCCCCTCAGCACGGGTCCAGAAGTGTCCCCCCTGCTTTGATTCGCCGAATCAAATGGAGTCACAGACAAATGGAGAGCGCCGTGTCTGCCACGACGGCCAGCAGCTTGGCCCTGGGACAGCGAGCTGGCGCCTCACTAAACGCTCCTAGGATGGGGCTGTACGGACCGGGCCGCGGTCAGAACCGAGCTGGCGCGCGGCGAGGCAGACAGATTGCTCTGAGCAGCCGACTCCCCGATACCCAGCAGCCCCAGAGGCGCCGCCAGAGCACCTCTTCAGCCATTCACAAGTTAATGTGCCAATTTGTTTTCCAGCGTGCCTGAAGGAAATTTATTGCCATGTGCTGCAGCTGTGGGCAGATACTAATAAAATGCTCTTTTGCTGCAATTTGTTTAATTGGCCACAGTAGGAATGGACGCGCTGCATTAGAGAAAGTCACCCCCATCAAGTCATCTTGCAGATGTTCATGGGACCCCCCTTCCCCTCCAATCGTACCTCCTTCTGACCCCCAAACTGCCAGTTTCACCCCCCTCACCCAGAGCTCTACCGTACGCAAACCTTCCTAAAACAACCGTTACCATCTACAAGAAGAGAGCGGGGGAGTGCCTGCGATTTGAATACAAAAGCTGCACAATTAGAGTTACAACAGGGGAGACTCCACGCTCTCAGGAAGCACACAAAATGATAATTAAAGAGGTTTTGTTTAGAAAATTATCTCTGGTGATCCACAGCACATTAGGCAAAGTACTAAAAATAAATAAATGCTTGTGGAAATTTTCCAAGTCTCCGTTTGTATTTTACTCCACCATTTTTCAGGCTGTTTATTTCTTTGCATGTGTGTCTGCAAAAAATGATCTTTTCATTGAGTTAATAATGCAGTGTGTGCATGACCCTGTAGCCATAGATGCCGAACTAGACTCCGGTCTCTTCAGCATAGGAAGACCATTCTATCAAGCTAAAATACAGAGCTGATTTCCTGAATTACATTTTTTCTCTTTATCACAACTGAAATATGCATGACCAAAAATCTTATCTAATTTATACATATACAGTTTATAAAGATTTACTAAATCTATCTTTACAAATAGCTAAAAACTACCTATTCAATTGTGAAAACTATGTTTATAATGCTGGACAGGAAATGCAAACCCTAATTGCCACACACAGCATTAAATCTTTAAAAAGCTGCAGTCTGCAGGTTGTGTTTTTTTTGAAGAACCTAGGGCTGAGAGGCCCATGAATGTGTCAATGGACTCCCATAGGCGAACACAGAGACTATGGATGAGAGCTCAAGGTTGGGGGATTGTTCTACATCTTGTAAACTAAACAGATGCTTATGACAAAACACATCAGACAAATAGCCTGAGCCCCCTTCTCTTTACATTCAGGGCTAAAGGAAAAGCCTAGCACTGTCTCCCTGAGTCAATAGATCACACAGCAGGCTGGGAGCAGCACTGATACTGCCTCAGGCTAGGACTCTGAAACATGCTCACAGTGCACTGCCTTCAGGCATACCCAGATTGGTGGAGGGGTGTGTGTGTGCGCGCGGGGTGAAGGGGTAGGACACTGCATGTCTCCAAAAGCTACAGGATCAGGGAATAAACACTGATAGGTTTGCAACTCCAATGAGTGCCAAAGATACATGCACACACACAGAAATAGACTTTGGTTCCTGGTCATAGAGCACCTTTGTCATATATTACAATTGACATAATTACAATGCAAATAAGTAACATGTGCATAAGTATGGCAGTGAGACGACTGGCAAAAGCAACAGCCCAATAGTTTCAAAAAAGGAAGGAAGATACTGGCAGGTTACACTCTGGTTCTGATTTTGGCTGGTCCTGACGAGCACAAGCTGGAGCGCTAGTGAAGAGGGAGAGTCAGGACCTGGCCCCCAGTCTCCAGTGTCGCGGCACACGGTGAAGCCAAAATTTGAAGATGCTCGTTTCTTAGCAACCGTCAGCACCATAGCAATTTGCAACAGGACGACAAACTGAAGTCCGCCCCCCCCGGCTCTCAGAAAAAGACATTAAGAAATGTGCCCACAAAAAAAGTGGGTCACTTCTCGGGAAGATCCCTTGCGAAACAGTTTCAGAAAGTGCCAAAACACTAATGGTAAACAAATTGGAGGGGGGTGGGGTGTAGCTGGGCGAGGAGGAGACTTATAGATGTGTTTTACCCAAATGACAAGCAAAGTGGACCCGTGGCAAGCTGCAATTAATGACCCGTGCACGCATTACAAGATGAAAAATTCGCCCTGTCCGAGAGGGATAGCCGAGCTGGAATTCCTCATTAGGGCGGCAGTGTGTGCCGAGTCCCGGCGCCTGAGCGCCCAGCGCCCTCGCCGTCGTACTCCACTGCCAGGCTCAATCTCAAACCCCGGCCAGCTCTGAACATTATTTCCTCGCTGCTGCATTTCCACTGCGCTCCTGCGGAAACACACGTCACAGAACTAGGCAACAATACCGCGAAGTCTGCAGTTCAGTTAAGAAACTACTCAGCACTGTAAAAAATTACTTTAAGACAATGCCTTACCGTGGCAAGACGTGCTTTATCTTACTACTACACATTATAAGGTCTTACTTCATAAACCCTTTTAAAGTGCATCCTCTCAGCCTCCGTGGTGCATCAGCCCACAGTGAGACAGTGAGAAAGCACAGTACCACAGAATATGTGCGCAAAGAGTAAACTTTTCAGGAAGCACTGGCATAATGTTAATTGGCACTTGAAGTTAATAGATTTTTAATTAAGTGACCAATTATCTGATTTAAGGGGAAATTAATTACCAAATTGCAAGATGGTTACTTAAAATATGATACAGATTGTTTAAAAATGACTGGTAGGAGCCAGTATTAGGCCATTTAATAGAAAGTGATAATTACTTAACAAGTAAATTATCTTTTAAGGACAGTACTTATTAAAGGTTAACTAGTGCTCATTGACAATTATTAAAACCTTAATTAAATATGGATGATTGTTTGTTAATTGAATCTATTTCAGGGCACCCAGAGTCCCACTGTTGGCATGCGGAGAAATGATACTCTGTGATAGTGACAGAAGAGGATGTGATGGGGTCCCAGAGTGTGAGTGAATATAACGGCTTTCCGGATGGGAAGGGAGGAGCGGAATGAAGTGGGAGCATCCTGAGCCAGGTGAAGTGTCCAGCCACGCATCATGAATCACACCATAGGAACACTGGCCACAGGTTCACAGCAGCCTTTGCCAAACAGAGACGTTTTGCAGTAGATCTCCATGTGCAGGTGCTGCTCGGACGTGCAGTCCAGGAACTGGACGGTCTGGTTGTAGTAGCGGAGGCAGTGCATGGGCAGAGATTGGTGAGCATGAATGTGCAGAGTGGAAGTGTGGCCTTAGTCCAGAAGAAAAATCCCATTTCTCCTGTCAAAGCTTTTGGAGCTCTTGAGATACAATGAACATTGAAGATGTTTGTTAGTGTTACATTGTTTCATATATTGGGAGGATAGGGTTTGCATAACCGTGGGAGGGAAAAGCAAAGAGTGGCTTGTCTGGATTACACTGGAGGGTTGTCCCAAGGTTTCATGGGTCAGCATATAACGGTCCAGTGCAGTGAAGCACAGAGAAGGCATCTTGAAAACACAGGAGCTGCCAATATTACGGTAAGAACACAATGTATGCTGTATCTAGGTACATTCAGTATGCATAAGGAAGAATCTGATTTTATGAGATTTTAATATTTTTACGGTTCATGCTCTGGCAGCTGTTAAGTGCAACTAAAAGCGGTGTTTGTTCTGAGCTGCTTGCGTTCTAGGATCTGTATGGGGGAGCGCTAAGACGTGCAGTGATATCACTGTAGAGCGTGTCTGAGAAACTATGGATATAAAACAGCATGGTTTTCGCAGAAAAAAACTATGTTCCAGGTATGAGGAAATAAGAAAACAGCTCTGATAAAACACAGTCTTTACCATCGTGTTTCGGTCCTGTTAAAAAAACATGGCACAATAAATTCTGATGAATAAGCTAAAGTGACTGTGCAAAACTGAGGCTGAAATGCATGCCTCACAATGGCAGACTCCAAGGGCTGGGATGAAAGCTCATCAGTTGTAGCTACAAGCCATGGTCTCCACTTTCCACTAAATACTAATTTTGTGGGGATGGTGGGATGCCCAGCGATATAGAGTGGGAGATAAAGAAAGGGAGATGGATTCAGGGGAACTAAGAGGGAGGTCGAGCTGGGATGAGAGGGAAAGAGACGAAGAGAGAAAGAGATACATTTATTCGGGCAGAGAGCGCGAGAGGGACAGAGGGACAGAGAGCGACAGGGGACGCTCCACCAACCTCACCCCCCAGCCACCTCTACAAGCCGGATGGAGTTCATCGCCCAGACTCTTTTCCCAGGACACAGCTCCTGGCCCGTGGGGGAGGACAGGGCTCTTGATGGGGGGCGGCGAGAGTCAGCCTGGGACTCCACACACTGCAGAACTGCTTCCTCTCCACTGCTCTCACAAGTGATTAATTAATCAATTGACTGATTGACTGGGGGATTTATTTATTTATATAGTCGCTCATTCAGTCAGTGTTTTTTTTTACCTAGCAGACGTTTTCCCAGCAAAACTGAGACCCTATATTAAATATACTAGAACCTGCTCTGCTGATTTTGCACCTTTCTCAGGACGGTGAATCTGCGATATTTTTCAACTAAACCACTTCTGTTTTTATGTGCCCAGTAAAGCATAGCCCCTACACACACCCCCAGGAACAGAGGGGGCAGGCTTTCAGCTGATAAAATAGTAAAATAATGGGACAATTGAGTCAATGACCCCAGAGGGTTCGGCGTTGTATGTGGAGCGGTGAGAGAGGCTTTGGGGGCAGATGAGAGAGAGTCCCAGGGGTAGATTTGCACTGATTACCCCTTGAGGAGAGGAGGGATCTTGCCTGGGGCCAAACCTCAGGGCAGGGCAGCTCTGCTCCGTAGCTTATCAGAGCTTCGCAGCTCTGTGCAGTACAGTAAACCAGGTCACACTTTACTTGCAATTACCGAAAGTTTGCACTAAGGCAGGATCCGCAGACAGATCGTGACAAAAAAAAAAAAACGCATGTTGCTATAATGCTGGCTTGAAGCAGACTTTCAGGGTTACGTCTGCATGTGTTCCATAAACACGTAAGTCAGGGTTTAAGCTGGTTTTCAGGGCTGAGATGTGTGTCAGGTCTCAGCCTCCCCACCCTGCCTTTCCATGGTACGCGAGCAGCGTGGATTAGAGTGGCGGTGCGCCGGAGCAGAGACGAGGGGAACTGGAAATAGAAAAGGACACTAGCCAAGGCCTGTCAGTCCATTAAACAGGGTGTCTAGCATCCCATTTCCCCTGCACTTCCTCCCCTCTTAATCCCTTTATGCGAAACTCACTCAAGAGTAAGCATGTGTGAAATTGAGGACTTTCTAATACACATCACACAGCACAGCGTGGCCCCTGCTGGCGTGAGGGGCATCGCAGGGTGGCTTTATAAAACTGTGGAAAGCAGAATTATATCATAATCAACAGTGACTCCTGCTCACCCACCCCTCTTAGCCGGTAAATGGCTTTCTGTGTCATTGACATCCACACTTGGGCTCCCAGACTTTCTCATTTAAAGAGACAAGAGCTTGTCTGAAGGACAGGGCAGTCGCAGCACGCTCTCGGAGCCTGCCTGGGCTCGTTCTCGGTGCTCACCACTCTGGTACTCTCTACAATCTGCAACATTCATGCACTTTGCTTCCCCCTGTTTGTATTAGAGGAAAATAAACTTCTCCAACTTGCATCCTTTTTCCTGTTTTACAACTGTTCTCATCATCGCTTAGACCTCTGTCGGTCTCTCAAGATCTATAGCCCAGTTTCCTCTGTGAAGTCTGTTTTGTCGCATTTTCTTTGTTTGACTAATATTACAGAATCCCCCCCCCACCCACTGTGTAGCAGTATTGCCATTCTTTCAGTGAATTTGCTGTTGCCAACATCTCAGCAAATGCAAATAGATCTCTGTGTGTGTGTGATTGTAAACGGCAATAACAGTTTACTTTCCAACAGCTTGTAAACTGCTCTTAACAGGGAGACAAGCGGAGGTCTGGATCAGCATGTGGGCTATAAAGAGAATGGAGAGGCCTTTTCACACCGAGGAGGCTAGTAAGCAAATATGAAAGTCAGCCCTTGATGGATACCCATGGACCTGAATACTGATAACAATAATCCAACCCAGCTCTCTGGCTCATCTTTCCTCATCAGGAAGGCTGGGCAGGAGAGACCTGCAACAAAGCACACCCGTAACTGTGTTTCTCCTTCATCTCACCTCCACTAGCGCGTTCCTGAGGTGCCAAACGAACACCTTCCTTAATTCAGCTGGCAAGGCAAGCCGCTCCCCTCTCACGTCTCCAAGTGATCCGCTGCATGGCGGGGTTGCCATGCATGGGACCCCAGGGGAAGTGGTGGAAGGGGTGGGATCTCTCCAAGAACATGGAGCTCCATGAGGACTTGTGGACAGGAAGTGCTGGACAGATATGAAGAGTATAGTTCAAGTCTCAGTCTGTCAAGACGACTGGACAAAAACACCCACAAGGGGATGCAGGAGGCCTCATAGCTCCCACACAAAATTTGCTCTCTAATATACGAAAACAGCCGTAAAGGATGACATTTAAAAACTTATCAATAGCTATGGAAAAAGAAACAAGTAATATTTTACACATACCCAGAAGTTATTAGTTAAATGGACATTAAAAGCAAATTTTGAGCCAAAAGCTTTAAAAGCCTTGGGCAACATCAATCCCCATATCGAAGTTCTGGGTCCTATATCCACACATAATCACATAATAAATGCATCCTTTTTCAGGGCAAAGGAGCTGCCCTGTCACAGGTGACACAGTGGAGCATCTACCACTTTGTGCTGCAGTTTGAAAAGGGAAAGTCCAACATTTCTCTCATTCTCAAAACGCACAAGAAATTTTTACAGTCCCTACAGCAACTTGTAAATCACCATCTCCAAAGGCTGATACAAAGGCAGGTGTAAATTTGGAGTAATCAATCACTGGAACCTGAGGAAGATGGAAAACCCAATCCCTAAGCCTCTGATTCGTACGAACATGCCCGTGTCTGATGTCAGCTAACCTGAAAACTGTCCTGTGCCAACATTTCTCTTGTGAGACCTTGGATTGTTCTTTTTTCTCTTCTCCCTAACCTGTCTTTAATATTTAATAAATAAAAGCCTTGCTTGACTCCATACCACGGTCTATCTAAAGGAACCCTTGAAGTATGCTGTGAAGACCTCAAGGAAATGGCGTGGAGGGGGGAACACAGAAGTGGAAAGCAATAGGAAGCAGTTTTCATTAACCTGCTCTTTCCTGTGCAAGAGTCTCAGGTTTCAGTGTTTGTATTTCTGCTCTGCAGCCCTGCGGTCTCACACAGTGAGAGTCCTGCCAGCGGCTCACTGTCTCACAATCACCGGATGTGGATTATAACAACACTGTGTCGCATGACACTCACGATTGAATCAAGACAGTGATCGCTTGTTGGCAGTAAGGTAGAGAATGGAAGGAAAAATACTACTGCTGAACAATCTAAGAAAGGCTAACCCTGCTCTGCTGTTAGCACACCAGAAATATTCCTTGCTAAGTGCTCTGATAATACTTAATGACATAGTTTACTCAACACCGAGCAAAAACAGTAAACCACACACTTTCCCCATCTCTCAGTTCATTTCCCTTACTTCATTTTTACAGGCAGTCTGACTCTGCCCCCCTCCCTCTCTTTCCGCACACCGCACTTCAGGCTCTGTAGGTCATGACAGCACGATGCCGAAAAACCCCAACAGTGGAGGGGATATGAAGGGCAGTAGCCTGCAACTCTCCAGCCAGGAACAAAGACTCGGACCTGCCTTCCATGCAGTCTACGCAAGTCTTCTATTCATACGACCTTAAGAAAGAAAACACACGAGGTGGTCATGCAGCACATGTTGCTTCGACAACTCAGCTGGGAAGATTGTTCCAGATTTCCACAACCTTTTGTGTAGAAGAAGTGCCTTCCTGACCCAGCCCACTGACACCATGCTTTCTCAGCCTGCACAATTATGCTGACCTTGATTCACATGTGAGCACCTAAGAGCTCCTACAGGGGGACTGGCTCCTCTATTCGTTCCATAGCTTATATCGATGATGCACAGTGACGTTGCAGAATATCATCACATAATATATGAACAATAATATTTTTATTGAGGGAAAAGGTGCAGGCCAACTGCAGATTGACAAGCAGCCTAATAATGATGATTTTCTCACTACCTCCCTTATTATAATCAACTATAGGAGGACCAAAGAGATAAGAAGAGGTCCAAATACTGTAAATCTAAGTTCTAGACCAGTAGCAATATAGCCAGTGCGAATGTTTTTTATCTTTAAAAATAATGTTCAATGTCAATGCAAAAGAAAATAATATTGCAAGAGGAATTTAATGCAAGAAGCAATAGTGTAGTTTTTGTGCTGATCTATTATGAAAAATACTAGTCCACACAGTACAGTGAATCTGACAATGAGAAAATCATTAAGGAGCACTAGTGCCCCACTCTTACTCTGGAGCACACTGCACCCCCCCGCACCAAGGCCTCAGATCAGCTCCAGTCCAGGCTGTCCCAAGGGGTTTGGGAAGTACAGAGGGGAGAGATTGTGGCAGTCTTGAATTGCTAGACACAGATCCTATCAGGCCCCCTGTGCCCTGTGCAAGGCTGTCTTTCTCCTGCCACAGACTGATACAGCTCCCTGGAGATGCTGTAGATAAGAGCAACGTTGCCTTTCGCCCTGAACCATGGCACAAAGGCCAGAGGAGAACACAGAGCAGGACAGAGGGGCTTGAGGAGAGGGGGCGTGGATGGGCCCCAAGCTCACAGCAGCAGAGCTCCTCCGGATCTCCCACGACTGGGGAGTACCGCACCCCAAAATCCCACCACTCCATCACACCCGAGTCAGGCTAGCTTTTCTGAGCCTTCAGCTTTTTACTGTGACAACTAATTCTAAATAGTCCTGAACTGGAAGAATGAATTGCTACACGGTTACAGAAGAGTATATAGAAGTACTGACATTACATCATTAAACAGAAAAAAAAGGGTTAAAGGGTTTGATTCACCAGAGGAACACAACACATGAGAGATCAACAGGATTGTGAACTCTTCTTCGTTATGCCACAAATGCCAAACAGCGAGGAGGTGGTGGTGCAGTACTTGGCCATGTGATGACATCTGTCATCTGCGGTTCATGAACTGGCCGTTTCAGGTTGAGAAGGATAGAAATGGCCTGTTGGATCTGCAAATTCGAAATATCTTCCCCGCATTCACCGCTAAAGGCTGACAATCCGCTGCCGACTAACGGCTAGGTGGAACGCGCCTGAAAAACACACAACGCAACGTCATCGCAGCTTAGATTCACAGCTTGACCATCAGCTGCCTTCTTTGAGGCATTAATGGGCTCACCTCTTTGCAGAACTGAAATAACGTACCAAAGAACATTTCTACAGGTCAGTGCATGTGATATACTGTAGAAATGTAGACAGCTTTTGTGAAAGACATGTTTCAAAATGTATGTTTCTATACAGGCTTTGACACAGTACTATTTGCTAGCTACCCTTTGTTAGCAAGATCACAGGTTTTCCTCTATAATTATTGTTCATTTGTGTTTTTTTGCCTTCAAGACACGGGAGGAAACATGCAGAACATGCAATTATTTCCCGCCGATGGAGGCAGCTCTCGCGCAGGCCCAAAGGCCAATCTGGAAGAAGGGCTCTTTGGCGGAAAGAGTGTGAAGGTTACAGTGCTGCACGGATTCCAGATTCCAAAAGCGCTGATCACCCCCCCCCCCCCCCCCCCGCCAGGCAGGATCCTCTGCGCACCCGAGCTGTCACTCCGCCAGCCACAGCTCAAATGCCCCACGCGTAAGGCTGCCCGTTCGATTCAATTATCTGCTCCTAAACAAAAATCTCACTGAGAAAACGTTCCACAGGATGCTCATTTTAGCTTTTCTCTTGCCAAATCCCAAAAGAAATCTGCTTCAGTTGAACAATGTGCTTTTTCTTTTAAAAAAAAAAAAAAAGAAAATCAATACCTGGTTTCAATATGTGGGGATGGGAATCAATATCGCCTGAGCTATTTTTTTTTAGAGGCGGTAAATAGAAACAATGGAATATGGTTATTACAGGGTCAGAGCGCGTGTGGCTGAAAGGCTTCATGATGAGATCCTCGTGGTGCACGAGCCGTCAGAACAGCCAGGCTTTTCACTGATGATTCCCTTAACCTTTTCCCGGCACTGCGCGCTGCACAAAAGCACTTCACTGCGACGCCCCTCTCAGAATCACTTGGTGCCTCTGTCACGTGCGGTGGGTTTCAGTGCTGCACGCAAACACTGCCTGTTTACTTCTTGCACCTTTGAGGGTTTTCTACCGAGAAGCGTTTGCATTCCTGCTCCTGTCGAACACCGCAATCCTGTAGGAAGGCCACTAGAAAACGGCAAAACCTCCTCAGCAGCACACGCAGTCTCGCCGTCTCCAGAAGAGCCGTATTCGCTACAACATGGACAGTGAGTGCTCATCACTCAAATTATTAGCACGGCTTGCCATGCTTACTCCAGTTCATCAGACAGACTGAAAGTTGTAAAAAGGGAAAATGTCTTTTGATCGTGGAGCTGCATAAATTTGCAAACACAAATCATATCCAATTGCCGTAGCTAGATCCCGGGACCAGATGTTTCTGTCAAAAACGGAGTGACAGCATGATGCTTGATTTTTTAAAAAGATTTCCAGAATCCATTATATCCTACCTGCCACAGACAAAGCATAAATATTGAGCAAAGCACCGTAGGAGACTATAACTAGGCTGGTTGGATAGACACAACAAGACTTGTGGAATGAGTGAAAGTCCAACATTCTTTGGTGTTTCAAACTAATATTAAGAACAGAACTCTTCAAACCCAACTATTAGAGAAGCTTTTTATTAAATACAAACCTAGATTAACTAGATTAAATTTGTGAAGTCTTAAGAGATCAAAGCCATTGCTGTAGCAGACTTTAGGTGTGCCTGATTTGAAGCCGGTACTTCCTGGTAAGGGACTGGCACTGTAAGTCTGGCTTTGTGCTGCTCTCTGGGTGAGGGCCCAACACATACTGGCAGGAGCAAACAGTAGGCTACAATGAAGATGTATTGGACCCAACAGTGTCATTGTCTTCAAAAAAGGAATTAAAAACAAATTGCTGAGGGCCTGCACATAATTTAGAGACTCGTGGCAATTTTATGACTTGCTAATGTTCCTAATTACATGCCCGTGAAAGGCTTAATTAATTGGGGTATGTAGGAAAAGGGAAAAAAGGCAGAAGCCAAAATAAAAAAGGAGAGAAAAGAGAAGTGGTTGCCTGTGTTTGTTATCGTGGTTCCACTGCATTGGTTTTTAGTGCCTAAGGAGAATTTAGTAGCTCTTTATTTGCTCAAAGAAAATGCAAGTCTCTCGAAAATAGGACCATTACGATCAACCCCTCGCTGATACCTAATATTCTTTTTTCCCCCCCGACTTCGCCAAAGTGGCTGTAATCATATTTTTGTAAATGTTGGTGCAGTTAATTGCATCGAGAGGAAAATAGGTTCCGCTCGGCTGGTTGCGGAGAATTTTATAAAGTTTGCTTCCCCCCAGCTCCCCACAGGAGGAGTGTGTCACTAACGACAGCTGAGAGAGGTACAGCCGTGCCTCGGCCACACTGTACCGCTCTCCTCCTTCCTCGTGGGGCTCCGCAGTCCCCCTCCATCGCACGGAGAGCACAGGTGGAATGAGGCAGGGAAAGGGAAACGGACAGAAAGGAGGAGAGGGTCTGTAGTGGAAGAGAGATGCACGGATTCCCAACAGGAAAATTCTGTCATCCAGAGCCATCTCCCGTCACTGGGCGTTTGTGACATTTGGAAACACATGAAGTGGAAGATGATGGTGCCAAATGTGTTAATCTACCACCTCTGAAACTACAGCAGCCTGGTAGTAAGGAGTTTACCTACCAAGTGTCTCCTGTAGGTCTCTGACTGGTTTGTGTCCCCAGCTGCCTGCTTACTGGTATCTTCCTTTGAGTTTCAGCTAAACTGTTGACGTAGTTAGACTTTTTATCTATAAGGCAGCCTCTGTAAATGAAGAAGAAAACAAACTGTTATGTCAGCACTGCTATGCACACGACCACGTACGCCATGATTACACGAGAAACCGTGAATTCAAGATATTTAATTTTAATGCAACTAACGTCAATAAGCTACAAAAAATCTGTTTGCATGTGATGTTGATAGGGCAAAGTTAAGGTGACTTCAACCCTAGAAGAGCATTATTTCAAGTTCAAAAGACAAGGAGATGGAAAAAAAGAAGAAAGGTAAAAATCTCCATCAAAGCACCCTGGTGTCACCAGAAATCTGCAGTTGTACTGTATGTAGTGGCCAGATAAAGGAGTTTTTTTCTAGTCGTTATAATATGTTCCGCATTATTCTTACTGTGACCATCAGTCCTAAAGATTAAACTTTTTTAAAGATCAATAGCTGTAATGCTATCTGATCAATTTGTGATTGATCTTATTTATTTCAGATGTTAAACATGAAGGGAGTCACATTAAAGCGTGTGCACTGTGACAAAGAACAAGAAGCCAACAGGAAACTTCATTCGTCCAACCTATCACACCGTGACTAAATATTTTAAAGTAGGTTTGGTACAATATCTTGGGGTTGCTGCAGCACTGCTCTATAAAACAGGCTCAAATTCACCCAGAGAATATTGTAATACCCATCTACTGAGAATTTTGTTCTACAGAAGAAATGCGCACAAGAGGGATTGTTCTCAAACACCCAATTTGAGAGTGGAGCATGTGTCAGGACAAAGCAAATGTGAGAGAGAGTAAACTTGTTCTAAAACATGGCCGAGGTGAGCGCAAGTGCAATTTCTGACAGCCTGTGGTAAGAAGCTGGTGGCATGGCCTTGGATTCTGGCTGGCAGGCCAGTGGGTTTCTCGATCGAGGGGTACAGAGTGCCCATGCTGGTGTCCTGGTTCACTGGCAGACTGCCCCATGGCGAGAGGCCTCTTCTGCTGCCACTCAAAACTGCTGACACTGAACAACACCAATCACCTTCACCGCTCTCTCTGATGACCTTCCTCACTCAGCTGTAAGGTGGAGGAAATGACATGCTCTGAAAGCCGTTGTGTGTGCGCGGCTGAGCAGACAGATGTATGGGCTTGACAACGCTGGTCCACACTGGCAGGAACAAGCTTATTTTGTTTGGCTTCTGGCAGCCCTGGATGGGAATTTTCTTCAGTTTGAGATCAAACAGGAGGTTAACCTGCTTCATTTGCAAAAAAGCCCACAGAGGGAAACGCAACCCCTGTACAGTCAGTTCTGTACTCAGTCTCATCACACTACAACTCCAGGTCCTCTCGTGCTGCTGCCTCATAGTACTCATCCCAGCATCTGCTCAACAATCTCCATTTGCAAAAGAATGGGCTCTCGTCACTCATACAATCGGCTCTTTTGAACCCTGACAAAGTTACCCTGCCATCGTGGCACTGTTTTTGTTATTGTTCTTATTGAGCTTTTTTTCATGATTAATATTTTTTATTCCAGGAGTGGAGTAGCGGCTCAGCAGAGGTAGATAACGTGACCCCCTTCGGCTCTGCTCACACAACAACAACCGGCAGCAATTTTCTGTTTCCATTTGCTGACCACTTGACCATTCGCTCCCATAACAACAGACGAGTCCTCATCTAGCAATGTGAAAGATGCCAGCGATTAGCACATACCTGCAGCCGAGCAATGGCAGACTAAGCATACACTACAGTATATGAGTTTCCCATTTGTTCATGCATCATCATGTCTCAGTATCTGATATTTTGATTAATTAGCAATTTAAAGTCTCGAAAAACTTGCAAAACCCCATGTCCTTTGGGGCTAACATTTGTTGCACTGATGCTCGTACAGGAAGCTGACTCCTTGTGTCACCACTACATCGGGGCTGCCAGCAACAGTTTCAAGGTCTGAGGAAGATGGCCAGACTGAAGACTGATATTTATACTTCAGACAACAGAAACACTTAGGGAAAATCAGGCAGCTCCACTGTATTCAGACAGACTCACTTTCATAAAACCGCAACCCGTACTGAAATCAATAAGGTTGATTGTGGCGAACTGCCGACTTTTTATCATGGCTTTGAATAAAACATTTCTTTGCATTTTCACAATATATGCTCATGAATCAGGGCACAGATATATGCTGTTACTGGATCGAGAGTTGGCATCTGTGTGGACTGACAGGAGCCCCTAGCTACGCTGTAATATAATCTTCGAGATTCCCTTTTGTTTCTTGGAGACTTGGCGAGGGTTGCTCAGTTTTTTGCTTGACGGTAGTTTCTTTTTCTCTCGCTCGCTTTCTTCCCCCTCTTATTCTCACGCGTTGTTTTTGTCTCCTATTCATCATGCATTTTCCCCTCTCCAGTGCCACGGGAACACAAGCCTCCCTGCAGCTTTCCACAGGGTTCTCTAGCCGATAAAGTCTTTTCATGTCGAAGCCCTCAGGCTCCAAGGTAAATCCTACAACTTGGCAAACCTGCGTGCCAAGCGAGGCGGCCCGAGCCAGACAACACTGCCTGCGCGCCCCCTGCCTCCCCCGTCTCTCTCCCCAACACCCTTCCCCACAGACTCCGACTACTGGTGCTCCTCTCCTTCCACCCCCTCTTCGGGCCCGTTCACAACAACACAGCCTCTTCCCAAACTCCACAGCGGCTCCAGGCAGATGGAGACATGCAAGAAGCCAGAACGGAACAGGTAACCCAGAGAGCTCTGCTCAGTGTTTTAGCAGAGGCCGACAGCTCTTCTAGCCCAGTCTGCACACACATTCTGCATTCTGCCAACTGGTATTCTCAGCAATCGCAACCACAGTGAGACATTCGGCTTGACCGCAACGGCAGGACAGAGAGAATGAGGAGGAAAAGCCGGAAATCACAACAAAACTGATGCATTTTGTCTCAGGCCTGGACCAGGGCAGTACATCTTAGGACTCAGAACGCTGTGGTCACTTTTAATTTCCATCTGAGATTCTGCATAATATAATTAGACTAATTGTTGGATTTGACTAAATCAGGTTAACCTTTCTTCCTAGGTCCTCAACTGTTCATAATTTAAAGGGCACATAAATGCAGCTTTTTGCCAGCTGGCCTCATTAAAATGACCTCAAAACAATGGATGTAAAGAAGAAGACAGAGAAGAGAAACGTCTGGGAGTGCCTTTTCCAAGCGCAACCAACATCAACAAGCTTGAACAGATTCTCATTAGACAAAAAACAGCCATTTGTTACTTTTTCCAGCCAGAAGAGCCATCAGAGTTTATGGAAGTTTTGCAAACTCCAAGTAATACGTGTCGTTTAAGGTAATAAATCAGCTAATGAAAAAGAAATCCCTCATTAACACGTTTATTTATTACAAATTAAACTATGTTAATGATAATAGATTCAGTTAGTCACTAATAGGTTCAGTAATTTGATGATCTCCTTGGCGTAGCGTGATCCTAATAGCACAACTGTTCGATGCTCAGAAATGATTTCAGAAGCATGAAAAGGATGATTGCGAAAGGAAAATGAATATTGACTTTTTAAAATGTAAAAATAAGGAAATTGCCAATGCAGTCTGCACACTGCCATCTAACAGAATACTGAAATCGTAGAGGACCAGTTGTGGAGGAAGCAGTCCACCGTGGTTTAGTCAAACGGCAAATGTAAAGCCAATCTGTGAAGTCACTGATTGGCTCGGGGATGAATGAAGCATGACGCAGTTGAGTGAGTTGACAGATACATCCTACCAGCCTCCCTCCTCCTCTGCGCTCCGCTGTTCAAGCAAAGCTTTCATGCAAATCTAAATGCATTCACAAGCAGCTAACTAAGACCCCTGATGGCCTGTGCATTTTCCCAATTACCTAGGGTAACCAAACATAAATCACCGTTCTGTCCGAGCCTAGTGAGTGCGGTATGGCAGCACAGAGAGGAGAGGTAGTGCGGACTGGCCAGGGGAGGGACCCAGGGGCTGTGCCGTGCAGGTCCAGGTGTTTACGGCTGCGAGGTGTGCTGACACAGTGGGTGTAACTGCATGTTTCAGCTGCAGCCATTAGAAATTAACATGATCCAGCCTGCTGGAAAGTCAGAGCAAGCCCCCTGCTGGCCTTGTGGCAGCGGAGTGAGGGCTCTGATGGGGTATGGCAATACGTATTCAGTACATTCAGAGTTAGAAATCTGAAACAAGGTTTTCACCATTTCATTTAATTTAAGAAACAATACTTATTCAATTGAACATTTTTTAAAAACTGAGTCAAGTTTTCAAGCTGACTGAACACTGACTCCGGCTAATGAACTGAGGCAAACATTCTGGGTGGATGAACTCAGGTCAGACATGGCTCCTGCAATAGCAATGGAGTCACAGACAGACTTATGAGTACCTATTGCACTAGTCTGAAAGTCCATGTGTGAGTCATTTCTGTTTAATAAATATGCCATTAATAAACAGTTGTTAAAAGGTGACTAACTTAATTAATTAAATTTCAATTATAATTACTTCAATTAGATTTCTAACTCTGTGCACAGGTTTTAGATAACTTAAATACAATCAGGGCTTACAATATATGCTAAGAGCATTAAAAATTCAGTCAAATGCTCCACTAGTGTATTCTGCTTATATAGCAACATTGGCTGTTACTAATACAGCTTTGCTTGGATGATAAGAAACCAAGGTTGTTCTTTAACATCTTAAATTCACATTGACCACAATGTTCACAAACCTGATCACAACTCAGGGCAGCTCTACATGAGAAGCTGATATGGAGGGCTGTAGTATTTAATCCATCATATTTACCAAATAAATTTAATTGACTCATTGTCAGGTGTTACTCAAATGAACATCACTGGTTGGATGCATGACAGACACGTCCTACCAGGTTCCCTCCTCCTCTGCACTCCACTGTTCAAGCAAAGCTTTGATGCAAATCTAAACACATTCACAAGAGGCTAACTAAAACCCCTGATGGCCTGTACATTTTCCCAACAGAGCCAGCACACACGGTTGGTAACACAAAATTCACATTTTTCAGAAAAACAGAGTGAAAACAGTAGAACAATGCAAAATATGAAAGTTTAGCAAGGCAGCTTATACCGTAAATACATTGATAATAAAGTTGCTTGTAAATGTAATTGTAACCAGAGGGCTAAAGCAGTGTAATACTGAGAGGTAAAATTCCCAAGCAGAAAATAAAGCAAGGGACAGAGGACTTGCCACCCCTTGTTGTAATACAAGAAATGCCCCTGAACTATCCTGCACATCAGGGTAAACACACGTCTGCTGGGAACAGCACGTGGGAGGAGTGAAGCCCAGCTGAACCGTCAAGCTTTCTTCGAGCTGTGGACAAAGCAAGCGAAGGGGATTTGGCTCAGCGATATCAGAGCACAGGACAGGACTTTTAGTGCTTTCGGGGCGCTGCGTGACTGTAAAACTGGTGCGTTCACAGGAAATAAAAAGCACTACAACACCATTCCAAAACACAAACTCAAGAATCCTGTGAATTAAACTGTGAGACAGACAAGGCCAGATATGGGCACTATTCAGGAAAGATTACTCTGTCTCTGTGTTTAACTATCAGCTGCAGAGATGGCCTGAGAGACAGTAGCCTGGTGCTGCTAGGATTGTGGGCCCTGATCCTGCAGGCATGGATAGCAGAGGCGACTGGCAGGTTCAGGAACAGGTGGTATAAGTAAGTAAATTCAGCCCTCACCTTGAAGAGAGGTCACCCTGTAGCCCCAACCCGCAACAGGTGCAGTCCCTCTCTCCTTATCAGAGCAGACAAGCCCTGCTCAGGCAGGAATATAAAGAGATGGCATGAAGAGTGATGGGCTGGGACTGTGCTCACAGTGTGGGTTTGCACACACGTCAGCCCTGCCTTTATGGAATCATTTACATATTGCATAGGCTGTGCTGTTTTTATTGAGGTCGTTTTTATCAGTCCTCCGTGCTTGCCCTCCACTATAAATTCAGCTTACTTCAGGACAAGTTTGACCTTTCTTTAATCAAGTTGTTTCACACAGGACCCACTCCAGCCCCACTCTCTGGCTGTCTCGTGCACTTCTCATCCTCTCCCTTTAGTCATTTTTGATGACTGGAACGATGATTCTGATATGAAGCGCCTAACGTTTTAATTCTCCTTTGCAGAAGGAGCTGTGTCTGTCAGTGACAGTAGTCTAGCTGAATGCCCTTGTATTAACCAAATCTGCAGAGGGCTTTGGTTTCACCAAGCTGGCAGGGAAGCCCCTAGGTGCGTGACACTGGCTGCCTCGGAAACATCTGCAAGGGAGGGAAAATGCTTGCCTGCATCTGCACTGCTCGTGTCTGGGGGCCGAGATTCCAGCGGCTCCAATACAATCGATGTGAATCTTAATCTGACGCAGCTGTTCAGAGGGATTATCCACTTTAAACAGGCCAATCAACAAGCTCTCTCCCTCTTCACCTCTCTGTGCATCACTCTGCTGTCAGGCGGCCCGGAGGAGCGCTGTACACAAACACAGAACAGAAGATTAATGAACTGTAGAGGAGATGCACGCTACACTGGCTTTTCGACTCCACACACATTAGATAGTAGAAAACAAATTTGGCAAAAGAAGTGATTCAATACTGCGGAGCAAACAAATAAAAAAAAATTGCACAGATCTGATGAGATCTGTTTAAAACTGCTTTTTTTTTTTCCAGGGAAAACTTTGTTATTGCCCCAGTGAGCAATAACAGAGACCAGACCGATCTTCATCTAAGACATAATTCTATGCCTTTTTTCCCCACACAGCACAGCTGGACACTGCAGCTCCTGAATCACAGACCAAGAAACAGCTCAGAGCCTTTAAATTACAAGACTGAAATCTCCAATGAGATCTCCAAGAAAAAGATGCTTAAGATACTGAAGAAAGTTGAGTCTTAAGGTACAGGACACAATGTAGTTAGTAATTCCTACGCTGCTAAACTTGCAGTCGCCACAGGTGTGCAGCACAGATGAACAAAAAGCTATTGTTTGTAGTGCAAATACTCCTATAATATGTACATATCCTAACAGGAACACTTTAACTTACATGTTATTATGCAAGACACTCAAAAGTTACTCCAAACCAGCAGTTTAAGCCACCTGTTTATTTATTTACAGCTTGTGGGCATGCATTAAAAGAAAGGCAAAACTCAAAGTGATTATTACAAGTCCGTCCTCCAGGCCTAGGTCATCTTGAAGGGGCTTTTCGCAAAATACGCCCCCCTCTCACTCCACCCCAGCTCTCCTCATGTCACTCTCCACGGGCACTTCAGCAGATGAACTCAGAAAACAGGATTCAAACACGTCCACATAATGGCATCTATCATGTCCAGAGACAATCATGCTAAATGCGTCTGTTTGCATCACCGTTTAAAAAAAATCCATCTCTCTCGTGTTTGACAGTCCACATTGAAATGCTGCGTACAAGGAGAGAGGGAGAGAGATGAGGGGAACTTGATTCTCTCATTGTTGTGACAGCGAATGCAAATAGCCTGGCATTCCCCCTGAGAAAGACGGAGAACGAGAAGAGACGTGGAGAGCCGGGAATCATCACAAGCAAATTATTAGGAGGAATCTCAACATTTGCTCCTTTAAAAAAAAAAATCTTTCTTGCTGCACCATCACAATATTATATCAATAATTGCTGGAAAAAATTAAACAAGTAAAACAATGAGCTTGCCCGAGGCGTCTCTCCCTTCAAATCAGTCTGTGCATTTTAAAAGAAGGTCACTTTTTTTTCCCTTTGGATTGGTGACACGAACAAGAAATGAGCAGCTGACCTGAGTTTGAATTTAGAGTGTTCATTAATAGGATATTATGCCATATGCTTGGTGCACTGTCTTATTTTAATGCTTGGCACTGACTTGAGAATTTGTAATTAGTGACGGTATAATGAGAGTATTGGAGGGGCTAATATGGGGTGCGGAGGAGGAATAGATTTTCTCGCTGTACTGTACTCTGACGAGACAGGCCCAGAGACACGCATGGCCGACATGTGGTCAGCTCAAGCGCAGTGCCCGCGCAGTGCCCATGGCAGGAGACCGCTTCCCATCGAAAACCTGCTCCTCTTTAAAAGGCCACACTGGGGTTCACATGGGACCAAGTCTATGACGATGACTTTCCCAGTTGGATCTGAAGCAGGTACACAAGGCTCAGGACGGGATTGTGAACAAACATCATCTCCTGCCACAGGGCACCAGCTTTCAACCTGGTGATAAACCAGCTTTATACTTCCGCCAACCACACAGCAAAGCAATAGACTGGGTTTGCTGTTCTGCATTGTCTCGGTCATGTCGGGATTCCATCCACAGCTCCGGATCTGGAAAGTCATTCTTCCCGCTGTTTTCCACAATGCACGTCCACAAAGATCTGGGAAGGTTAATGCTAAATTATGGTTAATGTGTGTGCATCAAACAGCGAAACCTGTGCTTGAAGGTCACAAACATGGCACAGTGAGAGCTTGAGTGTCGGTAACAAACTGAATCATATTAAAGGTACAGTACAAATAAAAAAACACAGAACAAAAACCTAACACACCATACAACTTATTTGAAACTGGAACTCACTGTACATAAATTGTATTGTTGTGCAATGCCATAAGCCTTCTGTGTATGATTCTACATGCCTTCCAAACTCCTGTTACTCCTGGGGCCTTCCCTATTTGTATTATTATCATTATATATTATATATATTCTTTAAAACTCAGATTAGTTAGAAAAGTCCTCAACCAGAAACCACAGTGAGTGAAATAAATTCTGCCTGCACCCTGCAGATGACATTGCACATAAATATTCAATAAATTAGCTGTGGCCGTTTTTATAGATTGATCAGTCATCTCTGGCACTCAATGACAGGCAATGCTAGGGCTGAAATATTAATGCTGACAAATTAGGGATTTCTGAGTAAATGATGTCACATCGCACGGCTTCACTCAAATTTACTCACTGGCACAGGGCACAGTCAGCTCTGCGGTAATGCACAGTGCTTTTTTTCTCCTTTATTCTTTCCTGAAAATGACATTCATTATTTCATCGTTAAGCAGAAGCCATTCTTCCCAGTGCCGGGGATGGGGGGAGAAAAAATTAACCTTATAAAGTCCTAATCCTTGTTTTGTCCCAAAGGGGCCTGATGGTCTGAGGACTTTTTTTTTCCTCTTGCAGTCAGAGATCTCATTTACAACTGGATGCCTAGTGATTATAATTTCAGACATTCAAATTTAAACCCTAGAGGGGCATGCTTTAGATTGCTGGCCACATATCCTTAATGGATTCCAAATGAAAAACTCCAAAATAGCACATCAGTCTCACAAAAAAGATGGATGAGATCTTCTAAATCGTGCACTACCAACAAGATAGGTTGCATGGCTCTTGCACTATTTGAAACCAAAGTTTCTGAGAGTTAACCTCTAAGGGATATGGAACAAGGAAAGCAACAGTGACAGTACTGCAAAGCAGCCATTCCAGCGCTTGACTGGGGAAACCTCATTAAAAACCCCAAGCAGTCCTTTCTGAAACTCCCACTCTGTGATCAGATGAAAAGCAGGTGTCTGCAGCCACAGGTATAACAGAAACAGGTGCCTGCAGTCACAGGTATAGAAAAGCAGTTTGCAATCACAGGTTTGAAACCCAGTTTGTCTTACGTGCCATTAATATCAGAAAGCCCAAGGACAGTTGTCAGAAGCTGCTGTTTGTTTATATGGGTTTTTTTTAATGTACCATTTATTATTTATCAGCACTGAATTAGATTTAGGTTTGCTATAAATGTACAAAGGTTCCAGAATTGACCTATACTCTTTAATGTCGTCGTAGTGGAAGGAGAATTTTTCACCTCAGCAATAAACGCAGGGTTCATCTGCTCAGAGCCGGCTTGTGATAAATGAGTTCTCTACGATTGCTCAATAATATTGGTGAGGAATCACCCCACCGCAGGACACCGAACGACAAGACCTCAGGTTCATCAATACAAGACAGAAAGCCACATTTACAAAACATCTCCACCATCACCAGGCTCACTTCTGTTTCTGTGGGTTTTCACTTCCCAATGAGAAACCAAAAAAAACCCTGAAATAATTCAAAAAAGTTTTAAATGTTACTGGATGTCAAGGAAAAAGACCAGAGATGATGTTTAATTGTATAATTTTGATTTACTAGTTACTTTTTTCCAAAAGTAATGTTCTTTTGTTCATTAAGCGGGCCTCAGAGATGCCTGGCTTCCGGTCCTGTTCCAAGGCTTTGGAATAATCTCCCAGCCTGTCTCAGATTCAGTCAGACCTTTCAGATCCTCTTATAACTTATAATTTTGTACTCAGCTTTTAATTCTGTGTAACGGACCGTACTGATGTTGATATAGGTAGTGTCTAAATAAATGCCTTGTTTTATTTTAAAGCGCCCTGAGATGATGCATCTTGAAAGGAGTTAAACAGGGAAACAGATCATCATCAATGAGGGAAGCCATGAATGAGATCCTCAGGCTCCACTGCCTCAGCTCCACTCTCAGGTCCCTCTGTTTCTCCTTCCTGCTCCTCAACCACTTTATTCCTCCCTTGTCAGTTTCTGAGAAACACTACAGCTCGGTAGGCAAAAAAAAATTACTCAGCTCATTATTCAAGAACACCTCTGAGTTTTGGCTCCAATTAGCTTAATTTCATAGACAGCATGTTATACCTGGAGTGAAGTGTTGCAAGGCTTTTTTTTTTCAGTTACAGTGATTTCCTAATGAGAGAAGATTTTAGCGGACATCTGTAGGTGTGTTCCAGTAAAAATGAAACTCATAAGCCACACCTGAATTGCAAAATATAGCACCTGACCCGCAAGGGACACATCACTTTATGATGCCAGCTGTGCAGTTTTGCTCCCTGATAACTGTCAAACACTGCATTTCTAAGACAGAACAAAAATTAATGTGATGGTCAAAGCGCTTGTTTTAAGCACAGGTTTTTCCTGAGGTCTTGGAGAAACTGAAAGAGGCAGAGAGTGCGACCCAGCTCCACAAGACCAGTTCACCACTGCTGCAGGCTGCACTCTCCTGCAAAGGGGTGCAAGCCCCTTGTAAACAGCTCTACATTCTTAAAGGGGGTCCCAAATGATTAATTGCACAGGGAATAAAAAGGATGAGTGCCCACACACCTGGCGCACAAACGTTCTTACGGCGATCCTTCAACGCCAAGAGTTATCTGTCCTCCTGACACGAAATAAAGAAATGAGAGGGCAGGTTTATGGAGCTAGGCTCAGTGTCTTTAACGCGGTTTAGTGCCAGCCTCGGACTGCAGTAAACTTTTACAGTGTCTGTTCCCGAGGAGTCTGTAATCTCAGGCCTCTCCGGTCATGAGGGAGCCTCAGGCTGCACAGGAGGGTTGCAGTGATTCTGAAGACGCCCCTTAAAAAAAACGAGCCGGGGGTCTGTCTGGCAGGCCTGCTGATGAACGGAAATAGACCGCTCACCTCCCTTCTGAACGCAATCGCTTCTACACGAGACCCAGCTGCCATCTTTGATGCTGCTCGTTTTTTGTGGACTCCGTCAGAAGCCGGCGGGGCCTGTCTGTCAGGCTGAAGGGGGAGGGTGACGTCGCCCCGACAGGTGACTGACAGGGAGGCATCGGGGGACAACAAACACGGGGAGGGAGCAGGAGGCAGAAAGAAAGAACGAAAAGGGGAGAAAAAAAAAAGGCAGGAGCTTCCTACCCAGCGTCCCCCGGGCGAGGCGGTATCAGTCAATCTGGGGGCTAATTCGTGTCAGAGCCTGTATCCTATCTCCTTGAGAGGCGAGCAGAAGGTTGATAAAAATTGAAGTGGAAATGAAGTTGGATGCACAAGAGGATACGCACAACAATGGTGTGGAGAAATAGGTTTGTATCCCTGATGCACTTTCCTCTCAAAGAGGATCCCTCTGACCTTGTGGCCGTCCTTGCCATTTGTAACTTTCTTGCTCTCTCTCTCTTTTTTTTCCTTTACTTTTCTCCTTTTCCAGCATCTCTCGGTGCTGTCTCTTTGCCTCTTGCTTGCTTCTGTTTCATCAACTCCCAAAGCCCCGTGATGTGAAGGCTGCTGTAAGCGAGGGTCAAGACTGGACCGGGGATCGCAGTCCAGTCCAGTGTGACAGACCAAACGTTCCTGTGTCCTTGGTTTGACAATTAAAAAAAAAATCCTTGGTTTGGTCTTGAAATAGGAAGAAGGAAGGGAGCAGTTATCAAGGTTCTGGGGCACAGCTGAGAAAGATGTTAACAGAGAAGAAGGACAGAGAAGAGAGCAACGCCTGAACTAAGTGCCCAGGTTTAACGTGCCCCTGACAGCCCGGTGACAAGCTCTTTCTGGGAGCAGGCCTGAAGCGTGCCGAGGCAAATCAACAACCTCCAAAAGACCCCTCAAATGTCTACTTATTTAAACAAATATGTATCAAATTGGGAGAAGATCAACTAGTTTTTTGGGTCTCATTTTGCAAGAAACAGCACCTTAAATGAAGTAAAAAAGCAGTCTATCTTCATTTTATTTAAAATATCATCATGGCAACTTCCAAATAATAGATCCAAATTAAATCTTGGAATTTAAAATTTCTCAAACTTTTTAAATCAAGTTATACCCTAGTTTGTTTTTCAAAGACCTCAAAAGATTAATTACTTATCCACACTTTTAAAAGAAGATGCATTTTCTGTGCATGACAATTCTTTTATTTTCAGACAATGATCCTGGAACAGACAAGTTCTTCTGCAATCCAGAAAAGGGGATCCTCAGAGATAGTGTAGGGTCAGGAGAACATCATTGTGTAGGACTGATCAGTTAAGGGCAGGGCGGTGACTCTGTGGCTAAGGATCTGCGCCTGTGGCTAGAAGGGTGCTGGTTCAAATCCCATAGCTGGCAGAGGAATCCTACTCCGCTGGGCTCCTGAGCAAGGCCCTTAACCCCAACTGCTCCAGGGGCGCCGTACAATGGCAGACCCTGTGCTCTGACCCCAGGCTATCTCCCTGTCTGTGTGTGTCATGGAGAGCAAGCTGGGGCATCCAAAAAGATAATTCCTAATGCAAGAAATTGTAAAGGGTTAATAAAGTGATGATGTTACTGTATGTTATGGTAACTCCAGGAAAGAGTACACACTTTAAAAAATCCCAACATGGCCCCCAAGACTTCCTGTTAGAAACACAACACCTATGTGTTTACTCTGTCTGTTCTTGCGTCCTCATTATACGATGAATATATTTGACTATATATCACTATCTCTTCTCTATCCCTTATGCCCCAGTGCAGTCTCTTAGGTTGCAAACAGGTGTTCGGGGGCTGTAGAATACCGGCAACACCAAAGTATTGTCTCTCGTAAAGCTTAATCTTTCCTCTTTTCCAAATGTTGCTACAACTGTTTCTGTACAACATTGAGCAGAGCCCTCTACTGCACAGCAATAAAGGCATTTGAATTCTTCAAACACAAAGCCGGATCAAAAACACAGCTGGCTTTCAATGGGCCACATCACTCTTTGGAGAACACCTCCTTCCATATTATTTTATTTCTTAAAAAGGGTGACAACGCACGGCACAGCATGAATTAAAAAACAGGGGCATCTAGAGGGAGTTCAGTACAAGCAGGCGAGAGCAGGAGGTTAACCTGTGTACAAATCCACTGTCAGTGACATTTCACTGCTGGCCGCCAGCTCCGGACCTGATTAATACAGTCTCCTCGTCACGCAGCCCCTGTCACAGAAATAGATTTCTAAAATAAACCGCCTCAGACACCCTCCACTTTCATTCCGTCTCGCACTGTTTCGCCTCCCCACAGGTCAGAACCAGCAGAACAAAGTCCAACACAGAGATCATTTTCAGGAAGCATTGGAACTCAGCACTCCTTTGAGAATGGACACCAGGACATCACAAGAGGGACCAACACACAGTCTCTGGGTCAGAACTGATAGAACACAGCAGAGCACACAGGGCTCAGCTCAGTAACGTCCACTCAGAACACAGACATGCAGTCACTTGAAGCAGTAAGGTTGAAGACGCAGTACAAACACACATCCACAAGTCCTTTCAATCTTCGTCAATCAACACAAGCTCCAGCAAAAAGGTCTCATTATAATGTGAGCAGTTATAATTCATTTGAGGAATTGTGACATGACATTAACAGGACATTAGATACCAGTTAAAATGAAATATTCTACAAAATAAGAAGCTAAAATCAATCACATGTTCCCTTATTCTATAGGCGATGGAATCAGCTACAGTATATTGTAACAAAGACATATACACTGATAATGTAAAATGATAATGAGCATTTATTTTCGGTTGGGAAGGAGGACACTTCTATTAAAGACACTGATGAGAGTTGGGAAGACAGGGTTTGGGACAGCAGCCTGTCCTACTCTCATCCACAAGCACGGGGTCATCTCAGCAGCTGAGATCAGAATGGGTGAAGAAGAGGACGCAGATGTGTGGAAATATTAACCACACTCGACTTCTTTTATTAATAATGTTGGATTAAAAGATTTACTATTCCTCTCTCAACTCCACAACTGTACAAACACTGGGCTGGAAAGCATGTTCTCTGCTCGCTGGCTCTTGCCCTCGGTCTGCCTGACTGCCCTGCCTACCGCTGCACCCCACACCCAGCATGTGGACACAGTTGGTGTCAGCTGGACACACGGCTCACTGCCAAGGCACGCCGCACTAAGAAGGGCCAACACTGGGCACTTCTGCCCTGAGGTTGTGCTACTCCCTGTGTCCTCACACACCTCACAGCTGAAACAAAACTGTTTGGTACTGTATCTAGATTGGCTACTCTCCCTCATCTAAATGTACCTTTCAGCTCATGTACCTTTCTGCTCTTTCCCATAATGCATGTACATTTCTACATTAAAATCAGTGAAATGGCTCCAGTTATATGATCCAAGAGCACACTTTTATATTTGTAAAAGAAGAAATTGTAGTAGTTATTCTGAACTAATAATCGTACCCAGTACCCAGGTTTGTATTATGAAAAGGCATTTCTTGACATTAAGGACAACCAGGAAATACCTCTCACTGCTGCAGAGGAAGTGCTGGTCCATGGCAGTCTACACATGCTTAGCTATCTAGCCTTTTTCAACATAGAGGGTTTCAGTTTCCAGCAGAAGACAGGAGTTGTGTTTTTATTTTATTAGCAGAGGACAAGAATCGTGTTGCAATCTAAGGAAGCCCTCTTTCATTTAACATGACCCCTTGTTACTCACTTTACATCACGCCTCTTGCACTGGAGAGTTTATTTTAATATCAACAGTTGCAGGTTGCTCGGATGTCCAGCCGGTCAATGAGGAGAAAAAGAAAATAAGTAAACAGATATTGGGCACCCAGCCTGGTATAATATTCCCACTGAGTCTGCTCCGCTCCAAGCCACAAGGCTAATAAAGGCAGCTGTTTCTTTCCACTCCAGTGGCTGTGAGAAACTGATGACAACCTGCTTGTCCTCCATGACCTTTGAACTTGACCCCTGTGCTAATACCTTCAGCTGCCAATGTCATGGGCGGCTGGCAGAGGCCTTTGTCTCAGGCAGTTTTCTCCCCCAGCACAGACAGATAAATGATTTCTATTTGTCCTCTGCGGCAAGGGAAGAAGTTATCGATACAATCCGCAAATGATGTCAAGGATTTGTCAGCAAAGCTTATGAATGACAAAAACATCCCCCCAAAAACTCCTTCTCTCCAGGCCAGGAAGATTGAGAGCCAGAACACTTTATTGATTTTTTTTCTTACCTTCTTAAATAGAAGCTCAGGCTACAAAGGAGAAAGCAGAAGCTTTTGTGTGCTAAAATGTGGCTAAAAGCTTTCTGGGGGAAAAAAACCTGATTGAATTAGATATTACATCTAACAGCACTTCAAGCAGTGGGGTTTAAACAGAGGGACGCTTAGCTATATTGCGAATCCCGCTCTTTTTCCAGTTATTTGCCGAAAGATGTTAGCTAACCATAAATAGATCAACTTTTCAAAGTTAACAAAAAGGAGCAAGATGACTGCTTAGCTCAACTTTGTAAGATGCCCTGTGGCTCACGCAGTGCTGTCCTGACACCCTTCCCGCGCGTGAAGAGTAACCCATGAGAAAGAATGTCCCCAGAGTGAAGACTGCAAAGAATGAGACAAAGTCAACAGCAGAGCTGGCAGATGTTTCTCAGCAGCCTGCTCTTGCTCTCTGGCCCTCGGGGAAAGACTGCATGGCCGTTACGGACTTGGAGAAACCCAGCGAACATGTACCCGAGCATAACCCAAGGCCCCACACCAGGCAGGCTGAGGGTGGAACCAGTGGAGCTGCCGCTGGCTCCCTGATTAACCGGAGGTCACACCCAGGCTGGCACAGAAGGTTTGTGAGGGGCTGCACCTGGCTTCCACGTTGTCGCCCCTCTCTGATCCAGTTTGCCAGTTGAGGAAACCCACACGGACCCTTCCTGGCACCAATATCAGTCCACAGCTGCAGCAGCAGCAGCAGCAAACCACATCCCTGCTGAAGATCCCACCACCGACCAAGGCTGAACTTCCCACCACTGTGCAGACAGGTCTCCTGAATCTGCCAACAGACTGGCCAGGTTCAACGTGCAGCTGGCAGACACAGACAGGGCAGCAGAGACAACCCACGTGGCTGAACGGAGGAAGAAGCAAACAGTGCCTCACGCTTCTGACGACCGATTTGTTTTTAAATTTGAAACGTTAGAAAAGCTTTTAGTGTTACTTTTTCTTTCCACGGATACAGACCCAACAAGAAAGTTTCAGAAGTGTTTTTTTAGGTCATTAGTGTTACAAAATTTACGGTACAACAAAAAAGTTTGAAAATGATTCCACGCTTTCTCTTCATCCCTCCTGTCCTCAGCGCCAGTCAAGAACACTCAAGGACTCCCATCTTCTGGAAAAGCTCTTTGGCAAACAGCATGAAAATTAAAACAAACAGTGAGATACCCCCCCCCCCCGATAAACCAGGCAAAACAAACATGTCGTCTGTTTCGGTTTCATCTCTCTCCCCGTGTGACAGGAGTTACTGCGCTGGCTCTGCACTGGCCACCCCTTGCAGCCACTGTACTGGTCTCTCACAGACGAGCAGGTGACAGTAAGATGATGAGCTATTGCAGTGAAGCAAGCCTTCACATTTATGGAAATGCACAGGATAGCCCTAAGGAAAGTTCACCATAGTAATGGTACAGGCCATGCTTTCATTACCCTGCACGTCCCATGCATTATGGGCTTACCCTGTGCCTGTCATGCTCTACCATGACTCTCTGCATTTGCCCTAATTTCACTTTGCTTTAAGACGCTTCACTGCTTGTTTTACCATAGAAGTCATATGCAAATGTGTTCTTATATTGCAGAGCAAATCCAAACAATTGCAAGCCAATGAGCTTAACAACATATAAGAATACAGGAAAGTTTACAAACGAGATGCCAATCGGCTCATCTAGCCCATTTGGTAGTGAGCTGTTAATTGATCCCAGCATCTCATTCAACTGTTTCTTGAAAGAAACCAGGGTACTGGCTTCCTCAACATGCCTGGGTAGTTTGTTCCATACTCCCAGACGCTTTTTGGATTTTAAACGCACTTCCCTGTAGTTTCCACTTTTGCCCTCTGGTTTCGTGTTCCACTGGGTTGACTTTGTCATTGCTCTCTGGGATTTTAAATACTTGTAGCTGATCCCCTCGTAGCCTTCTCTGTTCAAATCTATAAGGTACAAAAGATCAGCTTAATGACCTTCGTGCACTATAACCTGCCCATCCACATTTTGATTCTGCACCCATTCATGTAAAAGATAAGAAAAAAGTCACTGATGCAACTGGACTTCACCTCCTGTCATCACACCTGACACACAGGGTGGAAAGGGTGTGCTGTGACTGCAGCAACCATTGCTGTGTCAAGTACAGTGGGGAGGGTGTGGACAGCACTATGGAGCCAGCATTACCAGCCTTTGCTTTCCTGCACATTCAATGCAGGCCCAGTGCTCCAAAAGGCACATGTTTATCTGAACCATGGTGATCAGGATGGGTTAATCCAAAGAGAACACATTAATCCATGAGACATCTGATAGGTGTAATCTGTTTTAGCGTTCATTTTTTTTTCTGAAAGCCTTGGCTGAGAACAACGCCGAAACCTGCCAAGATGAAGCACTCATATCACATCTCCAGACATTTTTGTGGAGCTTGTGAAATCACACTGTGGGATCATTTTCCCCTAATTGGATTAGGCTGTTTCCCAAGTCTGCTTCGGAGAAAGGGGAGGGGTTGTGCGTTTGAGGTGTCCAGACCAGAGTCATTCTCTGGCCTCACCGCACGCTAAAACCCTGATAAACATCTGATATGAGGAGGTCAGCCAGGATCCCATGACATCACTGGGCAGAACAACAGAAGAACTCTCAGCCAATCAGAGCCACCTGTCTGGATGCCGGTGTTTGTTTCTGTGATGTAATGTAGTTGGCCTCCAGGAAGAGGGACTGTGCATCCCAGCAGGGAGCAGAGTTTTCGTTATTGGAGTACAGTAAGGAGAATATACGGTATCACCTGGAATCCTGTCTGCCTTGTCTGGAATATTACACAAAGCTGGGACAGCAGGCACAGCTTGCTGTTTCAGCTGTAGGGGATGCATGAGGAAGTATGGCTATAGCATTTCAGATAGAGCTGAAAGATAAAAGCAATGTTAGTTATATATATCCCACCCTTTCTTCCATTTTCTCTGCCACACCTATTTCCTCTCTTTTGCAAATAGCTGAAGAAAGCTGACAGCTACTAAGTTCTAATATTAACTTTTTTTTTGGCTGATGCCTTTATCCAAATTGACTTATGCTACAGCCACTTACATTGCTGAGTATTTTATTGGAAGCACCTTACTTAAAGGTAGAACAGCAGTGTCTCACCTGAGTTTTGAGCCTTCAACCTTTCACTGACAAGCGCATGACTCAAACCACGGCTCCACAGTTTGATCCATCTGAAACACTGAGTATATAGCTCTGCTTTTCTTTATCTTTCCAGCCTGGAAAGAACCTCTGCTTCTTCATTTTGCATTTCATACACTGATACAGCTTTCCACTCTTAACAAATCTTGCAATGTATTTTTAATTGCTTTAATTTTACCCAACTGTATTTTTCTTAAAATGTATTATATGAACATGATTTTTATATACAATGCATTGCAGTTATCATTTTTAATGGCTCATGATAATACTTTTGCTCCTATTTTTGCATATATACATAGAGACAGATTTAGATACTAAAAGATCCTGATAGTCAATGTCAATACAGTATTTTAATCTTCTAGCCACCATATCCTATCCTATGCTTTTTTCCCCATTTCAACTTCCTCTTTTGCAGGTAGATGATGATAATTCTTTTGGATTTGTCTTTTTAGTGAGCTTGCCTACTCTCACATGGAGATGCTCTGGCACAGAGCCATGTCAAAGCCGGCAAGTGGACCATCTACCTCATGGGCTTTCCTGGGATTTTCCACTTTTCACACAGCAGATAGTGCATTGGAGCACCTCACCACCACCTGTTGTGGCTTTCCCAATGTGTGGGAAGGAGCTGTGATTAAAATTTATGATTACCTCATCTTTGCTTCACATCTGACTAAACACTCCCCACTCCAACCTCCCCTTTGTCAAGGAAAGCTGGATTCTTCCCAGCAACAACACAATCCACACTGTGCCACTGATTCCTTGTACGCCAGCACTACCAAAGATTCCAAGCACAAACATGTAATGTGATGTGCTTAGGGGTCTTTATTTAGTCTTGAAAAAGACGTCACTCCAGGGCGGTGTTGTTGCAGGACCCCCGTGGGTGCTGACCTCTCCTCTGCCTGTTGCACTAGGACCCCTAGTGGACACCCCTGCTCTGGGCCCTTGCTTGACCTGCTCTTGACCTCAAAGGAAAGTTACACAAACTCCTTCACACTTCAGTAAGAGCACGGCGTAGGAGCAGACCAAAACAACACCTCCTTCTCTGTCTGTCTTCCCTATTAAATATCCACTCATATTTACACAGCCATTATTTTTATAAACACAATCCATCTGCTACCTATCCGAGGGATTACTGCAGGAGGATCAACTACAGCAGAATAAAGAGGGAGAAAGTATCCTAATAAAGATATATCTTAAAACAAAGATATCTGCCAATGCACAAAAGCAATGGAAGACAGACGATCCAGTTACTAATGAGAATCTAAAGATTGTGAGAGGTCAGGGTCCAGAAAAACTGAACAAGCCATAATTTTTCAAGACTCATAACGGAGTTTTGTAAATTCAGTAAACCTTAAAATTGTCCTAAAATACCATTTTGGTGTTTGTTAATTTTTTTGTAATTGGAAATTAAATGCAACTGTTTCGTTATATTGTGTGAATGAGCAGGTTCTGAAAGTTAGTACACCTTTGCTGACTGTGTTGAAGTGATGTGCTTCAATAATATTCCCATGTTGCAACACACAGAGCTCCGATTCAGTAAACACAGGTAATGAAATACACTCGCTTTTAAGACCATAAAAGCAAATGAAAATTGTAAATACTCTTTCAACCAGAATTCTCTCAAAACTAGAAAATCAGCACATCAGAATTTCAAACAGTAACTAATCTGTGCACCCAGAACACTGTGTTCATCACAGAAAAAAAAGGTTCACCTAAATTTTACATTGTCAAATCACCCAGAATATCACTGTCACCACATCCCTAATGTGTTAATTGAAGCCACATTAACAACGCTCCTTGCTTGCTCTATAAAATGAACGGACTTCTAATTTCACTTCACGTTTCCCTCAAGCTACACAGGTAATTGAAATGAGGCCGAGATCTCAATAAGCTTCCTTGTTTTAATAACTTCACTAGATTAGGTTCAATAAGTGTGCATTTAACCGGACTCCACTTGGGCTGGGGACGGCAAGGAAAGATACAAATTACAAAATAAACAGGAAAAAAAGACCAGAACCCAGTTTTGGGACAGATTTAATCACTCACGTTATCACACTCTCATTGCACAGTTCTCTCAGGAACACCAAAGTTTGATACCTTTCATCCATTCATACTTCTTTTAACAGCTACATAATTAAAGATGGCTGGAGGTAACTCCAGTCCAGGGAACAGCTAGGGGTGATATATTACCCTGTAGCGCACACAGCTCTCACCATTATCAGAAAAGAACTGTTCTATGGGACTTCTATGACAGCAGTTCGTTGGTGTTCAGAAACATTTGACTATTTTTCAGTCTTTGCAGGATTTCAGACTTAGTGGCTGGAGACTCGGGTTTCCTTAAAGCTTCTTTAATGTTTGTTTTTTTAAGAAAGCTTCTGCCACAACAGAAACCACCATGCCCAGTCAATAATAAATGCTGCCAAATTCACTGAATGTAATGATCATGGCAACTAACTTGACAGAATATATTACAGAGGTTGGAAGTGCTAACCTGTTTCAGCAAGAACTCAAAGTTCGAAGGCTTGAAAATAAAAATCTTATTGTTCCAGTGATTTTTCATTGGATTTTTTAAAAAGGTTTGCTCAGGTCGGTGAGCGGTTGGTGCTACACAGGTGTCGGAGGTCAAACTCATGGTATTTCTTATCAGACTGAGCTACCCCAGAGGCCAACAGCATTTCATTACACAGAGGTGTCATGTTTACAGGATCACAGCCCAGGCTTAGCAACCTGAGAGCGGAAGAAGACGTGTTTTTAAAGGGGGAGAAGCTCACTTGGCTCTACACAAACAAACAACCAGTGACCGGTGTCTCAGTGGTCAGGCTGGAGACTGTGGAGGGATCTGACTAAGGGAGATGAAAGAAGACAATGAGACTTTACCTGTTTTCTGATCAGCAGTTCCTCCACTAGATTTACCCTTAGTCTCAGACCTCCACAATGCCTCACACTATATTCTTTCAAGCCCTGTCTGCAAACTAGCTCTTTGGAGCTGTGATCTTTCATCATGGTGTACAACATGAAAACGAATATTATAAAATAGACAATGTTTTTTTCTTGTTATCTTAAGGCACTCTCAGGAGATGTTAATCTCTTCACTTCATTTTCACTGCTCCTCTATATAGAATGAATGCCTGCCATGCGGTCCAAACTTTGCTCATTAGAATTACGTGCTGCTGTTAAAACTGATCTCATTCTGATATCACAGTTATGTGAGAAGCTCAAGGGCTTAAATCCCTGCACAGGTTTTACATCAGGTGCCAGGCTCCGCATTGCCAGTCAGAAACAGAAAACAGAAAACTCCCAAGAGAAAACAGTGTGGTCTGCCTTCTTACCACATGCCCACAACACTGCTCTACACGCATCTCAGAAAGGTTATCTGTTGAGGAATCCCCATGACTGATCACTCTGTCAATCTGTGATTGATCCAATGTTCTCACATGGGTGATGGCCAGGTTTAAAGTAAGATAATGGAAATGGAGAACGAAGAAAGTGGGATGTCTTTATCACATGAACATTAACTGTATCAAATGGAGGTCATAACTAAGTGAAAGCATTGCATCGCAGAGCAGTCTTCTCAGCTCTTTCTGTTGCAGGGCTACAGATCCCTTTCCTATGCTGCGGGGTGTGTCTCTGCAGAGGTGAAGAGCACTGCAGCCTGGTAAGCCAACACTTCTGACAGGGCAGCTTCATTAACTGCAACTTAAACACAAAGTACGCAGTCAGCGGCAGCACAGCACAGCACACACACAAAAAAAAGTGCCACGTGTTTTAAAGACAAGAGAAAGACAGAAGAGAGAGAGACTGACAAAAAGACTGTCCAGAGGTTCAGTTGGATTTACCAATAACACAGGAGAACACTGTGATCAGTAATCTGCTAGGGAGATGTGACACAGGGAGTCAGCTCCTGACACATTGACAGTATTTTGCATAATATTGTCTGGTGTCAGCAGAGTGATGGCTGGTGGAAGTACTTATCAGCACTGGGCTTGTTTCCTTTCTTTGAAACTCCGTCCATCACATGTTTATCACTCACACTGGGGGACAGGTGACATCCTCAAGGCCCATGATTAATGTGTCAA
This sequence comes from Lepisosteus platostomus, assembly GCF_059453375.1. Taxonomy (NCBI): domain Eukaryota; kingdom Metazoa; phylum Chordata; class Actinopteri; order Semionotiformes; family Lepisosteidae; genus Lepisosteus; species Lepisosteus platostomus. Next base: position 10,742,927 of record NC_142632.1, read on the forward strand.
CATTTCATAATGCTCTGCCAAAACCGGAAAAAAAATATATGAATTTATTTCTATACCTTTAACGCACCTGCGTGTCAGTGTGGCTCCCTAAGACAGCTGTAACTGATTGACCTGCTTCTTGCAGAGAGATGCATTTAGTTTTTTTGCATACTGGTTTTTTTTTCAGTGATGGCACATTAAACTGGAACACAGGGTGGGTCATGGTGAATACAATTACAAAAAGTCTTCACTAGCACACATGAAATGCAAACACATTCTGCAGATGTTATATTAAAAACACAGTTATGGCATGACTGTCAGACGGCTGGAACCACAAATACTAGGTGCTGCCCAGCTCTCTGTCTTCTGGGTATTCAATTCTAGCTTAGCTCAGAATCAGTTAATCAAGCCCAAAAATTCAATCAAAATTAGACCTTTTAAGTTGATTTCTACAGTTTTACAGCTGAGGTTTTCATACAGCTTGTAAATTTTTCCCTAAGAAACATGAAATCTGTAACTTTTATGGATCTAAGAATGTCTCGGAAAGTGCAATATCTCATTTAATAAAGTTAAACTGGTTAAATCAAGGAACTGACAGGTTTGTCAGAATATTGACCCATCAGAGTTAAATTGCCATATTCTAAATGCAGAGGTATGCAGATGAATGAATGAAGTCAAGATGTTTTCACTTGTCCTGTTCGGAGTCTGTATGCTGCACAGCCAGGAGACTCTGCCACTGCAGCTGCAGAAGACCTCAGTGCCCGGGCTCCCTTGCTCATCAGGCCTGATTCAAGCTCTGGCTAACTTTGTTGGCAATTAACTCTTTGCTGGCCCCTTTTGCCTCCCCTGTTGTGATCAAGTCACAAATTGCCAGGGGTGACAGCTCCCACAGCTTCAGGACCAGGCTGTGACACTAGAGCCTCCCCTCCAGTCACACCTCTGAGTCGTTCAGACGCGTTACTCTATCACTTTGTTTACTGCACAATCTGCTGACCTTCTTATGGGTCTTCAGGGTGGGGGGATCTCTCCTGATTTGCTTGTGCTGTAAAAGGTTGAAGTTTAATAGGAACGTGCACTCGGCTCTTTCCTGTTGCTACAACTTTAAAGGTTTTCCTGAGTTTGTCACCCAAGACAAGCCTTCGAACTGGCGTGACAAAGCAAGTCAGGACAAACATGTTTGACTGGGCTTAGACAAGTCCAGTTCTTAATTGGACAATAAACTACAGATATCCACTGCAATGTGATAAGATATAAGATTAGTTCCAGAATTGGGAAAAACAGTCAAACTATTGGTATAACCACATCTTGTGCAAAACCAGTTTCATTATTGTCAGATGTGAGGAAATGATATCAAGCACACTGATATCAAAGCAAATTCATGCACACATTCAGTGGTCTTGAGTTTACCATCTCTTGTTCATGAAATCAATGTACACTGTACTGCATGCTGAGAATGTTAATGCATCCTTGCACAATTCAAGCTTTTTTTCCTTTTGCATCTTTGCTCAGGCATGTTTAAATAGCATGCATATAAACAAACAACACATGGATTTCACACCATGATCTAATCAGCACAAGACATATCCTCAGATCTCCGCAAATCAAATTAAAGTTTGTCCTAGGCAAAAAAAAAACACCCATTTGAATTAAGCGTCTGTTTGCAAAGATCCTCAGGGAGAAGCTGAGAGGCAACGTATGGGAAAGTGTGGAACTGCTGGTGAACTTATGTTTGCCTTATCTGCAATCAATGGAGACCTGCGTGTCAGTTCAGCTGTGATTGCATTTGAATTGCTGGAGCTTAGAAAGCGACACCCCAGCGGCCATAAAACTGCTTTACATGAAATGGCTCAGAGCACAAGGCCTGAGCGGGCTCGCTGAACCCAACCGAACCGATTCCAAGTGCAGGGCAAGAGCAGCGCTGCCACCCCAGCGGGTAGCGCCGGAAACTTTGTCACGTCACAAATCGTCTCCCTGGCCCCCCGAGTTCGGCAGCTCTTTGATGTCTGTTTGCAGGCAGATGTCATTGTCAGTGTGGCCGGAGGGCAGGAAGAGGGACACACTTAGCACAGCTTCTTACTGGTTCTGTATTTCTACCACACGAATAAGCAAAGTTCAACCTGGAGGTTGTTTTGAGGTTTGAGGTTTTATTTTACTTTCAGATGTTAACAAGGGGAAGATTTAAAAAAAAAACTGGCAGAGCAAATGCCAAGCCTTTTTGGCTCCATGCACAGCATGCTCTTCTTTTTACTGGCTTTACATACAAACCCTAATTATCAAAGACTACAGCCATCCAACAGAGCATATGACATTCAGAAGGTTTTGGTTAATTTGGAATTATTATTATTATGAACTACAGGACATAGAGGGCACAGACTTGGGGCAAATACTCCAGATGGGGTGATGCACTTAATGCAGACATCGGTATGTGGACCACTGCTCTTACTAATGTATTATCAATGGTCATGATTCTGGTACTGTATAGCTAGCAAACTGGTTAAGTTTCCAGATGATAACAAACTAGGAGGAACAGCAAACGCTGTTGAAGTTGTAAAAGAAGTCCAAAAGGGCTTATAGCAAACCGAGGACTGCACACACACCTGGAGGGTGACAATTAATATGAACATGTGATGTGTATTGTGTGCAAGTAGAAAAAACAAACTACCAACAGAAAATGGGAAACACTGAGCTTGAAGAGACTACTTATGAGAAAGGCTTAGGTGTTCATGTTGACATTTCATTTTCCCAGGTTTCTTTGATCACTTAATACAAAGAATTTGTCACTAAAATATATTCATTTAAAGTTCGGCACCCAAACATTCAATAAATAAAACAAATAAACAGAACAGTCTGCAAATCATAATCGGCTAAAAGCCTAAATAAGGGAAAAATATTTGTAAGCTTACCTTACCTGTGCAAGACTGGACCCAGAATGCACCCCTTTATATACAGTACATACATTCTTTTGGGAAACTGCTTTGTAATTTATGCTGCACTTTCCAGGAAAGCATCTGTAGTGTGAATAGAGAACTATCGGTACCTGTATCTCTCTCCCTTTTGTTCCTAGATTGTCGGAGGCATGTTTTCCACTTTTAAAATGTGTACAACTACTTTCAATACACAAGGAACACAAGAACTAAACGTTTTTTAAAAATCGGCATCATGGAAAAGAGGATCGGAGCCCAGAGAGGCAGTCGGATCACTCCTGCCCTGACGGCCACAGAAAGCACAGTCCCTGCAGCATGCTCTGAACAGGGGTTTGTGTGCTTAATTAAACAGTCGGTCAGTGCAGGTTCATATTTCCCTGCCAGAAAGATATCAATAAAAGCACCAGAAAGGATGAGACACCTTGCAGTGGGCCTGCTGTTCAGCGTGGAGTCCAGGCTCTACACAGCTTGCTGTGGCTGGCTGATGACACGGATTTTACCTTGGGTTCCTCCATGCACACACAGCAAGAACAGACACAGCAAGGACTACAGCTGTTGCAGATGGTAGGACTCATCTTCAGAAGATTTCAATCGGTCAATCATTTGTTCTGGTATTGCACTCTTTTCAACGCTTTGCCACAGAGCGCTTTACAGATTTCTATGGCAGTTAAGTGCCATTGTGCTTAATTGTGCTATAACACTATTTCAAGTTGCCATGCTTTTAAACCTTTCAAAGTAACTTTATTCTTTCATTCTAATTTGCTTTTACAGTGCACTTAAAATCCTAATGTTTAAGCACTTTGTGTAAAGGGTCATTGCATTGAGGATAAGAGCTTACAATTGTGTGCTACAACTACTGTAATATCAGTCTCATTTATTTAGAGAGTTAATTAAAAATCAGTATACATGCAATTTACAAATGCCCAACTTCACTCAAGGATTTTTGGTATTTTGAGTGCATTCTATCACAAAAAATAACACAAATCCTAAATGTAGAAATTATTTCAGATATACATAACTAAAATCTATAATTGTTCTGCACAATCACGACAAATGAAGCAAAAAACTCTCAGTTCACCCGCTAGAAGAAGAGAGAAGGTCCTAAGAAACTGGCAATATTTCAGAGCACTTTGTACCTGCTGTTTCATTAAGTTAAAAAAGCCCACTGTAAACAGCACTGCAGAAATGGGAAATTGAAAAGGAACTAAGAAAAAAAGGAAAGGGAAGGGAAGAACGGGACTAAGGGAGACGAATGAACAAGTCAAAGAGCTGGAAGGAGTGAAAAGAGAGAGTGTGCAGGGAGAGGCAGCAGTGTGAGAGAGCAGATGGCTGGGTCCTGGAATTGTCATCTTCAGAAACACTCAGTTAATCTTCCCAGGACTGGGAACGGGAAGTCTAAATTCATACTCTCTAGCCACCTTTGATATTCAAGAGGATTACACCTTGTGTTCAAATAGAGAAAAAAGGGAGAAAGGGAAAGAAAGGCGACACGACACAAAATGGAATTAGTGCCTGCTTAAGGAGTTCTTCATTATTGTTAACTCCTTCCAGTTCATTAAGCCTAATCCTTATTAGGGTGTAAGCAACATGCGCCTGAATAGCCTGGCTCTGGCCACAGGGACATGTGTGTCTATTGTACCAGAGCGGGGCTAATCCTGCCCCCGTGGTGGGGCCCTCGCTGGGGCCGGGGGATGGCCGGGGGTCCCCGACTCAGCCAAACGGCCGCTCTCCCCCGGGGACCCCCAGCCTGGTCCGCTGTGATCCGCTACTCCACAGAGCACGCGGCGGCGCCTTTGTTAATCAATCTGCCATTCCCTCTCCAGCCCGGACACAGAGGGTCATGTCGTGATGTTAATACAGATGTAAATGCCAATAATGCCTCTTAATAAGGCCACAAAAGAGAAAGAAATTGACTTTTTTTTTTAACATACTCACGCTTATCAACCCCCCCCCCCCCCTCCAAACCCCACCCTAGACTCACTCCTGCTCTGATACAGTGTTTCTCCTTGCTTTAGGAATCACGCACAGCCCCGGCACTGGCCAAACAGAACAGGCCAGGCCAACACAGGCAATTTTTAATTAGGAAACAATCTTTAATCTTTTAATTAGGAAACGGACAGTAAGCAAATTAAGATTATTTGCACACTGTAGCTAACACCACTTGAAATGTCAATTACAAATTCCACATAAATAAGCCTGGCCTCTGTCCATTTGGCAAAGGCCTGTCAGTCATCTGGAGGGACAAAATCAACATACTAGGCTGTAAATTGAGTTTGTGTTCTATAGATATTGGAGGTTCTGGGATGTTTATTGCACAGACTGAATTTTTATTCTCACTGAGCAGGGGACGTTTCCAGCAGTTTGCGCTGTGCCCGAGGCACGACTGTGTTGCTGTTCTCCACGTGAAGAGTCGACCTGGCTGCTCTGTCCCTGTTCCAGCCTGACACAGCTCAGGATGGGCACTGTGGCACGTGGCTGGCTCACTAAGCCAGGGAGCAGAGAAAGCAGAGAAAGCAGTGGGTGGCAGAGAGTTTCAATCCCCCTTGAGGATCCTCACGTCCTGAGGGAAACTGTACCTTGGCCTTGTCCGCTTTTAAATAATCTCTCTGCCAGGCTGGTAAAACACCACTCTCTACATTTCCCTCTGCTGCAAGGGAGACTTTCTAAAGTCCAACAGACTCATTTGACTCATTTCAACATTTTAAATGATGCAGCGTCAAGGAGAAATTGCCCCGATGAATAAGAATAGTAAAGATTTTAGGCTAAAATATTTCCTCCATGTGTTTCTCTGCACGAAGTTTACTCACAAGAAGCCAAATCGCATGAATCACTCAACACTTGTTACAAAGCTGTAAGACAAAGCTGTAATACACAATCCAGCAACTTGGAAGCTCAAACTGCTATACAGTGGGAGCCCATCCATGTCCTGTTTTCCTGCTGAAAGAGGGCAACTCTTTCTGTGTGGTAGAAGGGAGAGAGAGGCCCAGAGATGCCATGAGCAGCGTGGAGCGCGCAGGTGCTGCTCTGACAGCTCATAACACTTAGTTTATCGCTGCAGAGAGGGGGACTGATTGAAGCTCCTTCCAGGAGCAGATAGAGACACTGTTTATAGACAAGTGCAGTTATGTATTATGCAGCAGCCCCATCTCTGCCCCCCCCCCCTCCACCACACACACACACAAATATAGCCCCCCCAACCCAAGCAATCACACTGCAAGTTTAGCACCAGATATATATTAAAATCCAAGGAGCTATAAATGTTAAGAGGCAGCATGCCGACACTTGAACACATTCGGAAAATCCAACAGATGAACAAACACAAGGATTGCAGGCTGATGCCAGTGGTGTTTGATCCAGTTTTAGGCATCTCCCAACTGGGTACAGAGTTCCGACAGCGCGCTCCGGACGGAAGCGAGATTTAACCCGGAGAGATGCGCAAAAGAGGAAACATACCGTACATAAACAGCACGGACACCAGCAATGCTGTACCGAAGAGGCGCTGGAGTCTCTCATGCACACGTATCTTTAAGGCCGGCTTCAATTCCCCTTCCCCTTCTGGTTTGAAAGCGTACTTGCAGAAAGAAGAAAGGAAGGTTGCCGGCCACTTAATCAGGCTCTAACAATGTCATTGGAAACAAATGCCTTTGAACTCCTATGAATCAACGCACGAATAAGAATAATGCCTTCGGAATTCGAACCGATTTGCAGCCATTATTTCAACATGTAACCAGTACGTGCATATTAAGATCATCGTTTAACACCGTTTAACAAGACAGAAATCCCAAGTTCTAAATTGGAAATTCATTCCCCCAGGTAATTTTAATATGAGAAGCTGGAAATGCATTTGATCTGCCCTAATTTCAATTAATTAGATGGGATGACTGTTTCTGTAGACCCAGAGGGTTTCTAATGTGGGCTGGGGGCTGGAGGACCACATTGGAAAGTATAAAAGTGCCATCAATAAACTGCTGGAGACTAATTATTTCACAAATCCGTTTCCCAAAGTCTCGACATTTTAACACAGGATTGTACCCTAATTACTGGTCACATCATCTATTACCACAGCTCTGCCCAGGGTGAATACTCTGCACAGACTTTTAATGACATCTCCACTGCCTGCTATTGCAAAGAGCCTTTTGAAGCAACAGAGCTTGGTGTAATAGACTTAACACTTTCACCTCAAGCCACTTCTAACACAGCTGCCAGTCCAGACAGAAAACAAAACAAAACCAAGCCAGAAAAACACCAATCAGGTCAGTCTCCACCTCCAATCCAGCACTATTAATTATTATAATTCATTTGTCTGACACATGCTTTTATCCCAGGTGAATTGCATTTGTATCTAAATATACAGCTGGGTATTTTACTCAAGCAATGTGAGTGAAGAATCTTTGTTAAAGGTACAAACAGCAGCTCCACACCTGGGATTTGAACCCGCTTTCCCATTATAGATCTAATAACACTACCGTATACACATAATAGCAATACTGGTAATGGCAGCGATGAGCGTAGAAAAGACAGAGGACAATGACATTTTCAACTTATTGTAATTATTAACCTATGTACTTTAAACACTATCTTCCAGATGTTTAGATTTTAGCTGCATTTTTTCTGTAAAATTTAATTTGGCATCATCTGCAAAACATCAGGCTTACACTGGCTTTTTCACAAGAGCGGGGAAGGGGGAAGGAACCAGACGGGGCTCCGTGCTTGCACAATCCTGCCTCCCTGAAGTTCCCCCTTCCATTCAATGGGTGAAGTACTTCCTCACTTCTCCAGCTGACCTTCTGTGCAGTGGGCCAGCTGGCACAGAACAGCCTCCACGTGTCACCCAGGTGGAGCTGCACTTCAGGGGTGGGTCCTCTATATGTAAAGTGCTTTTAGGGTCCCTTGGGATTAAAAGCAAATTTATTTCAAATGCACAACACTATACAATACGAATAATAGGGGTGGCTTTATAATATACCGAAACTGGGTTAACACCCGGTGATTCCTGGAAGAGCAGCTTGGGTCGGAAATTAGGTCTGACCTGTTGTACAAAAGGCACTGCAAGAGTGGATGAACAGAACTGCAGCAGCAGACCTGTAGGCAGCAGCGTGGATCAGAAAGGAAACTCAGAAGAGAAGGGGAAGAAAGAACTCTGCGCCATACTGTGCTCTCAATTCTCCTGTTGCATCAAAACCCAGTGAGGCGGGAGGGGGCTCTTCCCTCCCCGGGGCTCCCCCATTCTCCTGTACTGAAGAACAGTCACCCACTTCCAAAAGGCTGCTCCTTAATTAATTGGGATAATTGGCTCGGTGTGTGAATAGGCAGCTGGCCCCAGCTCTGTGCTACAGTATGTGTGCGCATGTGTGCCGCGGTATAAAAGGCAGCAGCAGTCTAGAGTTTGCTGTTTTCCAGTATCTATTCATCTGCCCTGAAAGGCACTCGGGCTCCATTGAGAGAAAAAGGCTTATTCATTGGAAAATAAAACCTATCTAATCACAGCAGATTATCTGGCTCTAATAGTGGGCTGAGTGGTCTTCGTCCTTCTTGATTACGGCGTGACAAAATAAAATCATTGGCTTACAACAATGTGGGAAATGTGACCTGGTAACACTTGAAAATTAGAAAGTACAGTGAATTAGAACACACACCTGGTATACGCAGCATCTCAGTAATGGGAGGGGGGGGTGACTGCTAAGACGTCAGAAAGACAAACTGTTGCTCTGAGTCCTAAGCATGATGTGAGCCCCTGGGCTTCAAGACGTGTGTTTCTGAAGCTTTACAGGAGGTACTGGGCTTCAGGCTGATTTCATCACAAATTGGCCGCCGTGTTTGAAATGGAACAGTCCGGAGTTCTGGCCAAAAGAGAGGCCTGCCTTTCCGTGCTGCTTCTTCCTCAGATATTTTGTGAAAGATAAAAATATAGGGATTTCTTTCACAAAATATGCGAATTGAAATAGGAGCCGAAAAACAGAATGGACCATCCTTCAGACCTGAAGTGGATTTATCCCACACCCTCTGGAGTGCTGCTGTCAGAAAGAATGCACACAAACTCAGACAGATGACAGAGACACAAAAATGTGTGTGCGCCCACACATACCACTGTACAGAGTGGTGCGCAGTAATCGGGCTCCCAATATTATCATTCATCCCCACTAATGCCTGGCCCGGGGTCTCCACACGGGGCACAGGAGCAGCCAGATCTCTTTACCTCCTGGGGTTTTCATTATCCTGACACCATTTTCTAAAATGGAGGTCATATGAGGTGCCATTTTCCACCCGCTTTTTTAAATGCACCATTTTCAGACAAATGACACACACATTATGCTTAAGTGGAGAAGCTAGACTGCAGAATGCCGAACTTCCACTGTGGCTTAAACAACAAAAAAGCATAAAACAAACAAAAAGGCAAGAAAGGCTGTATGACAAATGAGGGAAAGGGATTTTTGTTACACTCCAGAAATGCAAAAGGTCTGTTCAGCTTCCACACACATTTTACAGCTAGTGTATATACTAATGTAAGATGAATGGCATTACCTATATTTCTGATTTATAACCTTCACAAAAGCAAATTACAGATCGCAAAGCTACATACCAGCAGCACTGCTGTTCATATTCAGGGACAGTACACTGTCAGATGGCCTCAGGCTCTGCTTTTTAAACTGCTACATTTGTGACATTAAGACTCACAAAAGTAGATCCAAATTATATTCGGCCTCTCTTTTTAAAAAAGATACAATGCTTTGCTTATGTTTTTCTCTCTAGCTTCAGGTACATACTTTTCAGTTTTATTCAGTGGCAACAGAAAATCTCCCTGAAGCCACTTTTGTCCCTTTTGGAAAACAAAATCTTGACAAAGGGCACCAGTAAACCAGCACAGCTCCTAAGTGGAGCTCTGATGAATGCAAGCAATTTCCCTGTTCTTTACCACCACACCAGATTTCACACCATTTCACCACAAAAGACAAACTTCCATTTCACACCAGCAGGAGTAATTTCATTTCCTTTTTGTTGTGGCCTTACATCTTTTCCAACGCAAAATGTCCTACAATCAGTCTTTTCAAAAAGTGTCATTCACCTCTTGTGCATAAAGCCAATTAGCTATGCAAACATAGCTGTGCTCCTTCGGATGAGAATGCGAAAGAAATCAAATCACCAGCTCTCTCTGCATCTCCCTCTCTCTCCTAGGGTACCCTATGGCACCCAGAGCAAGAAGGGAGTCTCTTAGGAGAATCAGCTTCTCTCTTTATTGCTCAGTTTCATAATGAAGAGTTTGGACTCATTTTAAATTGTGTGAAGCCAGTGTGTGTCAGACAATTAGAAGTGATAAGAGATGTGCAACAGATACAAATAAAACAATGAGCAAATGTCACTATGGGCTCCCACAGCAGTCGCCCCCCCGCCCTGTAAAGTGATAGAAAAATTCAAGTCTGTAGATGTGACCGCTTATTGCGATGTGGATATGGCTGGCCACACACATGCTGTGCTGGTTTGTCACTCAACCTCCATGGCTCTGGCCTCCACAGGAAGAAAACAGAGTTTGCTCCTCTGAGAACCTGAGAATGTCAACAGAGCAGAGCCTTGGGGACTTAAAAAGAAGTTCTCCCGAACACAGCGTCACCCCAAAACCTCCATGCCTTCTGCGCCAGGCCCTGCAGTGTTAAAGACCACTCCGCTCTGTGCTTTGTTCCATGTTTCACATGCTAGTCTTTCAAATAAAATTTGGTACAATCGCCAATTATTTTTCTTAATACTCCCAACACATTCTGGAGTCGACAACTGTGTCTTTGCATCACGGCTCCCCTCTGACCACCTGTCCTTAGTCTCAAGCCGAGGCGCTACAAGCTCTGCAGTGACACACAGGCGGCCGAGCCCAGGAGGTCACAGGGGTCACTGTTTCTATTTAGAGCGATCTCTAAACCGATCCCAATACCTTTTCCATACTGAGCAAGGGCAGCAGATAAGGCTTTCGATATGTAACACAGTCTTCTGTGCTTCTGCTCTGATTTCAATGTCACATAACTTTAGTTGTCAGCTTGTACAATCTGATCAGTTTCACAATCGAATCAAGGCCACAGAAAATTTGTAACAAGGGTACGGGGAGGTTCATAACTACTAAACTGATGTCAACATCATGTGAAAATATACAGTACTGTGGCTCCTATGAATGTCAGATATTCCATATTGGAATTTCCTTACACCCTGTCACATTTTATTTTGTGACACAGTGCATTTAATTTCCATAAACTAATTTGCATCCAAAGTGAAGTGAAATGCTGTACGAATACAGTTAACTAGCTACAGATTACAGCTCTGCAGGAATCAAGGAAAAGTAATCTATGTAATTCTGTGTGTGCCTGCTACTTCAACAGACAAATATCTAAAGGCAAATACAAAAGTTATGTCTGTAACCTGGCACAGAGTAAGTGCATCTACAGCATGGCACAGAGAAAAAACATTTTTTTTAGTCGTGAAATTTAATATTAGCACCATATGGAAAATTGCTAATTTATCATGATGACACACTGTTATTTTTATGGCATGGCATAAACATTTGTCTCGTTATAATTTCTTGCTGCTTATTTTCAGCTATTTCTGTAAATTGTAATTGTGGTAAGAAACAGCAGGAAGGGTGCTAGGCTTGCACTGCATGTCAAACAAATGCAACATTATGGCTGCCCTACTCTGTTTTGTCACAGAGCACAACGGCTTTCATCGTGAAAGACTTTATGCTGCACTGGGTTCACACCTGTCTTTCTCATTAGAACAAAAAACAAGATATTAAGTGGTTTTTAATATTCATGGGTTTTTAAGTCCTTGCATAACTAAATAAGTGTTTAAATGGTTTCTTGTGCTTTTTGTAATACACTAACTTCCCAGTGACAAAAGGAAAAGTGCAGTAAGTTCAGTTTGATTAAATCAGCATACAGTGTTCTCAGTCTCTGTTGCTGTAATACTGCAAGTATTACACGTGTGAGGCTTTATCGATAAAAGACAAGGCAGTGGCCACTTAGGACTAGTACCCTTTTTTATCTTTTTCTTTCAATCTTCCCGCAATATGACCATTAACAGGTTTGTTCTTTCAATGTGATGAAAGACGCCTGAGAAATAAGAGTTTTCTAAAGCAAAGGCTGTGTTGGCCGTAAATAAATCTGTATTCCAGAACTCTGTGTCGCACGAGCTCTGCCTTGTGCTCTATGCAGACCTGTGTCCCTAGTCTAATAGAGCTGAAGGGTGGACAGCATGGCAAATCACTGCAGCGCCACTCACACTGCTCTCAGCAGCACACTGATCCATAGTTCATTCTGGTCTTCTGAAACAAGCGTGTTTCCAGTCATTTAACAGACGGCATTGTCTATTTAAAACGACTAACTCTGCCCGCTCAGTCTAATGGCTTTCTCAACCTCTCCCCGTGCATTATGTAGATAACCTGGGACGATATATATCCCGCATGGGTCAAACAGAGGTCGCAATCACACACTGTGACAGAGGCAGCCAATCACAGTAAATCAGAGCGCAGGGGGAGGAGGACCCTGCAGGGTGGCCGCGGTGTGCCTGTAAGGGAACCGTGCGGTCCGGGGGCGGTGGGGACTGAGCCGGGAGAGACCACAGGAAATCCGGTGGCAGCTTTGATCACTGAGGAGAGAAATTAGAAGGAAGGAAACCAGAGAAATAACCGTGGCTTGGAAAATAAAACCTGAAATGAACGAGGAAAATAAATAACGACCGACGGCCAATGAAATCTGTGATTTCGGAGCTTTTTCCCAAAAGGCAATTCCTTAATGTATCAACTCGCAGTATGTATGTGTTTATTTATACAGTATATGCTAACAGGACAACAAGTTAATCATATGTAGTTCAGGTGGGTAGCTGCGTCAGCATGCGTAGGCTGCAAAGGAATAAGTAATAGGTTTATTCCATGCTGAAAAAAAGAAGAAAGAGAACACAACGTTTCGGCCGTGGAGCCTTCTTCAGGTGTGTGAAGAAGACCTGAAGAAGGCTCCACGGCCGAAACGTTGTGTTCTCTTTCTTCTTTTTTTCAGCATGGAATAAACCTATTACTTATTCCTTTGCAAGTTAATCATATGACTATCCCCCACTGCAACTCACTGGCAAATGAATGCCAGTTGCTGTTAATAATTCTGATGATTAAAGTGCAACCTATATTAAGACAGCTTTTCATTTCAAACTCTGATATAAATGAAGAAATACTTGCAGAAGTGACAGACGTGTATGCCTGTTTATACACATGGGAGTGATTTCCTATTATTTTAGCTTAATTAAACGGCAGGAAAAGGCCTTGGATGCTGGGGCTGTCTCCGTGAGATGTGACATACAGGTGCAGAATGGCAGGGAAGCCTGCGAGTCGGATTGTCCAGGGCTCTGGTCCCTCTGGTCTTCAGTGAGACCTGCAGACCGGGATGCCTGTTGCACTCTCCCAACCCTCCCAGACAAGCCAATGTATGACCACACTGGCCTCCACACTGGCTTCACTGTAATAGGCTCCTAGGAAGCAGAGGACAGAACCTGCCAAATGCGGAGCTGAAATTAGCATCCGGCTCTAATTTTCTGCACACTTTCTGGTTTATCTGCTTTGAACTGATCACAGACTGCGACAGCAGCGTTTAGAGAATGAACAACAACAAACCCGCTGCATAGTTTTCACCTGCAAAAACTCTTCACTCAAAGACTGAGAACAGTGTTTGTGAAAAAAATGTTTGGTGTGCAAGGTGTGTTTATATGTACCACCATGCCAAATTTAAATATGCATCCCACTACTGGATACAAAAGAAGATAAAAAACAGGAAAATCTAGTAGTTTGGCCTTGTACCTCACGTAGATGCTCACAAATAAGACTGATGCTATGAAGCATGGAAGCACTGGAGAAAGCCATACCATTCCAATGTGTTCTGAAGACATTCATTCATTGTAATGTGGCAGGGCTATGCTTTTCAACATTTATTTGTGAAACCTAATAATTGCTGGTATCTGCCTCCTTAGAGCAGAAATGGAGCAGCTGCTCTGTGTTTCAAGGAGAAGAGTGTGTTGGGACACTCACTGTGAAACCCCAATGAGCCAAATGAGAATTCTTCCTATGTGGTGCAGATTGTGGTTGTGGCTCGATGGACACAGTTTATTTGCAAATTTGTTGCCAAATTCATAGTATTTTTAAAAGAAGAAAAGCTGAGTCTGTACACTGACACTGCTGCCCAGTATTAGTGCATCTTCAGTACAGTCTTGAGAGCACGATTGCTGTGTACTCTGCTGCCCCTGGTGGGGAAAGCAGACAGTACAGCGACAACAGAGTCATTTCCATTTACAGTAGCTGTTAAAGTATTTAATAAGGGATTCTAAGCGCATATTTAAGTTCAAGATGCTCCACAGCTCTCATTATTTGACTGATAATTACATTCATTTGCAGAACACCCAGAGAAACTGCCATTAAAAGAGTTTCGTGTGACTTTTTCTTTCTATTCCACTGAGGTGAGAATTGAAGAGCACCAGAGGAAAGGTTCAGGAGCAGTGCACTGGAGGTGCTCAGGGGAGACATTTTAGGAGGGAATAGAAGGATTTTTTAGCATCTCCAGAGAATTTGAATCATCCACTTTATCACTAAGCACCCTGAAATAATGCATGCACAAGGGAAAGAAGCAAGGCTCCATTGTGTGGCAGTTTCATTCAATTCAGGTTTTAGCACCTGCCCATTTAAAATATATGATTTGAACTCTGCATGCCTATCTATGTAAATATATTTGATGAGAAGGTAACAAGGATAAAGTATCTAGGCAATATACAATATTCAATATACAATATTGCAGCTTGCAAAGTGCTGTGTCTTTTTGGAAACTCTTTTAATTTGCCTTAACATTTCATCGGCCATTGAACTTCCAAGCACAAGCACTAAGACGAAGACCCTCTCTTTGGGAAGTGTCTGTTAGTAAGTATCATGCTCTTCCCTACATTCCCTTCTGATGGGCAAAGTGGCCTCTAGCTTAAATGTGGTCAACCTGGATCACTGGCAAGTACATCCCAAGATCAAGCGCAACTTTGCATATTCCCCCTTAATCAGCCAGCAGAGAGCACAGAGCCTTAATCCTGAATTTTAGAGGAATCAGTGCGGGAGGATTTACAGTATTGGAGAGCAAACAGAGCCGGGTGTAATTAGCAGGCGAATTTGTCATGCTCTCCAGCCTGTGTGTGGATGAGAGGTGGTGCACAGCAATCTCCTGTCTGTTTGCTCAGAGAGAGAGCCCGTCGTCGTGCTCGCCGCTCCAGCCACGCGCAGATTAATATTTGATGCCGTGAGAGAGATGTGTGCTCTGTTCCTGTTTATTTAGGATATTGTGAAATACTCGGGGAAATTTGCAATTTTATTGGTTTTTGCCCGGCCGTCCCGCGGCAACAAGGACGGACCTCCCTGCTCGGCGCCGGTCTAACCCGGCGGCTCGCTCTCGGCCCACACGGGCCCGGCACCGCTCTGCCTGGCCCCAGCACACGGTCTCACAGAGGACAGAGAAAACACCTCTTTGTAAACTGCTTACTTCTGATACCTGGAAAAGTGTCCCCTCAGGAACTTGGGAGTTGGAAAGGCGGTAGCTTCAGTCATCACTTTTCGCTCATCAGTTTTCAATTCTTAATGATTTCCGAAAAACAGAAAGTCACCCTCCCGCCATAGTTTTGAAGTTTTTCATTAATAAATACACAATCAATTCAGCATCAAGGCTTCCCCCACTGCTGCTCACAGCACAGCAACCTTAGCACTAGACGTTTTAAAGCAGTAAGCGGCTGAATGCAGTGCCTGTGATCAGTGCATGTCTGTACCTCACATGTATGTACACAGATACAGGTGAACACGCGATCCTAAATCATATACATGACATGCTATTCAGCATTCATATATGAAACTTAATAATTGCTTGTATCAGCCTCCATCACTTATCATCAATTTGTAATTCTTAATGATTCTGAAGTGCTGCATGTCACCTTCCTCCATGATGCTGAAGGTTTTCATTCATAAATACACAATCACTAAAGCATCAAAATTTCCCCTTCTGCTGCTCACAGCACAGCAACCTTAGCACTAGACTTTTTAAAGCAGTAGGCAGCTGAATGCAGTGCCTGTGATCAGTGCATGCCTGTACCTCACATGTACAGTATTTACACAGATACAGGTGAACATGGGATTCTACTGTATATCATGCACTGGGGTGCATTTTCTAAAGCGCAGCAATTACAGACTGGAGAGGAATCCAAAACCAACGGACAGATCAGGGAATGACGTGGATTGGGGGAGGCTACACGGGTCAATACAGGTTTGAAGAATCACCCTCAGATACATGTCAAACACTCCACCTTCTGCATTCTGCTAGTACTACAGCTACATAGACAATGGCGGGGTGGGGGGGCAGACATTTCACAAACAACCATAACAAAATTCTAATAAAATAAATAAATAAGAGAGTATCCGGCACCAGCCTGCATGTTATTAGTATTCAGGATACATGGAACAACCGACAGCAGTTATGTATTTTTGCAAGTATGCATATAATTTATTGTGGGGAACACAATTTACATGGGTAGTCAATGCCTGTTTTATAGCCTCACAAATAGATGTATGAACTGAAGCATATAATGGCTGAAAGCAGCAGGCGCAAATACGTTCTAAATCTTCCAAATGTGTTCCACGAAAAATGTAACCAAGGAATATAAAACAGATTAATTCTTGCATGTTATATATTGGTTTTTGATTTACAAATCTAATCTGGGAAATTTGCTGAGAAACGTGGCCGGGGTTGCTAAAACGACCTGCTGCTGGGGTGGCTGGTCTGCGCGCTCTCCCTCCGCTATGCAGCTTCACGTGCAATTTTGTGTAGATTTGAAATGATAATTTACAGGCAATATTAGGCAGAGAGAACAGGATAGTTAAATGGGCAATGAAAGCCTCTGAAATGATGCCTTTTATCCCAGGGTGCAATGATGGAAACAGTCTCTTTTCCGAGTGCTTTTCAAACGACATTCTGGTATTGTACACTCCAGTGAAATGCTCGCTGGAGTCATCTTCATATACATTATGACCTGGAGGGAAAGGACCGGCTCAGTGGATGGGGCAGGTCTGTTTGATTTTGACATTTATCTCTGAATACAATAGGAGCTCCGAGAAGGGTTATGGCTTTCTGACGATGACCTGTGACCAATTCCCATTTAATTTAAAATAAAACAGCCATAAACTGCCTCCTCTAAATACGAGGGGTGATGTGTGGAGGTGGTGGTGGTGGGGGGGGGGGCTTATTTCCATGTCCGTGAAAATTTAACAATTGCCCAGATTAATTCAAGCATTATCACAGATACCCAGGAATGACAGAATAGTGTGACTACAGTTTTTTTTTTTTACTCTTGTCACAAATTGATTAAGGGAAGTATTTTCAATTTATGAATAGATAAAGGTTTACAACAGTACACACTTAAAAAAACTGTAAATCTCTTCCAGTATTCCCATTATGAAATGTGAAGGGATCCTGTCATTGGAAGAAAACTGCATGTGTTAATTGACAGCTTAACGGTCAATAATTGGTGCAGGGGGTAACCCCAGGAGAATGCATGCAAAACACAGGACTGGGATGGGTTGCAAAATTAATCACTGCTGACAACAAAGCGCGACTCGGCTTTACAAGAGACAAGTCAATCGTGAGCTCCATGGATAGCCCAGTCACTCTTCGCTCAGAAGGGTGTCAATATCGCTCAGGATCACAGCGCGCAAGGCCATAGCCAAAAAAGAAGACAAAGGCATTTGATGCAAATATCCTGCACTGGTAGGGATTCAAAGGAAACAGCATAACACCATGTCAAAGACAAATGGATTCCGATAGACATAAGCAAGCCAACAACAAAGTCAGGCTCCAAACGCCGAAGCTTGCGCACAGTGGACAGAGGGGTTAGCTGGAATCTCATCCCGGGGTGTCGAAATCCAAGTTACTGGTTTCATTGTGCAGTCTTTGACAAGGCAGTAGCAGTCTACAAAAAATGTGCACTACCTTTAGATGGGCCTGACAAAAAAAAAAGGTCCAAAAAATTGCTTCTGCTAATACTACTTTCCAGTCTGAACATTGTACTTTGGGCTTGGCTCAAATTGCCAGAGCCCCTGCACCTACAGGCTTCTGTCACTCTGCAGATAACTGAGATTTAACCAAAGACCGCACTTCTATTTTCTCTGAGACACAACCAATCGAGACATTATCCTCTAAATAACACAGCTCCAGTTTACGAAAGAGTGAGACTCTCTTCTCACTCCTCCACACAAATCGACAAAGGGCCCCTGTAATGACAGGCCTCAAACAAAAAAAAATGCAGTTTGGGCTTCAGCTGGCTGTTCCTCCTTTTCCTCTGTTTTTTTTTTTGAGGTCTCCATCACCGGTCTTCGCCACGCTCCACCACACTGCATATCTGTCCCTGATTACACCCACCTGCCCCGGCTGGCCAATCAATACTGGGACAGGATTCTATCAGCCCTTCAGGCTCTCTGCAGTGCGCAATTCCGCACCTTCCTCATGGCAGAAAGTGATCACACCTCTTCTTTTATTAATACTTAAAGAAGCAATTTCCCAAAACACTGGATGTGGGTAGGGGGGGAGGGTGTGTAACCAAAAAACACATGAAGATCAAAGACACATGCGAACTGAAACAGAAGCTTAGCTTTTCCTTTCACAGATGACTTACTTGGCTCTCTCCGCTGTACTCAGTGAGTGAAAGAATTTATTATGGACAATCGTGAAGTTTTATATCATACTGCGCCTTCCACTCTCTACTGCGGATTTGCTGCTGTTAAATTTCAAGGTTTGGGTAATAATTTCATCTCTTATAACCTTCTAAGGGTTTTTCAGGTATTCTTGAAGTTAAGATAAACCAGATTTTTTTTTCAAAGGGTTTTTAAGAGTTTATGGATGCACAGAGCTTTCCAAAAAAACATGATTCCAGATTTGTCAGTTGTGAAGGAGCTTAGGCACACAGCATTGTTTCAGTTTATTCTCTGTTGCTCATTGAGACCAGAATGAAACAATGCCTCACCAAGAGCACCATCTGCTGTGATCTCTTAACTAAAACAACAGTAGTCAAACTGTAATAAAATCAAATCAGTGTCCACTGTTAATACATTCCACAGTGCCATATATTACATTTGGACAAGGGTGGCGTGGTAAACCTGAAATCAGAACAGGCACAGGGGAACACAGATGGGATTGTTCCTTTAATTCTAGTCTTGATCAATCACAGTTTTAAATTACACTTTGTCCTTATTGGACACCAGACTACTAACAAACTATTAAACTATTAAATGCAAAAATAAATTATTAAGCAATATTTCACCCACATTTTACTTTGAAAACAACATAATAATTGTGAAACTGTGCGTGCTGTGGTGGTAATTCTTGCTGCTTTACGCTTCTGGGTTGGATTAAAGATCCTTGTGTGTGGAGTCATTCAGTCTACATACATTCAGGTAGGGTTTCTCCAGGGGCTCTCCAGCTTCCTCACTCTGACTAGGGGTGATTGGCAGAACTAAACTCTTCTATTTTTCCAAGGCTCTGAGATGGACAGGTGACCTGTGTTTATAGGATAGGCATTGGCCTGCCACAAACCTGTGCATAAGCAGAGTTCTGATAATGGATGTATGTTTCTGTTCATCTTCCAAAAAATCATACATAAAAATCAAAAAGTCTTTGATCAATCCCCTTTCCAACTTTAAAAAAGACATAAATAAATCAAAGCTAAATACTCTGTCTTGTCTTTAAAAAGGTAATTGTTTCTTTCCCCGATACAATTTTAAGGAATAATAACCCCCACATTAAGAGAGTATTGCCGTGGCGAATGAGTCTGGCTGAGCTCGAGAGCGAACAATCCTGTAATCTAGTGGGGAGGACCGTCAGCAAAATGAAAACGAATGGGAGTGTCATTCCGGGGAGGAAATCTATCCCAGTCTTTGCTATTTTTAGCCATTCATTGCTCCAGCTGCACACTTTCAGGCCTAAACACAATGTGAGCGCGCAGACACACCGCTTAGACACACGGCAGCGCAGGGCAAGACAAACACTCTGAATCTTCACACTACAGGCTCGGCACACAACCAAACCACATCTCCATCTGGGAATGGCTGCTGGAGAGGAACTTGATTGGTAAACAGACAGAAATAAAGGGGTGGCAGGGGCAGCGGTGTGGAGCAGGGGTTCTGGATGTCTAACAGGAAGGCTGCGAGCTCAGATCCTGTTTGAGACACTGCTGTCGAACCCTTGAGCAAGGTGCTTCAATCAGATTTCTTCAGTAAAATACCCACCTTTTGTATAATGAACAGGTGCAAACTTAACGTTGATGTGGATAAAAGCATCAAATGAATTAGCAAGAATAAATATAGGGTTAGAAATCAGGTATATTCTATATCAGTATTTCTTTCATACAATTTCTAGGCTAATATATATTATTTTCACAAAAAAGGTATAAATTACACATTGATCTGCCTTGCAGTCTGCACCTTCCTATGCACAAATGTCTGTAATTTCACTTTAAGAATTACTGTTCGTACTGAACACCTGAAGGGCACTGTGCAAAATGGGTGTTTCAAAGATTCAGTTTCAGATCAAATTGTCGCTTTAAAAATGAAACTGACAAAACAGTAAAGTGTGTATATATACAGCATATCTTCCACTTTCACTTTGTCCTGAAACCTCAAGCATCATGACTGTGTTTCTGTAAAATAATTACCAAAATAGTGGGGGCAAAATGTTTTTGAAAAAATACAGGAAAAAACCCTCCTCATCACCCTGCCTTCTAATTAATTAATGGTTTAAATGTCATGATGATGGGAAGCACTTGACAGGAACTAAAGCCCAGCGACTGTGATTTACAGCTCTCGCCTCCAAGCTCTCTCCGCTCAGCCCAGACACCCCAGGGTTCAAACTTAATTCAAAACGTAAGGCACTCAATCCTCCCTCTTAACAACCTCTCTGCCAGCCAGCCCCATCTGGAGAGACGGTGGGAAGCTCTACCAGGACTGCAGCCTCTTCTCCCCCTCACACTGTCGCTCATCAGCAGCCCAAATATTAAATTAGAAATTAGTGCCTTTCGTCGCCTTGTTACCAGGTTTGTGGAGGATGGTAATCGAGGGTTTACCTGCTGAGTTGCTCTGAGTCTCCTGCCTGAGAAGACACTGAAAGGAGAGCCAGTCCTTTCTGAAAAACCACGCGCCCCGGTGTAAGAGCCCTAATCTGCTTGAACAGGACGGCTGTACTCGCAGTGCAAATAATATCCCGTTCAGAACTGAAATGTATACACATATATAATACACACACAGAGAAAGCACGCTGCCATATTGCAATGAGGAGCTGTGACAGAAAACATACATCAGCTAAACAAAATGCAACAATTCATAAACTGACCAGATACGTTTTTGTAACTCAGAGGACATGGTTTTATGCAGACAACTAAAAAGAACACACATAAGGATTGGTTAAAACTTGGACAACTGCCCTGTTTTTAGCTTTTAAAACTCTCCAGTAAATGTACTGCACTCTATAGTCATTAGCAATGATATTTCATAAGAATATAAGAATGACTATGAGTAAGATGTGTATTTGGCTGCTGATTAGTTGGATACGTCATCTAAAGATCTTACCTGGCTGTTTTATTGAAAGATAAAAGTCAACTCCAACAGCATGAGTGGAAAGGCTCATTCAAATGCCCATGACCCTTTCCACAAAGAAGTCCTTCCTGATAGCATGTCCACCTATGGTAGATTACAGCAGGTTAAAGCAGTAGACTTTCACCTTTCCTCCCTGAGATCTGGGCAAGAACTCCTGAGCTGGCCTGCTTTACTGGGTAAAACTTTATTAGCAAAGTCTCAAAATGAGGTCAGATCAAGTCAAGAGTCAGATGGAAGACATGTATTTCACCATGTATATAGAAAGCGCAGTGTACTGGGCCTGTGTACAAAATTAACTCCTGAGTTCTTCTCAGGAGTCTGGGTCAGAGCAGAGTGAATATGTTGACTGGACCCTTCATAATTACTTCCTCAACACCACACATTCCAGTTTATGCCTAAAGGTAACTTTCCCAGATAGCTAGTAACAGGGGTAAAACTGTTCTTCTAATGCTAAATTCTATTCTGAAAATTGTACTGTTTTCTCTTCAATGCCTTTTAATAAAAAAAAATCAGATTTTTAATTTTTTTTGCTACTGTTCAACAGTTAACACCAAGCTTCATTTCATTTTATGCAAATACAGTAGCACCCATGTAGCAATATAAAATAAATAAAACTAACAGCAATTTACAAAACAGGCTGCTCTTTCAGCACAAGAAAGTGGTGAATAAGAAATCAGTAAAAGATATGATTCCAGCAGCACTTCGATTTTAGCAACAATAATATAAGCAACAACAATAATATTATAATTCCAGCCCATAGAGGAAAACGTGATAGAACAATGCACTGGACGCCTCTCACAAAGACAAAAGAAATTAAGTACTGGAGAAACTAACAAGCCCCAATTTCCAGGAACAATGGGTACACACTTTAAAACAGTGCCGGCTAGCATGCTGGTCCTTTAAAAGAGCGATTTTTATTCAAAGCAGGCCGATTTTTTTCTGCTCTCAGATAAGAGGTTTGAAAAACAGGAACCCAATTCACATTATCTGCTTCCCTTATTGTCTATATTAACCTTCCCCATGGTAACTTGTTCCCTGTAATGTTACACTTGTCTAGCCGCAACACATCAGCACAGAGAGCCAATTGTGTCATGCAAATGAATTCAGTCCCATTGTAAATGTTGCAGGAGAGCACTAGTTTATCAGGAACATGTCTCCCTGCATAGCCAAAGACTGTTCATTCACACTGACGCAGGAGGCAAGACTTGTGTTATTTACAGCTAAATGGTCATCGACTGCTGTAGAAAATAAAATATGTTGAAAAATGTGTGGTACTTGCAGTATAGTAATTCCTTGTTCTCCTGCAGGACAATATTATATTTTAAATTCTTCTTCTATTTTTGTGGTTTGCAGTAGAAAGAGTTGCTGTCAAGTTCACAAGAACAAACTGGTCAAACTGTGGCTCAGTGAAATGCTGCGTTTCTGAACAAAGTACTGGAGAATCTATACAGTGTTTCTTAGAGAATTAGCTCTTTACTACACCACAGCTCCTGTTAAACGTGTTGCCCACATGAGACTTCATCAGACATGTTCTGCGATGGCAAGAGTACAGTTCACCTCATAAAAACATTTCTGAAGTCAGTAAACTGCACAAGTGCATGAGTGCATAAACTCAATCTTTGGCCATTCAACTGAACACAAATCACAGAATGGATCTGATTTTAGTTGAATGGGTTCAGCATGAGAATTCTATTTTAAAAAATGAAGATTTTAAAAAGAAATTATTCAAGGGCCCGTATAGTTCCCAGACTTAACCCTGAATTGATGGGCAGTGACAGATTATACCTGTAGAAACCTAGAAAACCTCTATGCTGCTCAATTGTGGTTCCAGGGTAGTTACTAGGCTTTTTCACACCAGGGTTGAGGTTGTAAAAGACTCTTTCATTTTTGCAGGGATGTGCATTGTGTAGAAGTAAATTGTGTAGTAAATTTATGACTGCCCCAGAAATGACGTCCGTTTATAACCTGTTCTCTGTGAGAGGACACAGAAATGGTTCGGTCTCCTTTTCTCAGACCTGACCAGAACAGCCCCCCGTCGTATCGGACTTGAGGAACCACATTTTCTCTCAGTGTTGGGGTTAGTACAGTTCCGCCATTCTAAAAACACCTGCATCACACTTCCCAAGCAGGGTAGCCGGTGAGTTTTAAGAGTTATGATCTTTTGCCGTCCCAACGAGTCTAGAGTCCGCACTGTGGAGTGGCCCCGTCTTATTTCGTTGGTCCTCCGAGGCAGCGGGATCTGTACCCCTGCCTGAGGGAGAGGCAGGCATCAGGGTTAACCCACTGCCTCACCTTCCCTTCCCTGAGTCACATCCTGCTGCCTCCCCTCCTCACCCACCCCCTGCTTTTCTTTTTCCTTCGCCGCTTTTAATTTATGCCAGGCATACTAACCACTCAATACTGGCAGTGTCTGCAGAGCTGGAGATAGCTGTTAATGAGAAGAGGTCCCTCCTTTATCTCTTTTATGCTGGCGCTATTATCTGTGCGCAGTCTATAAGCGGCGCAGTTACCTAGCCACTGATAAAGCCCAAAAGGTAACAAGCTCCGATGAGCGTCCTATACAGTGAAGTCTGCACAATACTCTATCAGAGGAGCAGGCTATGGAAAACGGGGGAGAAAAAAAAACCGTGAACCCCCAGTGACAGACAAGCAGGGCAGGATTCCTGTGAATATCCAGTGAATTTACAACCAGGCCCCCTCAAAACATGACTTCTCTCTCTCCTGCAAGCCGTATTCTCTTCCAGCTGCTGCAGTTTCTTATCTGCACTCCTCCTCTTCTGCCTCAGAGATAACAGTAATTCTTCTCTATGCTGTATTTTCTCCGACAGCAGCCCCCCAACCCCCCCCCCCACCGCCTCCACGCCACCACCACCACCACCACCCTACTGCCACCTCCCCAACACAACGCCAAAAATTACACACACAAAAAAAAAAAAAAAGCTCAGTGAGAAGATGCTGCAAATGTCTTTCTGCTGGGGAAAGATAAAGGGTTAAAGACTACAGTCGGTCTGCCTCTCTGTGAGACAAGGGGAGAAAAAGAAACGAAGGAAGGGGGAAAGAAATCAAGTATTCAAGCAGAGATTTTTTTTATCAGTTGTACAGCGTATAAAACAGTAATTTTTGCCTCTTTCACTTAGTTTTTTTTTTTATTATGAATGTGCCTGCTGCCTGGAGTGTTGAAGCCAGATAAAAGAATTAGCGGTTGCACAGAGGGACCAGGGCGCTAAGTACAGCCGCGAATTAGAATGTCTATCTCTGTCGCTCTTGGCTCATCCGCTCCAGCCAGCCAGGCTTCGAGCTCGTAAACAATTTAATCTTTTCAGTACAGTTTAAAAAAAAAAAAAAAAAGAGCCGTGGACATTACTTCTCTTCTCTGCTCTGCTCTCCCTTCTTAGTGGTTTCTCTCTTAAACAAGAAAACTGACGTAAACATTTGTAAGGTGCGTGAAGATTGAATCAGCTTTCTTTTCTCTTGTCTCTTTTTCTTTCTTGCCTCTTCTGTCCCCGCTGTGCTAAAATTAAAGATGTGCTGCGGCTGCTATCGTGGCTCCTGCTCTCAGCTGGGACTTGTTTTGGAGCCCTAATGTAATTCATAGCCTATTAAAGTTCAGATTCGGGGATCTATCGCTCAGCCACACAGCAAACCCGTATGGAGTCTGTATGAAACAGCTCCTTCAGAGGCCTCGTGGAGCCTGGTCCTCCTCCTTCAGTGCTCAAAACCGACACCAGGAACTGTGGTGATGATAAAGAGAAGTTCTGCCATTTGTCTGCTTATAGGGTTGACCATGGAAAACACCCTTGAGTTGTGGCATTTATTTTACAATGGTGTAAAGGAAGCACCTTCCATGCTTCTCCCTGAAACTATTCAATACCTCTTCAGATTGGCAGATTGATGCTATGCGGTGGATTTCTGTATCTTTAATAAGTTACTTCACTAGAACATTTTTATGGACACATTGCAGGAGGATCAGTGTCCACTAATAAATGAATTAACAATTTTGGTTCAGTCACAGGATGTCAATACTTCATTCTGCAGGCATCTGTGCACTGTTCCTCATAATCATCCTCCTGAGCAGCAGTGTTATTACTACTCTTATAATTAGCATTTTGTTAAAACTGATTTGAATTAATGAATTATGAATTATAAAGTGCACGGCTTAACGCATCTCATGCACTTCTCGCTTGTGAAGCACAGTTGTCACTGCAGAAGACCCCCAAAAGCTGAATCTCTAGAGGAAACCCAATTTCAAAATCAAAGACTATACAGAGCCACCCCACCCATTCCCCCTGCTTGGTAACAAGATGCTTTATTGGATGGCTGTAGCCTCCTAGGGCACAGACTACTGTACTTCTCTTCCAGGAAGTCGCCTCCTCCTGAAACGTCTATCTGCAAACCACCCACAATGGCCACAACTGTTGTCAAATGCTTCTTTCACACCATGGTGGCTCCTGCGATTTGAGGTTTGGAGGATTCATGCAAGTCAGACCTGTGTGAAGCGAGAGCAGGCCCCCCTGCCTGTTGAACCTCTCCTCATGACCAAACAGCTGTTGCAGAACCCCAATACAGACTTGCAGAAGAACGTTTTAGGATAGAGTGTGAACTCACTCTAAGGCTCCATATTCATGTGATTTTAGAACCCATACGAGCTGGCAAGCCTGGTTTCTCTTCTCCAACCCCGGTGCAGGAAAGTCTGTCTTACAACAGTGTCAAACTCCAGCCACTTCTGACAAATCCAGCCAACTTGCAGGATTTGTTTGCCAAACAGAAGACCTGGCGAGTTTGGGAAGAAGAAAAGCGAGCTGATCGATAGCACCCTGCGAGGTCCGTGATCAGGACGCTTCATTTTAAACGACCATTAAAGCAAAACAACTGGACAAAATACAAAAACGAGACGGGGGGGGGAAGCCTGTAATGTGTCAATCTGTGAGGGCAAAATACACACAAGGGGTGTTGCTCAGGAAATTCCCATTTCAGATTCCCGTGTAAGGGGCAGTGCTGC
The DNA here is from genome assembly GCF_059453375.1 of Lepisosteus platostomus. NCBI lineage: Eukaryota > Metazoa > Chordata > Actinopteri > Semionotiformes > Lepisosteidae > Lepisosteus > Lepisosteus platostomus. The sequence continues at coordinate 10,769,499 of NC_142632.1, forward strand.
AGAATGAGGGGCAGTGGGGAGCTCTGCAGCGGGCTGATAGGCCTGCCCTTCTGCGGCGCCAGAGGATTTGTGTGGAGGAGTTAATTTACTTCCCTGTTCACAGGCCGCGACTCCCGCCCCGCCGGAGAGAGAAAGGTGAGGCTACATACAGGCCAGGTGGCTTTCATTCATTTATTTCCAGGTCTTAAAAATATTTATTTATTTACTCGCCCCCCCCCCCCCCCCCCACTCTTTCTCTCTGATTCTGGGCTGCTGTTCACACGTGCGGGCCGGAGCTGTATTCAGGTCAGGAGCGAGATGCGCAGAGAATGCGATTTCAGCCCCCTGCTGGGAGGACATGTTGAGGGTGAGAGATTTGAGGGGAACAGAAGCAGGCTTGGGGGGGGGGGGTCTGGTGGAGAGCGGAGCACTGCTGGCTCAGAAATATACCACAATGACAGGGTCTGCTTCACATTTTAGTGCTGAAAATAAATAAAAGCACATACAAATACAGACTTATTCTGGAGGCTAAGCTATGCAAAATACTACTTTCTGTTCCTCCCTACATAAACATATAAAACAGCATTTTGATTACAATGATGTCTGTTTTATTTCAATTTAAATGCTAACAGAAAGCTGAATTTTTTATTTTAAACTCATGCTTTTCACAAGGAATTATAAAACTTCAGCAGGTCTCTTATTCATTGCATTATACAGTATTTTTTTTAACGCAGCCCGTCTGGCTACATCTCTGTGCTTTCCGCAGGCACGGCTTAAGAGGTGGACAGAAAACAAAACACGCTGCCGAATCAGCTGTAGTTCCTGCAGGCTCCTGCAGGGGCAGTGTGGGCTGAGAGGTGAGGGTCAGCAGGTGGCCAAAGGTTAGCGTGGCTGCAGCGAGCTGGGCAGTGCGCCTAGCGTCAGGGGATAATGAAGTCGCCTGGCCAGGCTGAAAGGAAAACAGGTGCAGTTAAACCTGATCAGATCCCATCTCAAGGGTCAGCCCCTTTCCACCTAATCTCACTGCTGCTGATGAAGGTGCGATTTAAGGGGGGGGGGGAGAACTCATTGCAGGAGTGGATAAGACTCAATTTGAAAACCCTGTTGTGGGAAATGACCGTTTTTGGCCCCATCATGTCATACAGTAAGAGCACTTTACTGTGCGGTTAGCTGGGTGGATGTAATTTTACAGCTCTTTCTGCAGTGGGATTTACTGAATGTGCAGTTAATAGTTTATATAGTTCACATGGAGCGGCAGGGATTAAACTGTTGTTTGGAGCAATAGCATGGGAGATATATTTATCGGCAGCCAGCAAGGGCAGGAACTGCACAGCATGGCCCCATGACCTTCAGGAGTGTGGACATCACTTCTGTTCCACATCCCAGCAATTACACCAGCGCTTGTGCTCCTGAAGGAGCTCCTTCATCACCAAGCCCGCATGCATACGGCAGGAAGCTAAAGGCCATCATAAAACAAACATGCCTGACACCCACTCTGACCATGAAAGGTGTTGCTGATTGTTTGTGAAGACTAGAGAAAATCACTTCCGACAGAATACCTCTGAAAGGACGCCGTACCTCAGTGTTAACTGTTGTAATGTTGCTGACAAACTTAACAGGGAGGATGCAAATTAAACAGTCAGGTTGTGTGTGAGCTGCTGGAGGTGGGAGGGGGGCAGGAGAGCCATGTGGATCTGCTTACTCAGGTCCTCACATCAACGTGTTGCGGCCTGGCTGTGTGGACACTGCAAATATGCTCCTGGCGCCAGATGAGCAAGACCCCAGCAAACAAGCACTTTCTCTCATGTTTGCTGCCTTACCCACCTCCGAGCCACACCAGACAGTCACAACAGCAAGACTGAAGGCAGGCAGTACAGCAGTACCCCTGCCCCTGCCCCCACCGCGAGTCTGTGGCACTGCAAAATGCCTTTGACCCAATGAGCAAACTACACAGTAATACAAGACTAAAAGTATTCGACAGCTTGACTGAAACCTGACATGGTTTTGGAAAACCAGTTCAGTAACAGGAAGTTGTATCAAAAACAGCCACCTAGGATCAGACAGCTACCTGAAAGGCTATTAAGATATTCACTAAGAAATTAAACACAGAGATGAACAGAAACACAACTGTGTTTAAACACCAGTTTCACAAGAGCTTGATTCCTGCCGGAATGTGTGCTTGATGTCGACAACCCTGCAACAACGCTAATGACCCAAAATTAATTCCAAGCTTTACAGTTGGAACCTTATGCGTAAAAGTTGTTTCCTAATTGCAAACTAAAAAGAACAACCACAACACAGATAAATTAACACCGAGGGCTGAGGTCTTCAAAATGGAATTAGTACGACCTGCAGCTGAGAGAACCTTTACTATACTGGCTGGAGACCTGAGAAGTCACACTGCACTTTGTACTTTTCAAACGGATTCAATTAAATTCTGCGCTCAAAGCTTTATTTTTATGTCCGTCTCCTATAAAGATGATTGTGAGCCGCATTAAAGTTTATATGCACAGGTATGGATCCCGGCATGGTGAAAAGTTAGTTGTCAAAAAACGTTATAAAGCACTTCTTTGATGGTGAATTAGCCAATAACCCAGGCAAGCGCTTTGAAGGTGACCCATATTTTATCTTTTTTCCTTTATTGCTGGCGTATTGAAAATGAAATATAGCCGGGAGTCAGCACAGGGCATATGAAGGGCACAGGTCTTTTCAAAGAACTCACGGTGCCGAGGTCTGTCCTGAACACAATAGCCACGGGGGTCTGTGGTGGACAGACTGCTCTAGCTCACAGGCTTGTCACCACTCTCACATCTGCTTTCTGATCTAGCTCAAACCTGAAGGATGCTCCATACTGTTGTAAGTTTTAGCATTCTGGCACAGGTAGTCCTGCAGTTGTCTAATGAGCTCAACTAATTCCGTCACACAATGCAGGACCTGGTTGTATCTTACGGTCAAGCAACACATTGCGAGATCCGGGGTTCAGCTATCCCTGGCCTCGGCTTTGAAGTTGCTGGACCAACAGTGTTACAATGCTGCTGGACAACCTGTAGCAAGCAGATTCCTCCTGTAACGAGGAACTGGAAAAGGCCGATAGCCATTGGAAGCTTTAATTGTTTGCGAACCTTTATCTAGACGGGATGCAATTCCATTGGCACAGAACGTCTGCTTGTTACAAGATGGTTACAAAGGCAGGGAGGTCCTGCATTGCAGAGGTCACTAAAGGGAGCTTTTCAAGAGAGAAAAACACACTGAAATGGAAGAATATCACCTTCAAGGGTAGACTGCGAGGAACAGCCTAGTATAATAAAATAATCATTAAAACCGTTACAACCTATGAATTTTAGCTACTAGGCCAAACTGGCTTAATTTCACTACCAGAATTAGAAATAACAGACTGCGTACTCAATGTTAAAATTCTTACAACAGGCCTTTGTCAAACATGTGCAAAGTTAAAGAACATTGTTCTTCACTGAAGGCTGTGACCGAAGAGGAAGGGAAGCGGCGCTTCACCAACAGCCTCTGCCAGGAAGAAAAGCAATTAGAAGTCCCCAAAGCTCTGGAAAGAAAAAAAGAAAATCTGTGGAATTGACTTTTGAATCTTTTGTGCTTTTGTTTTTCTGTCCCCCTCTTTCTCTCTTCCTTTTCAAAAAAGGCTGGTGTGGAAGAAGCACTGCACGGTGTTTACACCGCACAAACCGGGGGTGAATTATGCTGTCACAGACACATCCACTGAAGAAGGGACGATTTTAAAATTTCACTGTTCAACACCTTTAATGACTTGTAATGCAAGAGGTGTGGCTATTCCTATTAAATGTGTGGCTGAATCAATAAGAGGCATAATTGGAGCTGTTAGAGCAAATTATAACACGGCTGTTATGTTGCAGTACAATGTTGCTCTGTAAACTGTTATTACTGGAGAAGAGGTTTTCTCTGCTCGGTGCAGGAGAAGTGGGGGGGCTGGGGGTGAGGGAGGGGGTATATGCAGTAGTTGCCACTTTCTGCTGTAATCACCCCTCGCTTTATTGATGGAGACCTCACTTTCCCCTCCGTCTTTTGTGAAGTCTGCAATTTCCTGCACTTTGCAGGTTTATTTATATATATATGTATGTTTTTATGGCTGGGAGTACTTGTTAACCTAACCTCTATGTAACTGCAGTGAAGTTTCTTTATGAGTGATTATGTATTGTTTGTATTTACTCTGCGTGGATGACATCTAGAGTGGAGCAAAGCTCCACAAATAGAACCTAACCTTTCTCCTCTCTCTCTCTCCCTCCATCATTATTTCTTCCTCTTTTTTGTCTCTCCCAGGCTGAGGGGGAGTTGCAGTACACAGAAGCTGATATTGTTCTGTTAAAGCTGTGCTGTTTGTAAAGGTTTTTGTCGAGTTGCACCCAAACTCAGGAATCACCATCGGACACAAAACGGGATGCGTTTCCTGATCAAATGCAAAAGCACCGGAAGAACAAGCCAGAAAACGTGAAAATTACTACTGCAATATTACATTATTTAACAAATTGGTCAAAAGGCCGAGTCACTCTAATTATACAGCAACAAACACCATGATCCCCGAGTAATAGGCGTGTGATAATCATACAGCTATTAGGGTTATGTGAGCCATATAATTTAATGCACATTCTACATTGTCAGCAGTATTAAACACACAGTAATAGACCCGAAACCTGGGTCAGATATTTCAACAGGGGGATGTAGCAGCACCGGATCTCCTGGCAGAAATCAATTCAGCTTAATTAGTGATGAGAACCCTTCAGTTAAGAACATCTCATTGACAAGGGGATCCTTTCAGCAAAGGCACAAAGTTACAGCAATTACTGCAATTATACACACGCAGTGCTACTCGTAATTAAGTAGTTTTAATACACTGAGAGGACGGATAACAAACGCACTTCACACGACAGGTAATAACGAGGCACAATGTGGACAGATTGCTGGGTCAGAAAACATTGCTGGACAATTGATACACTGACTTCCTTCCCTGATTTACCAGGAGTAACCTGTGACCTGCGCTAATAATAAGATGCTCTGACTTCAGGTCTGATTAGCAGATAAAAAGAATGGAATTCACCCTCATGACCGCCAGGTACAGTGATACACATAGAAACCACTAAAGGTGCACAGCTGTTATCGCTATCACTTATTTTCTTGTATGGAATTTACAATAATGATCATGTACGGTATATGAGACAAGCCAACAAGTCGAAAAATAAGGCAGACACAAGTCGGAGGAGCAGTGCGAGCTCTGTGCCAAGCAAAAAGAAACAGCACGCAGACTGAGTGGAGGCTGAGCAGCAACAGCAGCAGCCAGGTGGCCTGAACTCCACATCTACAGCCAACAGCAGCAATACAGACATACAAGAAACATACCCTTTCGCTGGACATGCGCCAGGCTTGGATGAAACTACAAAAAATCCAGATACAAAGATATAGTGATATACAGTACTTGTTTTTTTATTCCCAAATAGTCCGGAAGACTGTTACGCGTTCAAGATGAGATTAACTATAGAAGATGCCTTAATGCATCCTCTAGTTTCTCAAGCCCTTATTAGCATTAATCGAAAGGCTGCTTACCTACATTAACAAGAGGCCGGCAGAGAGCAGTGCTAATAGGTTTCTGGGGACAATGTACTGAGCTGTGTAGATTTTGTTTTGGTAAGGTGTGGCAACCTGCAGTCATGAAAAACGAGCGTGTGAGGGCACTGTGTTTGCATTTTTGGGGGGTGTGCATGGGTGGGGGGGGTGGGGGTGGAGGGGAGACATCACAATTATTCAGACAACTTTCAAAGCTTTCTGCAAAACTTTACCAGGTTAATTCATCTTAGAATCAGGGTCCACATAAAATGCTCTCTTCTTCCTATTTCACTTTGGCACACCACACCTATAACCTGTAGCCTGCTACAAATCCCCTTCCTTATAAAGATGAAGAAAAGGGTGGGGTGCTTTCAGGTGTCGGGGCCTCCTGCAGCACGCACTACCCCACTCTCCATGCCCTCTCCCCCACCCCTCTGGTTTGACAGATCTTCTCGAGCCAGAAAGGAACGCCTCCCTCGGCGTTACAGAATTATAGCAGAACCAAACGGCTCATTATAGAGGAGAAAGAGCAGGGAGTAAACATCGTTCCCCCTTTGGGTCATTTATACAGCTGGCGCTAATTGCCACTTTGGCAATCCATTGAAATGAGTCCTTATATTAATATTTTACATTCAAAGCGCAGTATGGCACTTTCAGTATCTTAAAGATGTGCTGTGTGTGCCGTTGGAGGTTCACGCATTGCAGGGAATGGCTTAAGAAAACGATTCTGGGAAATGGCTTTCCAGGGCTTCTAAACTTTGCGCCAGCAACATCTAATCCTGCCTGAGAGCTGTGTGACAGAACAGTTAGCGGTGCCTTTATCTTCAGCAGTTTCAGCAAAATAATCTAGTCCAATTTAATTGAGTCTTAATTGTGAAAAAGCGTCTGAGAAAATATGACATATGATGAACAACAGAGTTTGGAGAAGGAATCATTTTTAATTTAATGCTGACATTGTGTAAATCAATGTGGAACTGGCCGTCCAATGTTCATCATGTTATGATTTTTCAGTGGAGTTAACTTTCTAAATACAATCCATAACTTGGTACTTTTTACTACCCCTATCATACTCCCAAATCAAAACTTGAAAGGTATTTCTTATCTTTACTTCACAAGAATAACCTTTTGTTATTAAAAGCATAAACACTCATTTGTTTCTGTGAAAAAAATATGTGGGGAGCACATATGCAACATTCTGTTTTCTATGTATGGCAAGCATTATTATTTTTGATTTAACTACTCTAACTGTGTGCTCTCCTGCCATTCAAGATGCTACCGTGTCCTTTGTATGTCGAAAATAAGTGTGTGCTTGAATCCATGCTCAATAAAGTGCACTCCAATTCGTTGCACTCTCTCCTCTCTCCTCTTCTTTTTTTGTCAGACAGAAGTGATGTCTGCAGACAACAGAGCAAGTGAACTGCAGAAAGGACACACTCAGATGAAAAGTTACCTAGCCAGACCACAGCGGTATTTGCATGCAACTATTAAGGCTGCATTTATTTCTTTATCTCCATTGGAGCCAGGATCAGCTGGCCAGTGTGTTAAGTGTGCGAGGGTGCCTGTGTGTTGTATGTGTGTGTGTGTGTTGAATGGGGGGGGTGCAGGTGGGCTAAGACTGGAAGGAGGGAGAGAGGCACACGGAGAGAGAGAGAGAGGTTAATAGCAAAGCTGAGGCTCGGGGCTGATAGAAATGCAGAGCTCGTCTGTTACCGCGCCGCGTGGTGATGGGTTCGAGCTGAGATCTGGCGCCTGATATAAAGGAGCTCATTGAAAATAATTCAGAGTGACGGCTGTGCAGGCAGGGATACAGGAAGCCAGAGAGAGAGAGATTGAGAGAGCGCGAGGCGGGGTGCATGGGGGAGAGAAGGGAGAGTCGAAGAAGAGAGAAAGAAGGAAAGAGAAGGAGATTAAGAAGGGGAGAGAGAAAGAGATCTTTAAAGAGACACGAGTGAGAGAAATAGAGGTGAGAAAAGGTTTGGTACAGAGTGAGCACTCCTGGAAAAAGTCTTAACACACTTTAAAATATGGGAAACATGCACAGAGATTTCAACCATCCAGGAGAAGTCAAGACACACAGCCAAGTTTGAAAGAATTAAAAAAATAAATAATTGTGGCCACAGCAATCCATTTTTTCTTGGTCTACTATGTCCATCATGTTATATTGGCATGTTTAACATGAAATGTAAGAAACTAAATGGAATAAAAAAATCATTCAAGTACAGACTTTATATGCAATTTTGGCAATAGTAAAGGATAACGTGTGATCAATTATGATCGGAGCACCTGCATTAGTGAATTACATTAACTTCAAAGACTATCTCCGCACTGAAATATTGTTAAATATGACTTTATTTGCCTATAAAGTTACTTTATCTTTCTAAATGATCAAAACCCCTGTATGAAGAAAAAAAAGACTGCTTAAGCTTGTAATGTAATAAGAATTAATGCTATCCAGAATGTATCGCAGTCCATGCCACATCAAGGCAATGATCCAGACCCGACAGGCAGACGTACAAACAGACAGACAGACGACTGCATCACCATTGCTCACATCAGTAAGAGCAGAGTGTCACACTCTAGCATAGTCATTATCAGCCCTATAGGGGGTTTGAGGGGGGGACACTGCGCAGGTATCTCTCTCCTACTATATTAATGTGGACCTAAAGACCTCTATTAAACTGCTCAAAGCTCATTCCAGACACCAGGACATCTTTTATGATAACGCTGGTGCTTAAACACACAGCGGCCCCACAGAAAGCCATCCGGGGGTTAATGGTGCCTGCAGCTCTGGGGGGGTTTATAAGGTGACGAGCAGTGAAGCAGAGCCCTCTCCAGCTGAGACCACCCCCAACCTCCTCACCCACACACACTCAAACCTGCAGCAGGTCCGCGATCAGGGTTTCTCCGGACAGGTGGGACCCCCTGAGACAGGCACACGGCCCACACACCTCTCTGTGCGAAGGCCTGGTACCCTAAAAAAGGATCAGGCAACTACACTCTAACAATAAATCAATGTGTCAGGCACATGCCCTCTAACACCACTGTGTGGAACAAGCACATGGGATAATCTGAAGCAGCAATGCATGCTATATATATGCAGACTGCATTTGCCATGAATCAGTCACTAGTATTAAACTCACATCAGGTTTGCAAACTACAAACATTTGAAGTAGGGAACTGCGTTAGCATGCGTAGGTTGCAAAAAAACAAGCAAAGGTTTGTTTCATGCCGAAAAGAGAAGAAAATAAATGCAACGTTTCAGCTGTGGAGCCTTCTTTGTTGTGTTTCTTTTCTTCTCTTTTCAGCATGGAATCAACTACAAACATTTACTGAAATGCACAGGCATTGTGTGCTCTTGTAGGAGGCATAAGGGGAAAGAGTTGGACGTATTTTGCAACTGGACACAGCGTGGAGCGAAGCCATTTCAGCTCCAGACCATTTTCTCATCGCCTGGGCACGAAATTTCTATATGCTACATACTACTGGACAGAACGGCACATCTTGTGTTTTTTTACTGTGATAAAAGATTGAGAAAATTCTGGATTTCTGCACGTGTTCCTCCCTCCTGCTGTGAGTTTCACCTTTTGTTTTGCAAAGCCTTCAAAATTGCAGCAACATAGGGAAGATCTTACTGTGGACACTTTCAATAGAGACTACAATCTCAAAGGGGAAATAAGACTCCTTGATTGTTAGGAATCACTGTAACAAATCAAGGTATGTATTTCTTTCACTGAAGAATAGTGAAGCTAAACAACTCAACACAGGAATAGTGCTGGAATGGAATTTTGTTATGGAATCAATTAGAAATGTACTGTTTTCAAAGGCAGATCAATTTAGCATGCCCTAGAACATGCCAGTAAACATCGACAAAGTCATTTTCAGGGGTATTAATGTTTATAACCAATTAACATATGTGAGGACTGCACATTTCACTTGATGAAAAAGTGGAATGTGCTGAAGGCATGAGTTTACCAAGAGACCGAAGATAATTGATCGTCTGGAACCTTCTTCGTTTGAATGACTCTGTTAGTAGCACTTTTAAACATTAAGGTCTCAAAATGCAAAAGATAACTTTAAAAATATCAATTTTCTTTCAAACAAAATTTGCCTGGAAAGTTCGGACGGTGAAAGCAAAACCTATCAAATGCCTCTCTCTCTCGTCAATTTCACTTCAGAAGTCAAAGCAAAATCAGCGTGCAGCAAGTCGATTTTTAAAATCTTGGCAATCAATGAATAATCAATGACATTTGTGCTGGAGAATGTGATGATGGAGGACGGCAGGACAAATAAAGATGCTGGTTCCCTCTGGAATTAGTCACCTGCCACACAAACCCGTTTCCTATCTCCACAGACAATGCCAGCAGCCTACTGAGGTAAAGAGGGCAACTGGAAAAATACCCAACACTGATTTAACAAAAAAAATTACTAGCAAAACAACCGAAAAAAGCATTCTGCCCCGACTTTATCTCTCTGTCCCCATGCACCCCCCCCCACACCCCAGCCCCTGTTCTTGCTCCGCAGACTCGCCTTGCTCCTTGCTTCCCTCCCCGCCTGTGAAAAATCAGCAAATAAAAAGTTACATTAACCCCAGCCTGACCTCTCCCACATAATACACTGCAGGCTGATGGGCTGGCATGGGAGCTTCATCGAAAAGCTGTCACTCTCCAGCATCCCAAGCACTGCCTGGGGAACATTTACCGGATAATTAATATATTAAATGCATGAAAAATAGTTACACAGGGGCCTCTCGTCAGCTCTTCCCAGGCACAGAGGGAAGAGGGATACAGCCTGTGAACCATCAATATACAAGCATCCCCCTTCAATGGGCCATCATAAAAACTGCTCATAATTTTATGGCTTCATTCACGGCCCTCGCTGTAAAGGAAGGCCATATTTCCTCGTAATTCACCGGATCTCTCTCTACTTTTATTATTCTGCGTTTGATGCCGCCACCAGCCGCGCTTATAAGGTGGTCCTCACTTTGTGTGAAGGACATCCAGGGGTCAGTGGTGAGCACCATGATGACAGGACACACAGGGGCTCTGACGAGTGGGCAGTAAACCCAGGCCACGCTGCCGGTACGCATGTTGACATGTCCCGCACATTGCAACGTGTGCAGCTCCTGTGCTCCGGCCCTCCTCCTGTTGTCCACAAGCTGCATGTAGCACCAGCAAGATCATAATATTCCTTTCAGTTACACAGAGCTCCTATGGACACTCTGCTCAAATGCTTTGCACCACCAGTGCGTTGCCCCCACTTGGATGATGCGAAGGCATCCAAAGTGCACCAGTCCACTCCCCATACATCAGCTATCAGTGGGGAGGAGAGAAATGAAGCCAATTCCTAGATGGGGATTATTAGGAGACCATAATTGGTAAAGGCCAGGGGGGAAATTTTGGCCACGACACCAGGATAACACCCCTACTCTTTTCAAGAAGCTTTCTGGGATTTTTAATGACCCACTCTCCCGACGGAGAGTCAGGACCTCGGCTTTATATCTCATCCGAAGGATGGCACCTTTTTACTGTATGCTGTCCCCATCACTATACTGGGGCATTAGGACCCACACAGACCGCATGGGGGGGCGCACCCTACTGGCCCCACTAACACCTCTTCCAGCAGCAACCTGAGCTTTCCCAGGAGGTCTCCCATCAGGCACAGGCCAGGCTCACACCTGCTGAGCCTCAGTGGGCTGCCAGTGGTGAGCTGCAGGGCACGAGCTTGCTTGTTCTGAGAGTGCTTCTCAGCGGATTGATTCGTATGCACACAAACACTGATTCTAGAAATACAAGGACCCTTTTGTTGGAAAATCTGTCCACAAGCTGCTGGTATATGCAGGTTCACAGAACATAGGATGCACCCTTCAGTACATAAATGAGTTTATCACTATAATTTATTAGATACAAACGTTGTTTAATTATAGTTATTTTTAATAATATCTCTTCAAAGTTTACTGCACATTAACTCATCCTAAAGATTGTTAGTTGAAATTTCAGGCTGATGAACTAGGCTCAGACAGAGAGTAGCAACGCATATAGCTGCAGCTACACAATTATGTCAGTTTTCCCAAAATGTACTGTGGGTGTTTCTGTCGTACATGCATACAAGAGGAAAGTGATCGTTTGTAAAATGTTACCCTTTTAGATAGAATTTCAGTTATGCTCTGCCACGTCCTGCATTCCTGATTACTGTGAAATGAGGAGGGCTCAGATGAGATGAAGAACTGTGAACTGTAATTGAAGGGCTGTTTTAGATCCCCAATTTGTGCATTTTGCATTCTGAATCTATATCCTTGTCATTTAAAAAAGTAAAAAACAGAGCTAAATGCATGCTGATGCTAAAATCCTATTGTGTATTTCACTTTAAAAACTCATGGGCAAGTTTGTATGAAAATCAAAGGGCTCATGTGATTCAGAGGTACACTGAAGGCACATCAAGTTTTCCTTCCCCATCCCTGTAAATATGCCATTTGTTTTTTTACAAATGAAAAATTCCTTTATTAGGAATATTTAAATAACTACCAAGTTCATGGGTTGCCTTTTCCCCATAGTCCGTAATTAAACTACTGCCTGCTACTTTCACGGAACATTAACTTGTGTTCCACGTGATCATCATCTACACACAGACACACTCTCAGACACACAGTGAATCACAGAGCGACACATACAGGCACACAAACACTCAGAAACCAGCGGAAAACACACCCCAGCATTCAACACACAGCTCAGTTTTCATACCAAGATGACAAACACCTGCCGACACGCACAGAGAAGAGCGATGCTCTCAAATGCAGCAGAAAATGCAAATATTCACAATCCAATCCAAGCATGTTAAAAAAAACCAAGCGCACACAGACTCACACAAATATAATCTTGTCTACGCCTATCGGTTACCTAGAAAGACCCCTAGAGACCTCAGCAATATTAATAGTCCTATTCATTAAATATTACTCTTGTCAAAGGAGTAGCATAATACTGGCCTGGAGACAGAAACGAGGCACGAGAAGTAAGCCGAATTAATTTTCTGGAGCAAACGCCCCAATTCCATAAATGACATTCTATACTGTTAGCATTTTAAATGTGACATAAATGGCACAAGACACAATTTAAAACCAAAATACTGAGCTGAATAGTCTGGAGACATTTGCTCAGAGTGAGCGTGACATGCTATACGGAAAAGCTACACTAATGCCAAGCGTCTGTAATGCCACTGCGATGGATAGAGAGCTCAGCTTTCGGCTCTGGCTTTCCAGGTTTCCTTGTTCAAGTCTCGCAGGATGAATGTGAACAGGCATCATGGCTGCATGCAAAGGACAAAGTCTTGTTCAGAATCAATAGGCTGGGCTATTGTGTGCAATCCCCCCCACCAATACCTCCATCTTTAAAAGTTGGCGAAGAGCTTTACAGGTTTCAGGTCATGCTGAGGGAAAACGGACATCTTTTTGAGGGCACTCGCTGCCGGCTAACCCTGCTGCTGTACTGAAACCCAAAACAGTCATTTTCGCATTCTTTTCCACCAAACGGCTCTTTCTCTATGACACTGAATAACGTGAACATCCTTTTTCTCCAGGTACAAGGAAAAAACTGAAAACTAAAAAAGCTAAAACTGAAAACTGAGCACACTGACAACCTAACAGGAAAAAATAGTGGGACAACAGCTTTCTTAACTCGAGACGGCTTCAGCACAGCTGTCCAAAGTATTGGCAAGTACTTTTTTTAATTGAACAGCTTCCACGTAGATTCAATGCACAACAGTACCGATAGCAATGAACTACTAACAGCTATAAATGAGCATGATAACAGTGTATATTCACATCTCAAGATCTGCATGATCTTATGAGGTGTTGCACAACAGTGAAAACACACATTTGTTTTCTGCCAGAATTCTTTGGAAAGTCTGTTAATGTATCAGTGTTAAACTAAATTTCAAAGGAAAATGAGTGCACATTGCAGGCATTATTTGTATTGAGGCTGAATTTGAAACGCCATGTTTATTTCAGTACAGCCGCACAATGGTTAGCAGGGCTTGTTCGGTGTGGTACATTTGTTCTGATCAGTTGTCACAGTCTTTCTGCTGCCTTGTGCGTTTCGTTTTTCTTATGCTCTAGTCAATCACGTCAAAATAGTGAACGCCATTCAAAGAGGCTTTCCTCACAGAGCGGTTTTAAGAAGTAATTAAAAAAAAGGAAAAAAAAAAACACTGACATACAACGTTCCCTTTTCTTTTTATTTAATCCTCCGGGCAAATGGAAAAATTCTCAATAACTATAAGCGCTTCTCAATTGTCATTTAAAAACGAGTTCAATTTAAGGTAATTTTTTGTCATTTCTTTAAACCAGCAGGGGAATGCATTGTATACAGCGTGCCTAATGAACACAGGCATATATTTGGAGGCATGGTCTAATTTCTGAGAATTATTTTTGTAACCAACCCAATAAAATGAATTAAACAACAAAAAATCTTAGCCAAACTGGCGAGCCTGTATTGTACACAGACAATGCAGAGTAGAGGTTATCCCAGAGAGCCAGCAATAAGCAGACCTAATCCTGTTGAAAAAGAATGGGCACAGGGAGCAGTGCCAGAATGCACTGAGCTCAGTCTGCTAAGAGCACAAGGGAATTACTCACCAAAGTAGGGTGGTCCTCAAAGAGCTGCCTCTGGTGCCAGCAGGCACAGGCAAGGGGCTGGCAGACGACTGCTCTCCTCGCCCTCAGGGCCACCCTTTCCGTTACGAGCTGGAATAAGGCGTTTTCACAAATTACACCACGATACAGAGTTGCAAATTGCTCATGGATCATGATGTTTTTCAGGCTTGCCATGCTTTAATTAAACAGCCACAGAAGGAATTACCAGAGATTACAGGCCATCTTATTTGGCAGAGGCGAGCTAGAGCCGCAAGCACATGCCTGCGATCACCAGGTTAAAGCTGCCAGATGAGGGGAGGCAGCACTGAACCGAAAGAGTCCTTTCTTTCGCTTTGCAAATTAGCTTCTCTTTAAAAAGGGAGACCTCTGACAGACTTTGCAACCTCAAGGAGCCAGAGTGACACAGCGTCAAACTGCACGAATAAACATGTGCCTCACTTTACCTAGGATGTATAGAAACGTTGCAGGTTGATGACTTTAAATCCTCCACTTTGAAATCCGTATCACATCAAATGAAGCCAGTCAGAAGGTATGGGGGCACCACAGACTGATGTTTTTTACAGCCTCCTGTCTGTCTGGGACAGTGTGCAGCAGGAGAGAAGCCCACTGAGGCAGGTGCAAAGCCAGCCGGGTGCCTCAGATACTAGTGGACAAGTCAGCACCAGATGGCGTTGTCCTTCTCGCTGGATCACAGTCCAGTGTAGCAGGAGAAATGCTACTGCCATGGTGTAGCACAGTGAACTGTTTCTGGGTTCAAGAGCTGCAGGCACCTGTGCAAATCAAGCCGAAGAAATAGAAAAGAAATATGGCAATAAAGGGATTTATATTCAAAGATCCTGAGTCCTCACTGTGATCTTTTAGGGAATTAGGCGTGTAAATGCTTCAAATGCAGTGCTTGAAGTTTGGATTAAGCCAATATGTCTACACACGTTTTCTCAAAATAATGTCAAAAGGAATAAATATCTGGTAATTGTTCTTTGTTTATATAAAAAAGTTTGCAGTTTAGAAGATGCTAAATGGACCCAACTGCTTTGCAATGGGACTCCTATTTAAATCCCTGCAGTGGAACTTGGACTCCACCTGCAATGAGATTCTCTCTGCTTTATATCTCTGATACCCAGAGGCTGAGAACAGAGAGGACTGCGAGAATCTTCTCCTGTCTGTGGCAGAATGTGGCAGCGATTCCACTGACTAACTTGCAACACTGCAAGAATCACACCCTGATAATTTTACAATGAAAAATAAAAGAAAGAAAGACTGGTCTTGACATTAACTATCCAGGTGCATTGTTGTTTGCACAGCTTGCTCAAATAAAGTATGAGGCCCCTGTGTTCTGCGACTACACAGACTCATTTAACGGTACGTTTAACTACATCACAGCCAATTTACTAGGGAGGTTGACAGCAAGGAGACTAGAGTCCTTTTCCTGACCAGCAAACAAGAAAAGCCACATATGTATGTGCAATATATCCGATATATCCAGAGAAGTGCCATTCTGTCCTGGCTTAAACCCCACAAGGTACTGTGGCATTGGGCATGAGGCCATGCTCTGCCCACCCAGAAATCCACCATCCTCACAACCTGACAATTAGGAAACATTTCAAATTTTATGCCACCTGACATTCTTTGCATCTAGATTGAGTTGTCTAGATAAGGCCACACTCCAGTCCACAAAATGCATGCATCATCCGTATCTGCTCAGCGTTGACTGAGGAGCACTGAGGTACAGCAAACTGCACTGCTGCACAGGGCTTCTCAGCATAGAGGGACTTCATGCTTAGCTTCGCAATGCTGTGCTAAGATTTTCTTAAGGCATTACAACAGTGTCACCATTTAATACGATGATCTAGATTATAACTATCTAGAATGAAAACTGAAAAGAAATGATTAAGAAAAGGTCTCCCATCCCTGCCATGGCTCAGTTTTTAAATTATGGAATATTAGCTGTTTAATCAGCTCAGCTCTGGGTTACGGAGGCTATGTACCAGAACACCTCCTTGTGTCACAACGAAAGCAGTCATAGGCCATTAGGCTACAGTAATATGTATGAGGGGCAGCGATTCCATGGGGGGCCGTAACCAGATTCTGCTCCCCCAGTTGTTCCCCATTAAATCATTAAACCTCCTGAATGTCCTTTATGAGGTGTGTCCTGATCTTTAAGAGGCAGCGCGGTAAAGGCCAGCAGTCTCACTTGGTTGCTCAGCCCCAGAGCACAAACCAGCCTCTCACAGATATGTGGGAAAGAGAGGGGCTGTGGGGGAGTACCCTCTCTTCCCCAACCCTTAAAAACTTACTCTTTCTGTTTCTCTGTTCTTACACATGACCGAAGACACTAGCAGGTCCACCCAGTCCCCAGGACCCCTGGAGAAAGAGAACTAAACTACACACTAAAAAATTGTGCCTGTCGTTCCCTAAACATAGGGTTTAAAATCTAACAATATACTGCAGAAGGTACAACAGAACCAATCTTGTTTCCTGCAATTTCCAGTGCTGTCAGAGCACAGAACCAGGCAAGTTCAGCTCACTTTGAATGCGGGGCTGAGAAAGAAGCATGATCACTGCTCTCCATTTCAGTGGTTCTCAACCAAAGGTCCCCAAAAACAAACAGACAAAATTAAACCCTCACACCAGCTGTATAAAATCAACACCGTTACACGGTTCTTTTTTTTTTTTTTTGCTCTCATTTATGACTTAACTTTGAGGAATCTTAGCTTTGCTTTTAACATTTTATAAGCTAAAAAAAAACAATTATAATTACATACTAAAGAAACTGGGAGATCATACCAAGAAGGATTGCTTGAAAAAAAGATACCCATCCATTCACCTCAAAACAACCAAGTGATCCCCTCTTTGTGTCACTTCAGAGGAAGGTCTCACAGCATGTATTCAGTGAGAGATTAAGCCCATGAATGCAGTGCGCAGAAATAGCCAACCAGCATTAATGTAAATTTAGCAATGGCAATTCAGCCCAAAATAAAAGTAAACAGCACTCCATGTTTCCTAAATGCTGTTAGTTAGTTTTTATTATATAGCCACCCCTTCTTTGAAAAACGCCTTAAGGCTTATGTACTTCAAGGGGAGGAGAGGCGCTCTGACACTTTTATGCAACCTTTAAAAGAATCTTGGCCACCAACAGTAAGTGACCCAGGCTCAAACCAGAGACACCTGAGCCTGTTCAGCCCGCACTCTGACTGGGTGCCTTGCTGGAGGAGCCACTCAGGAGCCCCTATATGGGCTTATTTGAGAAAAGGTACACACACCCCACCAACCTTGCACATTCAGGGAGGGTGCATATCTGTCCTCCGTTTGCAGTGCCACACTCGCATGTGCCTCTCTGCATACAAGCTGTTTAGCACTTCATCTGTGGTTCAGAGAAGCTTACTGGGTGTTATTCACTGCAGACGTACCAAAAGTTTCCCACACTGTTCCACATCATAGAGCAATACCTGAGGTATGAAATAATGGCATTGGATGATGATAGGTAGGATGGTGTGGTATGCCAGACAGAAAACAAGGAGGAAAAAGAGCAGTCATTCAAGCAGGTTATTTCACAGAGGCTTGAACTGCTAATTCACAGACTCTGCAAGAAATCCAGGGCTGCACAGCATAGGATCATCAAAAGCAGTAGAAGTGCATTTTTAAAAAGGCGAGATGGGCAGGGATGAATCCACAGAAAAGCAGGGTCTTTACCCTACAGAATCTCTACTGTACAGAAATACATCAGGCCACAACTGATTCAACTAACTGAACACTTCTGAAACTTACCACGGCAAAGATAAACCCAAAATATTTGGTAAATGGGCTTCAAACCCCCTATTTCACTCTATGCCTTGATATTTTATGATTATTTAAGGGGTTATGTATCTCTTTTTTACATCAGTTATACAATACATTACAGGCACTAGTGTGTTCAAAGGAAGTGTAGCCCAGGCACAAAGTACGTCAGTCTTCCTGTCTGTCTGCCCTCGCAGCAGTTAGGGTGCTGGGGTGGATGTGTGTTTGTAAAGGGGGGGTGGCACACTGCCTGGCAGCCATGAGCAGATGTCAGCATAAGTGAGAGGGGACCTGGGAGAGAGGAATGCAGTCCTAGGCCAGCTCTCCACTTCACGCCTGAGTGGAGCAGCACCACTGATATTTACATTTAAATTGATGTTTCAGATACTTAATTAAAGATGAGGGCCGGACACATTCTGTTCTGCGGCTGCTTCATCCTGAACTTCCTCTTCCTCTCTCTCCTTTCTTCAGGGGAGCTCACATGCTGCTGCTCGCTGGAACCTGGTGCACGACCAAGCCTGGGTCTACACTGTGTGCTCCACTAGAACCGTGCTTCAATTAGGCAACAGGGATCGCAACAGTAGTGCTGAACCCACAGTGCCCCCTGGTGGATCCCTCTTAACCCCTGCCCCCATAAAGACAAAGACATCCTCTTCTCTTCTCTTCTCTATCTGCCCCATCTAGAGTATTCCCAGATCAGTTTCACTGAGATGTCCAAAATTATTATCTAGCCCAAATTGGAGGTAAGAAGTTTTTTTTTAAATAGGCCAGTTTAAACAATACTTCACTTGCTGCAAATGGCTCTGAATTTAACAGGGCTCTTCTGTTTGGCTTAGAGACAACAGAGAGAAACAAGTGGAGCTTGGGGCCTGATGAGTCGCGATCCCAGCATGCTCCAGTCTTCTGCACTGTGCCTCAGAGGGCATAGCAGCCCACAGGACCTCCTCCTCAACCACTTCTTTTCCAACTGGCTTTTTAATAGATTTGAGAAGAGGGTTATTAACATTACCTGCTAATTATGTTAAGGACCTAATTAGGGAAAAAGGTCTATTTTTTTTGTCTAATTAGGTTTTCTTTTTAAAAGCACAGATAACCAGGGGAATGTAGAGATCTCTGTAGGAATGAGGAAGCAGTGAGAGAGTGAGAGGCTCCTACGGAAAGACGTTAACCCTTTCATCAGAAGAATTGACTCCATTAACGAAACCCGGTAGAGTGCAATCACAGAAGAAATCGTTTGCTGAGAATGTGTTTATCTGGAGTGGGCTGCATCATTTAGCTCCTTATAAACTCAATACTTGGTTCATTAACGATTACAGTCTTTGGGTGGTAATACCTGCCTGATAGTGCTCTCAAGCCTGATGTTATCAGTTCACAACTGAATTAAAAGATGGGGTCTAATTTTTCAGCAGCTCTTCTGTTTCCTGTATGCAGAACTTCACCTAGGTTAAGAAACCACATTCAGAAGGGTAATGAGATCTGCATTCACTTTTTAATTCTAACACACGCATGCAAAATTTCACTCTGAAATGCTGTTTTGGTTTTACTAATAAAACACTTAGAGATCACAGGATAAACAATTAAACTAAATCAATCAGATCAATGACATAGTAGAAGAGATTGCTCTCTGCGCTAACAGCATTCTTCAGTTTTGATATGAATAGCTTGCTTATTCTTACACTCTGGTTAAGCTACATCAGACACTGCTGCACATAACTGGTGGGCTTTCAAGGCCATTTGGCATCAATGAGAGACAAGGTTCAATTATCAGCCTCTTTGAATTTGTATATTTCGAATCACCATATCCCAAGTCAAACTGTGAATGGAAAGAAAAAGAGCTGGATGGAGACCCTGCTGCACTTTCATGTACAAGGAGCTTCGTACCCAAGAGGGTGCCCTGGTTTGTACAGTTTGCACACAGCACAACTACAAGGTGAGAAACAAGCTGGATACGGAAGAGCACCGAGTCTCCTCACAGACTTTCCCTGAGTGAAAAGAAGGATAAAAAAAAGGAAAAAAGAACAGAGAGGAAAAACCCTAGCACTGGGAGAGGCCCCCTCTGAATCCACTGAGCAGACCTCGGCGACGGAGTGAAAGGGGAGCTTGTAAAGTGCTTCCTGCCTGATTACATGTTTAATTTGCTTCACATCTCAAAATTGTCTGGTATGACAGAGCCAATTTGTCGTAATCCCGCACAAGTGTCAGTGAAACTGGGGGGCTGCCGACTCCCAGAGTCTAATGGAATCTCAATGAACCCAGACCTGGAGGTCCGGCAAAGCAGATGGCCCTCCCTCACCTGGACACCTTTCACACACGCCTGTTATTATCGCTTCAAGATTGCGGGGTAAGGAGCCGGGCGACCAGGAGAAAAAACACAGAACAAAAGAGGTTACCATTACTTATCCGGCATGTACCTTGACATTTTCTAGATCTAGTTTGTGGAAATAGCAGTGTTTTAAATTGACACAGTGCCGGACACTGTGTTTAAAATGATAGCTGATCGCAGAGTAGCGGTAATGTCCAATTTTATTTTGAAATCCTGATTCATAAATAGACAGGTTTGCACTGATATTTATACTACAGGTGTCTCTTTGCTGTCATTTTGATATGTATTCTGTTTTTTCCTTTTTAAATGCAGTACTGCAAAATCCTTTCTTATCTGTTTTTTTTTAAATCTCCAGTATCTCAAAATGATATGGAAATTAATGTAGAAAAGTAAGAAAACTGGCAATCAGATTTTTCATTTTCCTACATTTACAAAATAAAAAGAAATTGATGCACAGCAATTTAAAGCTGTGTTCTTATGTCATAGCTATAAATACGTTGTCATTAAAAATGTTCTGCACTTTGAAAGCGTTGTAAGTATTTGCATATTACTTTTTAATACATCACATACTGAAAACTCAAATTAAGCACAGCGTGCTTTTCCAGTGATGCATGAAGAAAATTAAATTAAATATAAACAAGTGTAAACAACTAAATATGAAAAGTTAAATATATGTAATTGAATTTTACTTTCTTTATCTGAATGTCTGCTAAGAAAAAACTTGCAATTAAATGCTGCATGAAACAAGGTATAACTCCTATTAAAAGTTATCACGCTCTCTTCTGATTTTTCAATCCAGAAATCAGTGGCAACCTTGAAGCATGTCTTCCTGCGTGTTCCTGCTTTAACACTTTCCTTCTGAGAGCTTCACATTGCCTCACTGCACCCCAGACAACGCTGCATATACAAAATCCAAATCAGTTCTTTTGTTCCTCGATTTCTAAGCCAGTTGAGGTGATGCCTGGTCCTGCAAAGCCACATCCTCAACTCATCAGTTTGTAAAACTTGGGTCTCGTGAGTTTTTACTGATCTTTCGTTCCTCAGGCTGTTGGTATTTTCAAGTAATTTCTGAACTGCTTAACTGAGCAAATCACCTGTTTTGGGGGCGATAAAATACTGTTACGTTACTGTTAAGTGTTTATAAATCAATCAAGTGCGACACATAGAAGAAATATGACCAGGACCAGTGCTGGTCACCTCTGTTCTAGTGTACAATAATAACAATCACTTATAACTCCTAGATGCACACACAACCACACTCACAGCCTGACCCATTCAAAGTCCCATAAACTGCAGGCTCATGTACAAATGACACCACAAAGCAGACAAGCAAACAGTTTTCAACTTTGTATTTCAGTCTTTTTGGGGATGTGGGTGGGACAGACACCCAGGTGTGACTCCCTTGCCACCAGTGGTTTCACAAGCCAATCCAAAGAAAACTCCACTGCCTACGTCAGCCCTAATCCCATCAGCCTATTTACAGTGAAACAACAGGGACGAGAGGCGTTCAATCAGTAGGAATGAACCCTGAACCCCCCCACAAGCTTTCACAAACCCAGCTGGATTGTGTGACAGGTTCTCTGCCATTCTTTCATCTTCTAGTTGGTTTCAATGCTTTAAAATGATGTGTTTTCTATACAGCACCTGTATATAGTCTAACAGTGAGCCACTTCACATAAATAAAAATCTAGAAAAAGCTGAATGGTATCAGTCCACTACACGGAGAAATGCTCAACAGCAGCAGAATCTCAGACTGCAGAGAGAGGAACGACAAGGTTCTTTCATTCCAGAGGCACATGGCACTTCTGTCAATGCCTCCGACACTGTACCCCTCATACAGTTGTGTTTCCCCACAACCCCAAAAGGCTTCACTCCCTTTCCTGCCATGCAGGGCAGTTAATGTTTCAGCACAGAGAGCATATCAGGGTCTATGCCGTAGTGTCGTTAAAAATGTTTACTGTTTGCTCAGCCCAACCCGGGACTGAGAAGACAAGATGAATTTGACAGTTAATGTAAAAATAACAGACGATCATAAATCATGGAAGTGGGAGTAAGTCGATGATGAGAGTTAATCAATACAAGCCTGACTTTGCCATTGTGTGAAATGGCACTCCATTTATTACTAAGGACTTTGAGGAGAAACATTATTCACATTAGGATATGCATGGCAGAGGAGAAAAGCAGTGAGAGTGTGCTTAGTCATCTGGTCCATATGGGTCTCACGGCCCAGGGCTGTCACCTCACCTGCCCCCCCTGTTATTTCTGCTCCCCAACAGAGATGGGAAACATGTGAAGTGTAATCTGGGGAGCTGGAAAACCCTTAGCCACCAAATGTTTAAGACTTTTTTTTTTACAAAAAGTTCCACCATTTGGATCATTATGTTTTTATTCTGGGCTTCTGAGGAATTCACTAAAACTGTAGGAGGCAGTTAAGGTTTTGAATGTCTCTATACCACAGCACACAGAAATGCTTCAGTATGATCCTGTACATCATTATCACCATATTGTTTTTCACATGTACAGCGCTTTTCATCCCAGTGGATCACAAGGCACTTTGACTATAGGAGAGGGCCCACGTCATGCACCACTGAAGTGCAGTACCACCTGGGTGATGCGCAGCACTCCCCACTTCTCAGCAAAATCAGGGGGAGCGGGGAGAAAATGTGCTTAATCAACTGAATTCAAAGAGACATTTAAGGAGGCAGGAACTGTGCAAACCCCCAAGAGAATTTAGCCAGAACACCATCGTTAACACTTTTGCTCTCGTGAACAGTGCCATGCGATCTTTAATGGCCACAGGTAGTCATGAACCTGGTTTAACGTATCACCTGTAAGACGCTGCCTCTGACACCACTTGACCACATTGGGCAGACTGGAAACTGTGGGTGAGAGGGAAGCGTGCCACCTACTGATGCACCAATAATTAGTGCTCGCAGAAACAGAAGTGCTCTGCTGGATTTCCTTACCAGGTACTGACGAGGCCCAGCCTTACTTTGTGGCATCCAAGATCTGATGAGATCAGACAACAAGGTTATTACAATTATGGTACTAATCCTCAATGGACTCCATTTAAGAACCATTTAAAATCCCAACATTCTCCGGTTCCATCCCTCCTTGTTAAGAAAACTGTCTGAGGTATTAAACACACCCTCTGTGTGTAAACTCCATATTTATATCTCTTACTAGATTAATTTTTCTGCGTCCTCATTGAACAGCAGTGAACTTACACTCACATAATCACTTTTTAACATGACAGAGTTAGTGCAGCTGAAAATTTATATGCTTTTGATTTCCCACTCAATCGAAAGGTAAAAGTTTTTTTTTTTCCCATCTCGAAAAAGTGTGGAAAGTTAGCTGATTTGAGTCCTTCTGGCTGAAGCCCCTCGGGAAATATAGCCCGGAGAGCTAGATGTGATTTACTCTGGGTGCGCTGTCCTTCTTAGCTGATGAGCTCGAAGTGTGAACAAGACACACCGAATGTGCTGGGGCAATATGTTCCCTTCCAGTCTAAAGGACAGGGGTAATGTGTGGTGCTGCTGTGAAATGCTTTTCCTCCCCATCTCTCTCTCTTTGTGCTATTGCTTGGTGGTGCAGTCATTTATTCTCACCTGAGTTTCATTCCCAGGTCTGTGGGAATGTATGGGTTTATTTGTACAGTAGAGTACTTTTATTGAATTCCTATTGCACTGCAACATGAGAACCCGTTTGAAATTCGTCAAGTGCCAATTTAATTCAAAATTCATGAAGTCTGCATTTGTCAACTTGGTAGATGAAATGCACTATATGCTCTCTTTTTGGCTATGGAACATCAGTAAAACCAGTAAAGCACACAAAAGTATGTTTTCCAAGCACATTATAAAACTGGGATTTATTTCTTATTGCTCTGCTATTATTCCTATTGCTTGGTAAAGTACCTTAACATATAGATAATGACAGAATTCCACCCTGAGCAAATTTAATTACTGGCCTTAGGAATTTGGTGTTGGATTCAGGAAACAAGCACCGAGCTAGCTGCACCATCTATAGAAATCCATGTATGCATATTGACTAGGGCGCCAGACACTGAACTAATTTATCTATCTCCCAATCTATTCCTGAAAGTCTATCCTGAAAAATCCATTTACAGATGAACATTGGCAGGCAGGGGCGGAGGAGTGCAGGGGACTCAATGAGGCCGAGCACAGGCCAGCCAGGAGAGCCCTCTCCTCCACAGAAACTATTTCTCAATATCACATCACTTGCAGGCTTTATTTCACAATGTATTAAAACACGGCAGTGCCAGATTTCAGTCCATCCCAGTATGATATTTTGTACATTCCATATCCATTATACTTACTAAAAAAATAAATGTTTTTTGCATGGACACCTTTAGAACAGAAAACCTCAGTGCATATATGTAAGCCCCAGCGCTAACATATATGATTAAGACAACATGGACAGTCAATGAAAGTACATCCTTGTGCTTATCTTATTGAGTGGTGAACGCACATTACCTTCTCAATAAGTGTCGGTGTATGACTAGGCATACTAACTCCAATTTTCAGGGGATTATTTATCTGCACCGAGACTCACCGAGCCTGCACATACTGTGTTCCCACTGCTGTTTGAACAGGGGAGCACATATGTCCATGGGTGGGATCTCAATTTTTTTTTCATCCACTCCCGATACTATCTGTGCTTGATTTCGAGAGCAAACCAGCTGCTGAAAGGTGATCATCAAAAGCCTTTCATGTTCTGAAAGCATATTTAACGTATTGATCATGCTCATAATAGCTTTCTTGCATAGATTTATCTTGCTAATATTTTGACTTAACATGCTTTAAAACAGTTGGTATGGCCACTGCCTTGTCTTGAGTTATGATGTTCATTTGGCTTCTTCAGCCTTCGGTCTGGAATGCTCAGCTCTCTTCTTCCCATTAAGCGTGAATGCAGGAATAATGCTGGTCCCAAAAAATGACTGGCCCAGCTACCGTCTCCTATTCCATTTTAAGAGGCCCATGAAGCATTCACAGCTGTCAAACTTAAACGAAAAACAGTGCTGTTAATTCAGTTATTTCTCTAATTTCTAAAACTGCCTTTAATTAAAAAAGGAGAGATTATTGAACTGAAAGGCCATGAAAGGTGGGAACTCCTGCACAGGAAGCTCCAGTAAATTTGTAGTGCTACTAAGAGCTTTCCTGTTGCCTCATCACGGTGCCTGCTGGCTGACACCTGAAATATTAATGTCTAATTATACAGAAAGGGGTGGAATTAAATATTTACAACATTTCATTATACATACATTAGTTCAAATCACATCTTTTTTAAACAAAAAAACCTTTCACTGTTTTGTGTAAGATTATGGTGATTCTGAACACTTAGAATTTTCCATGTTGTTCTTTTCGGAAAAGGGGAAAATGTTTGTTCTGATACAATAGAAATATCCTCA
The DNA here is from genome assembly GCF_059453375.1 of Lepisosteus platostomus. Classification (NCBI taxonomy): domain Eukaryota; kingdom Metazoa; phylum Chordata; class Actinopteri; order Semionotiformes; family Lepisosteidae; genus Lepisosteus; species Lepisosteus platostomus. The sequence goes on from NC_142632.1 coordinate 10,795,233, forward strand.
TATATATTGATCCTGATCAATACATGTGGAATTGGGGTTGGGGGAGTGGAAATGCCAAACTGCGAGGAGAAAACACCCCAGATGTACTCAGTAAACCTTTAAAGCTTCAGGACAATGAATAGGATGTCTTGCGTTGCAATGACTGGGAAAATAAACTGGGGAAACACAGGTGGGCGGATTCATCAGTAATTATGGCAGTTGTCGTTATTAATGCATTTCCCATATAGCTGCAGACCCACAAAGACGCCTTTTGCGGTGTCAAACTGTTGCACTGCTCCCCAAAGAAAAACAAGAACAAAGAAAGCGAACTTCAGATTTTGTTTTGCTGTGCGTTTCAGACGAGGCGGCATGAATGCTAACGCCGCCATCCCCTCACCGTTCTGCGTTAACCCCCCTCTCTCTGCAAAACAGCATCCCCCATTGCTGCCTCCTCCATCCTGACCTCTGAAACCTGTTAGAAATTTCACACAATTTCCCTGCACAGCAGTGGCTGTAACAACGCTGGGAGCCAATATGTTTCCATAATTGGGCCTGTAGCGGGGGCAGAGTCCAAGGCAATTAATCCTTTCCTCCTCTGTTGTTTGCACCCGAATAGCGGTGACAGGGTGCAGAGTAATTGGAAGGGAGCGCCCCTTGTCCCCTCCGCTTTACATTAATATCCCTCTGCCCTGTTTTAATCCCGCCCCAGCTACGGCCACTCGCCCCAGCCCCGAGTCAAGTGGCTGAGTAATCTGGCAGTGGTTACTTGAAGAAGGCAGGACGGGGGGGGGGGGGAGGGAGAGAGGGTTGCCTTTTGGATTTTATTGCGATTCGCCCCAGAAAACAAACACATTCTCACACAACAAGAACCACACAGACCCGGGCACCACGGCTGGTTCACCCAGTCACCCAGTCAAGACACAGGGATTCTAAAATCGGCACTTCTGCGGTACGACTGCAATATAGCTTTTTGTACCCCCGCCCCTCTCAAGCCCCCTCTCCTTAAAACCACGTCCTTAAAAATCACAGGCATACACGCTCTTCCATGCTCTTCCTTCAGCAGCTTGTGCGCAGAGGAGTAATTATTCTCCAGCTCTCTTGTGGTATGTTTGTCAGTGTCCACTCTGTCACCCTGTAATCATCACCCACGTCACTCCTCAAAGCCGACAGCCTGCCACGCCGCCTGTTTACCAATGAATTCAGAAAAAAACACACCATATCAGACAAACCATACTACACTCCTGCATATACTTGGGCTAAAAATGATGCTTGCTTTCACGGTGCTGGCAATGTAAATCGTAATTATACCTGCAGTTTGTTCAGGTTGACTCGGTATTGGCAGAATTTGTAACCTATTCTGTCACAGTGGCTGCCGCGACGAGAGAGTGATATTTAAAAAAAAAAAATGTCAAGTTTAAAGATGTATAGAAAAAAAGTTACCCTGACAAGCGGCCACCTTGCAGCTAAATCCAATACCCTTATGTGCAAAAAAGAAAAGGTCACCTAGGGGTCTGAGTTCAAAGTTCAATCCAAACAGTGCAAGCTGCTGCAGTTCCCGGACTGCCAGGGGCAGCTGTCTGAGACACACAGGACATTGCAGCACAGCTAACAGGCGAGGAGGAGTGATAGTGGGGCTGCACTCCTCCTGCCTCTCTGTCCCTTTCTGCTTCCTTGTTTCGCCCCATTCTCTCTTTTCTAGGCCATTTATAATCTCCTCCAGCACCTCCTATTATTCCGAGATGCAGTTCAAAAACAAATCAATAGACGTATAATAATACCAAGCATGCTTTGTAATTTTTATATCATTAGTTCTCGTGGCCCGACCCCCCCCGACTCGTCATGCATCAAAAAAAATCTACAGCAGACTCGTAAAGTTTATTTAGTATTCTATGAATTCCAAATCAGTTTCGTTTCATAATGATTCAGGGGGCAGGCGGCTGAAAAGGGAAGGCAGAAGAAAAAAAAGAATCGATAAAACTAACACACTTTTCCCCACTGTGGCGGAGAAGGGATCTATTGTGGGGGAATTATGATTTATGTCGGGGGTGGACAGGCCGTCAGACCACGTCAGGGACTGAGGTGTTCGCCGATAATGATTAATGCCCCCTTCCGTACGACAATACCGGACGGCCGCTTGCTGCTCCTTCTCCGTCTCTCCCTCTTTGCACGCGAAACCCCGCCGTATTAAAATGTGCGGTTTTGACATGGAGATATTACAATGGCAACAAAACACCCAGCACAAACCGGAACAGGCACCACCCCATCCGCATCTGGCTGCTTGGCTGCATATATCAAGCAGGGACTGGCGCAGAAAGTCATGAAATACTGCTCTAATGCAGGGATCTACAAACTACAGTATATACCTCATCCACTACCTTCATCTTTCTTGCTTTGTCGCTAGTACCAGCCGGCAGAAGCCAACAGTGCCAGATTCCCCTGATCAGCTCCCAGCTTTCCTGCGCTGAAGGCGAGCGGACAGGAGCAGTCCTTTACATTTGTCTCTGCCAGCACCGTCAGCTCTCAGAATAGAAGACAGGGAGACAGAGAAGGATGGGGAAGACGGAGAGACAATGACAGGAGACAGAGAAGGTGGGAAGCGAGAAAGACAGGCAGAAAAAGATAGGAAAGCAAGACAGAGAATTGGGAGTCAGGAGCCGGCATGAGAAAGAGATAAAGTAAAAGGAGGAGACACAAGGGAAAGACAATAGGAGACCCACGTCACTCCCAAAAGCAAAAATAAATCATTTTGGTCTCCGTATGAAACTAGTGCACAATATGAAACTGAAGCCACTGAAGTTGACAGTTGAAATCTAAATGGTTCAACAGGCCCCACTGTACCATCAGTAGCTCGAATGAACCCTACACAAAGCTCGAATCACAATAATCACAACGCCTCCATCACCATCGCTTGTGAACTTCAACACACGCTGAACAAGCTTGAGGTGCCGAGGTCGAGCCCCAGTCCTGCACATGAACTGAAACCGTGCTGCAGTGATTCATCTCAGCCCCTAGAGGGCAAGCAGAGGTCACCAGAGGAAGGAAGGCAGGGATGGAGGAAGAAACAACAAGAAATATGAAAGGAAAGAAAGAAAGGAAAATGGTAAAATAGAGAAGGGAAATGAATCAGTAAACACAATTCTCTTCTGTTTCATCAAATCTGGTCAGCTTATTCCACAGCTGCGACACTGTGGAAAAGGAGCAAAGCACAGACACAGAGGCACACACAGCCAGTCAGTCCTTCATCAGGGAAGAGAGACGGATGGACTAGGAAGAAGGGAGGAGTTGGAAACGTAGAGAGATGAGGAGTATAAGAACACGAGGCAGAGACAAAAAAGGAAGGAATAGGAAACACGTATAAGGAGAAAAGGGAGAACGGGAGAGGTGGGCAGGCAGGCAGAACACCTAATTTCCACCTTCTGCAGATTCTCTCCATCTGGTGTAAAAGATCACCCAGCAGTGTGAGAACACAGCGCCGCCACCTCCGCAGGCGCGCCGAGGCAGGGAGGGAAAGCGGCATGCCCAGACGTGCAGAGGTGGGCACATGCTCACACAATCGGAAATCTGGCCTTCGCTATCATGCTAAAAAAAATACACAAATAAAGGAATGAAATGAGAAACTGCTGGGCATTTTTTTTTTGCGATAACACTACGAATAATTCTTTCTAAATTTTCAGAAGCCACTGATACAGTACTTCGTTTTTACAATGCTGTCATCATCTTGCGTTCTGCACTCTGTGATGCCCATTTGGGGCACAGTAAGCACCAGGTCTTGAGCAAGAGCATCCCAGAGGCGCCTGGAGCTCGAGACTGTGGGGACTGCAGCAGTGTGGAGGGAAGGCTGTCATCTAGGGTTCAACGGGGCCCTGCTGCTCTGTGGGTGCAGTACACACAGCAGAAGAGGGGAAGCAACAAGAAGTAAGATGGCTAATGAACACAGGGTCACCAATTTTTTCCCCCAACAGCCTCTCCGCTCTCGCACTCAGCAAATAACCTTCCAACACAAGAACTGAGGGATTTTGAAAGCAGTGCTCAAACTCTGCAAGACATTGTATTCAGAAATATACATTGAAACACAGGCCTTCCACAGGAAATTTAAAAAAATGTCCCTCCTCTGTCTCTCCTTCACTCTGCACATTCATGGAGAAAATAAAAGAGCACAATGGCAGATCCAGGGAAGACAGAACAGACTCACGCTCTAGTTAGTGACAAAGATCAAGAAAATAGCTTCTTCCTCCGGTGTTGTCAATCACAGCAATTAAGAGATAGGGAATGAAATGTGCGCTGCGTAGACAGCCTCAGCCTTGAACTTCCAGCTTTCTTGATGCTGCATTGAGGGGTAGCGGACCCCACGGATCGATAGCAAATCAAGGAGGCACGGAAAGTGCAAAAGAGCAGGCAGTGAGACAAAGAGAACAAATCCCCCTAGCCTGCACAACAATTGACACTCTCGCAAACCTCGCCTGCTCTTCACAGTAATGGAAACCGTTTTTAACAGCCCTGAATACTTAGAAGGACAAGGAAATTCACGCCTAAATAATGGACTCTACTACACTCCTACCTGCTTTTAAAAGCAAACACTAGCTGTACTGTTATTGTCTGGTATCTTTACATCAATCCCTATTCTAGCCTTTAATTTTACAGCAGCATTGGTATTCTTTTGTCAAGGGCCAGCCAACTGCATTAGCACAGTTATTTCAGCCCACTACATACAGTATATGTAAAGGGTACAAAAATCATGGTATTGTTAGTGTTGCTGAAAAACAGCGGCACTGAAGACCTGTAAGATGCTTTTTCCCTTCTGAAATGTGTTTTTGTCCAGTGTTTGCATTCATTCAATAAATGTATTTTGCAGCACTAAAAATGAGCTCAAGGATTCTTCCTACATTATCAATACAAAAAAACACTATAACAAGGCAATAAATAATGCAGATCAGAGATATTAGTGCACTATCAGCTGTAAAGTGATCAGGCCTGCACTCTGGCAGTGGATTTTGTTGGCTCTCGACTGCTCTAAAAATGTGTTTTGACTGTCTTTATGTTTTGGTGGCAGCTACAATCAGTGTATAAAACTGCCCAAGCACTGCAGCAAAGCACTGCATGACTGAAAAGCAATCTTACCTTGTCCAGGATGAAACTTAATTTCAGTTTGCTGCACAAAAGAATTGAGGCACTTCAAAGCCCTGTGGAAAGACCCAGGTCGCTGTAAAGAGACCGCAGTTTGGATTGTTTGCTCTAGGTCATGTAAACCAGTGCCCTTTCAACCTGATGACTGAACCCACCCTACAGTCACTATGGAGGAGCAGGCTGGGGCTACACTGCCATCCGGCCTCGAAAAATCAATCATATCACTGTAGTCACACATCAAACACATAGGATTTCTTCAAACAGACTCTCAACGCATTTTTAAATACTACATCTATTAAAAATGAACATACCCAAATAAGGTGATTATTTTGATGCAAGTTAAAAAAGAAGCATTTCTCAATACGAAGTGTCTAATATCCCATCAGTCACCACAAAATAATAGTTACAGCAAATTCATTAGGCATTCAGGTAGAGTAGGAGGAAGTTATCTCATGCACTTTCTGATTGCAGGTACAAACCTTATCCCACACCTTCAACCCTCATCTAGTCCGTTACCCCTTATCCAAACCCTGAACCCTGATTCCAAATCCTAATCCTAAATGTCCTTCAGAAAAGGACACATGAGAAGGACACGAAACACATGAGAAACTTGGGCAAGATTTCTGCTGCATTCATGCACTGTGATTTATTTGCCATTGTTTTTAAAAAACAACACTATTATTATTATTATTTTTATTATTATTATGATAGCGTGCATCAGAGGAGAGAGGCGGAAGGCGGGGAGGGGAGTAGGCCAGCGCCTGTCAGTCTTCACAGCCCAGCAAGGAGCAGGAGAGCAAGAGAAAATAGAACGGATCCCAGCGGTAAAACTATTAGAGCCTGTGAATTATAAAACTATTAACCAGAATGTAACTCCCAATTAAAAGATGATTTAACATTGAAATCTGATGGATGAATTTTGATTAAATGGAGACCCCATTAGGAGCAGAGGGAAATGGACTTCAGCTGTCTGGAGCTCCAGTTAAAAGGCAGCAGTCTAATAAAGATTTTTTTTGGGTAAATTAAGGTTAATTACTTTAAATAACATAGCTGGAAGCACTAAAACGGAAATGTATTATATTCTCACGAGTTTTTAACTGAATAAGATAGGTGTCCATTCTGTTACAGCTTGAAGTCACATGGAATGGCTTGGATCTCAGCCACTGCAGAACCAGTCACACTGCAACGTTTGCTACTAACGCACAAACAACCCCACAAAGGCACATCGGAGATTTAAACCAGACCTTTACATTTCCAGTCAAGTGGAATGTGTCCCTGCTAACACGTGCTGCAGTCAGGAATGACTCACGGCCACTTTTCGGAGAAATTAAACTGGGGACTGACCGGTTGGCCTCTCGTTGTCCGCGCTGGGAGTCTTCTGCTTTCCGTGCCTCCAGCCATTCTGAACTGTTGTCTGTCCTCTCGCAGCAAACGCAGTGTCAAAAAATAATTAAAAAGACAAACTCCGTTCCTCTTTCAGAGGAAGGGCGATCCGAGGAGACAGGAATTCAGAGGGGACGCTGGCGTGGCAAAAGAGACACCTAAATTCAGACCGTTGACTGGAAGTATGTGCATGTCGGCAGGTAGCGCCACAAAGAACAACTGGAGAGGACAGGAAGAGTGTAAGAACACAGCTGAGAGGGAGGAAAACAATCATTTCTAAGCATCTCACCAGGCAATTTACTGAACATGGAAAATGTGCACCTTGTAGCAGCGCTTTTCCTCTGTCAGCGACTGCACTGGCTCCTGACAGGGGATGGAGGGAGGAAAAGCAAGTCACTTACGAGCACCTGGACAGTGTTTTTGCATTTTATTTTGTCTGAGGGAGGCGAAAGAGTTTAGAGGTGTCGGGTGATTCACCGAGTCTCACCACACCTCACAAGGGACAGAGCACATGGCCCCAGCCCTTGGCTGAGTTCTCATGCCAGAAACAAAAGCAGAAAGACACAATCGCAGAGTTACGCCACAGCAGAACTTCACCTCTCGCACTTCCGCAGCACAGCAAGCAATATTTTAGAGGGCAGACAGATTCAGTGGATATCCGTGATAAGTCCCCGCTGTCATAAACTAAGAATTAGGATGGCACGTACACGGCAGATCTGTCTCAGGCATGTAAAACATTAAAAGCTAGGCATGTACAAGCTAGCCCAGCTTCTCTGCAGTGTCTGTGGAGCAGTCTCTGTGGACAGCACATCGCACAATTATGATTGTTGATGAGGTCTGCCATTGATTAGCCAAACACAGGGGGAAACACAGGCACAGAACTGCAAAGCTCTGCCCGCCAGGCAGGTTTTGAAACTCATACAACCTAAAAGAAAGTCATTTCATCTGGCTGGGAGATAGAATTGTAGGCGGTATATCGTTCTATAGTTTATATTAACTTAGATTTTCATCTCTTCCATCACCCAACAGGGAAATATCATTATCACTATATTATTATTATTATTATCATTATATTATTATCACTAACTGTGATACCCTAAAATTGCTTAGTGCTGTTTTGTTGATTATAATAATGCTGTGCATTTATATAAAGCACTTTGCATGTATTTTGGGAAGATCCCATTTTATTGACTTTTGAAAAGCACCCACCTGGGTTGTGCACAGCAGCCATTATGCATCAGTAGACCCACCAAGATTAGGTAAAGTGAGCAACTGGTAAATTTAAACGAGAATAAAAACATCACTACTTTTTTTAAAGTGCAATGGGCTCTTCAACAATCTACTAGTCAAGAACTTGGTTTAACTTCTTATCTGAAGGATGTCATCTCCTGCAGCACAGTGTATCCTGTCACCACACTGGGTGGATAGAAAGTCTAGGTCTAGAGTGCTACCTTTTTATCCATACCAACACGACTTCCAGCAGAAAACTGGTTTTCACTACCTGCTACTGACCAGGCCAGCCTTACTTAGTGACTGAAATCTGGAATAGGCCAGAGCCCACAATACAGCACATATTTCATATGAAACAATACTGAACTAAATGGGGGAGTTAATTAATAACTATTATTTTACTAATGTAGTTAAAATGAAACACACTTTAGCTTTTTTCATTGAGAATCTGACACTTATGCGTCACAATGAAAGTTTTAAAGGCTTTCATTGTTCTAGAACTGTCACCAGATTAACACACATCTGGTTTCTTCGATACATTTCATCTCCACAAGAACACGAGGCCACACGAGCCAACTCTCCATTCGTAAAGGCGTGCCATCTAAGACGCAATAACTCACACTCCTTTTCAATTTGCTGGTGTTACAAAGCCTCCGTCGGGCCTTTCAGGGGAACGCAGAGGCATAATTGACAGTGACAGAGAGCAGTCGAACGCGATTAGCGAGGCCTCGGTAAGCATTTCATCATTTGCAAAGCAGATGAGTGAAACGGTGAAGGGAAGCTGCTGCTACAAGCCTCCAAGCCTCCAAGCCCCCAGGTGCACTATGGGAAAGACCAGGGTGCAGCAGCATGCAATGGTGCTCAAGTGTCACGACTATAGTCCCCCCTCCTTAAGGGTGCTCCAGCCCTTTCACTAAAGACTTCATTCTCTGCACCTGTTTCCCATTCACTGCCCACCTTAAAAGCCAGGCGCTGACGCTCTTCCGGGCTCTGCATCTGATTTCCATATCGTGCGAGTCCGGGACCAGGAAGCGCCTGGTCCCGTTAAGGTTTTAACCTCCGTTCCCGTTCCTGTTTCCCGTCCGCCGGTTCCGACCCGGCCTTCGTGGTTTTTAATTCCGAGTTCTGATGGATCTCCTGGTTTTGGATTTACCTTCGTGTTTTGGATACTCTATGGATTATTCTTTGGGATTGTTCGCCTCGGCCACACCTCCCCCGTGCACCAGCGCACCTTGGACACGCCCCCCTGTCTTCAGCCCTGTTTTCCTGCATGACGTTTCCCCAGTGTTCCCCCACTTCGTCGGATTGTGTCGTCCGCATAGGGTCCGGAAAGAACTGTTCGTTACATCAAGGCTCTGGACTTCTGACACGAAGGTTATAGGGTCAGTCCCAGGTAGGACAGTGCTGTACTCTTAAGCATGGGACTTTAGCATGGTTTCTTTAGTAAACAAAACTGTACCAATAACAACTCCAGAAGCAGGTTGGTATAGTCTAGCACGATTTAATTTATGGGTTGTTTTGATTTCTTTTAAAGGTAGTTCTATTTTATGTACTTGAAATGTTATTTTAGGTGTGCAGACGTGCACATGGTCTTTATTGGCTTTTCTTTTTCTGGAAGGGCACAGTGACTCTAAACCTGTTGGTAAAGCTCTTGTGGTTTAGTGTTCATTTGTGTCATCATATCAAATAAAGCATATATGCTGGCTCTTAGGTTTGATAATAAAAATGACTACAAACCAAATGAGGCTATTTTTTCCATCTAGCCTGTTTGGTTGTTAGTAGCTAATGGATCTGAGCATCTCATTCAGCCCTTTCTTGAAGGAAACCAGAGTATCACTTTCAACACTAATCAGAAACAAAACTGACACTATACTGTAAAAAGGCGCTGTCCTTCGATGAGACATAAATCAGAGTCAGAGATCCTGACTCTCTGTGGTCATTAATAATCCCAGGGCATTTCTCGAAAAGAGTAGGGGTGTTACCCCGGCATCCAGGACAAATTTCCCATTGGCCCTTACCAATCATGGCCTCCTAATGATCCCCATCTCTGAACTGTCTTCATCACTCTGCCCTCCTCCCCACTGAGAGCTGGTGTGTGGTGAGCGTTCTGGTGCACTATGGCTGGCGTCACATCACCCAGGTGAGGCTGCACACTGGTGGTGGTGGAGGGGATCCCCATTTACCTGTAAAAGCGCTTTGAGTGGAGTGTCCAGAAAAGCACTATATAAGTGTAAGCAATTATTATTATTATAATTTGTAGATGGAACATGTAAAATATATGCATGCACTGTATAATATTAATGGCCAGCGCTGTTCTAATTGTTCAGGGTGATTCCTTCTTTTACAGGCTTAGAGCTTTTCAGATAATTCAGGTATATAATCGTAACACTACTGCATGCTGAAGGCTTATACATGCGAGTTATTGGAGCTGAAAATACAATTGAGTAGCATTAAACCCTGATGTGTCCTTTCTGATTTCTCCCGTCAGAGCAGGCTAGGGAAGGTGCCCGGTGGGTGTACTGCCGCAGCATCACCTGTTTGCACTCTGTGCTTGTGTACACAGCAGTGTGCACAACGCCCCCTCACTCGGGCTCTGTAATGGGATATTTCAGGAGGGAAGAAGGGAGGTGAAAAGGTGGCGGTCACAGCGGCCACTCAGCAAATAACTTATGGAAGTTTTAAATTAAAAATGTGCGCAATGCATGGGCAAATACCACTACTGCCATATTTACTGCCATAAATCACGCTCTAATGCACTATTTGCAATACTGGTACAGATACATCCCTGCACTAAGCTCCTGGCAAAACAAAGATTTTGCATCAGCGTATGTCATAGAGTGGAGCAAATAGAATAGGTCTTCCCTTCATACTGCTTCTTCCATGTTGGTACAAGCCAGGAGACATACCATTATCCCCTTCAAAATGTCATCCAAGCTGGGACAGTAAGTTAAGAGTTACATCACCTTTATAGACTGCATGCAACCTGTCTATCCATAAATGTTATTAATACGCAGATTAAGTCAGCAAAGAAGATATTAGTTAGACTGATGATAGTGAGTACCTGTTAATATACAGTATCTGTAAGTCAGTGTGTGCATGTTCAACACGTGACAGATAAGCAGAGAGTCTAAGACCTAATTCTGGGTTTAGTGTATTTCATTAGATATGGACACTACTTCTTCAGAAGAAAAGGAATCTCTTTGTTTGATACACAGTTCTTTTCTTCCATCTTAAATATCCAAACATATATTGTCATGTTGCTTGACAAAGTATAGAAAATTAGTCAGTAATATGGGATGTAAAAGGATGTCTGACTAATGATATGGATTGGCAAGGAAGCAAATAAGACTCCTTAGGTTTTAAGAGCTGTATGCTTTTGTACAAACAGCACCAAATGTACACCAAAAAACAATTCTGTAGCACATTTGGCAATCTGATCCATATGAGCCCTGAGTGTTGGCAGTAGTTCAGGACCCAGTGGCAGGAGGCACTCCGGACTGAGGCGCGAGTCCGCTGTAACAGTCGTTGGCACCAGGCCTGACAGCCGGCTCTGCCACCCTCGCTCACTTCGCCCACAGTGGCCTGGGACAGCACGGCAGCAGCTTTTCCACCTTGTAGCCTCTTGACAAATCTCAGACGTTAAGCAAGGCTGGGCCTGGACAGTACTGGGATAGGACAACTAGCAGAAAAAGCTGGATCCTGCTGTAAATGGGGGACCAGTAGGTGGCTCTCTTCACTTCGGACAAGCATTTCCAAACTAATGCCCCCGTATGGAGGCCAAGGGCACTGCACTGTAGGGGCTCTGATCTTTGGATGAGATATCAAACCAAAGGCCTTACTACCTGGTCAATAAAGTTTCTATGGCACTGCTGAGGAAATATAGGGGTGCTAACCCCCATGACTTGGCTAAATTTCACTCTGGGCTTGTACAGTCTGGTCTCCCTAAAGGTCCCCTTTACTTTGACTGGTGATGCAGTTTCTCACTTCTCCATATGATCTGCTGTGTAGGGAGGCTGAGGACACAGAAAGGCTGATACGACACAGGTGGTGCTGCACTGCAGTGGTGAATATAGTGGGTATCTCAGTAAAATATTGTGGGATGAAAGCTGCAAAATTATGAATTTAATAAATGAATTGGTGAACATAGGATTCTTTTTCACACAACACTTCTGCAATGGTGATCGAAACACAACGTCCGCAAGAGCAACTGTGTCAGGTCCTGCAGAGCACACAACAATAAGATGCTGTATGTTTGTGCCTGTTCCTCATGTTTAGTGTTGTGTCACAACAAACTGGTCCTCTTTGAGTGTATTTTATGGTATTATTGATCATAAAATAATACTGAGGTATAGCTTGGAATGGGCTCTCTTTACTCCAATTGTAGGTACAAGTCACACAGGCCTCCTAGCAGAACAGCTCAGGTTTCAATTGTGGAGCACAGGCTCCAAACACTAATCTGTAGTAAGGTTTTGTTTTCCTTTCCCCTTATTAACACTCTGTTCTGAGACGAGCTCTTCCTGGATTCAGGAATCAAGTTGGGGGAAAAAAAGAAAAAGAAAAATAGGTGAGTTAAAAAGAGATAAAGGAAGAGAGAGAGAGAGAAAATAAGCATCAGTAAAGGCAGCTTGAGAAGAATTGCAAAGCCTGGCCTTCCAAGCAGCTGACAAAAGGCCTGTCCCGAACGGTTACATGATCTAAATTCTAATCAAACATCATTTACAGCTTGTTTTATTTGGGCCTCTTGAGAGACTGTCCCTCCTGCCTCTTTGCCATGGCAACCAGTGTCTCATTTCAGAAGTGTCATGCCACATTATCATCTCGCCAGCTCACACACTCTGCCTGACAACTTCTCCCAGCCCCTTGTGAAAAAACACCGACTCTCACACAGCCCTGCCTCTCTCGTCCACCTCACTGCCTCCCTCTCTCTCCCTCTCGTTCCCTCTTTTTTTTTTCACTGTAGGAAATGCGGCGTGTTTCGTTCGCAATTAAAGAACGTGCCATGCAAAAGCACCTCACACTGATGAGAATTTGCAAAACACAGAGAAAACTGAAAAAAGTAAATAAGGCAAATAATTCTGAGTCACACCTAACACTGATAATGAAATGAATGCAACAAAAAATAAACACGGAAGTGTGTATTCACACATTTATAAATAACTGTATACTACGTCATGCTTTTGAGAAGGACCAAACATTTTAAAATTCACATTAAGAAAAAGCAAACACATTTTTCCTGAACTATATCAGCTTTAAGAGTAGGTGCTAAATGTTCCTGCTGTTGCTGTAAGTACTGCACTGCTAACTGTCATGACTTGTTAATATTTAAATTGGTACAAGATCTTAACCCTTCTTATAACGGATTTGTCATCTAACAGCCTGCCAATTGACTTATTTCCCAGAAACAACGGCTGGCAGTTTCTCCTGAAAGGGATTACAGCAAAACTTTGTATTGAGAGAAGCCCCAAAAATTCTGCTCTCCAAAAAAAAGTATATGTGCAATAAAGGAAGCAAAATCAAGTTTTTCTTTCTTTAAGTGGGCCAGGGTGAAAGTTTTTACTGTGGCATGCAGATTGCATGATGTCTTCTCTACCTTCTTAAATAAGAAGCATCGTTGCAGGGCTCAGTTTGGGAAGAGGGGATAATTTGAGAAGATATTTGCTTACATGTGTATTGGTAATTTTGTGCATTAGGAGGCACCCTACGTGCGCGAGAGAGTGCGAGTGGAGACGTGTGGCCACACATCGCCATGCTGTGGGACGGCTGCTGTTTCATTCTCGCTCCGTGCAAATTAGATTTTCATCATCAGAGGCTGTAATTTTCACAAAACAATGTGAAATCACACGGCGGCATGTCTTAACAGTCCGCATCTCCCGAGGCGTGTGGTGCATATGCAGATTGGTGGATTAATGTCCCTGTCGTGTGAAATGAAAGGCAGGCGCAGCACGAGAGGGCCAGAGCCAGCTGCAGAGGAGTGTGACGGGGGGTTGTTTCAGAGATGGGGTGCTGTGGGGTGCAACGTGGAAATGCGCTTCCACATGGCACCCTGAAATGTAAACTGGGCCTACGAGGAGGTGAATTCCTCACTGCCTCTGTCACCTTGAAGATCACAGGTTTCAAAACAAGCAGCAACCTGATGAGTCATGGGTTTTGCAACACCTAATTTGGAAGCAAAAATGAATCAGTAAGAAGCAAATGTAACGGCACAATGTCCAAGCGGTGCTGAATGGGAAAACTGCCACTTGTGAAATGTTAGGGGACGCTTTTCCCCAGCTTTACACAATGTGGTGCAATACTCCATGCTCTTTCTGTAACAGCAACTGGCGACTCATGGAAGGAAAAGAGGGAGGAAAGGTGGAAAAACGCTACTGATGAGATGAGAAATTAGCCAAGTGGCAGCAGACTAGCTTTGCTCTGTGTGGCAATCCACTGAGTGTGGGCCGGTGTCGAGGCAGACCAGAGCTGCCTCTGGTTTGGACAGGCCCCCTCTGCTGTGTGGTGCACAGCGCCAGTGTCCAAGCGGAACTGGGAGCACTCCTGCGAAGTAGCAGCACCATGCGCTTTCAAGCCCCGCGTGGTCACGGCTCTTTCGCAGCGGCGCTTTTCCATTCGGGCTGGCAAAGCTATGCTCGTGCAGCTCCGGAGCGCTGGGACCATGGGGAGCCGGGGCTGTTCCAGGTCCCCGCTGTAATTTTCTTTCAGGCTGGCAGGATACGCCTAGCCCCGGGCCATGGCGGCTGCCTGCTGAACGAGCCTCCAATCAGGGATTGAACCCGTCACCCCGCTGACCCTCTGTGAGTGCTAAGCTGCTCCGTCGCTCCGAGAAAGAGGAGGGGAAGGGGGGGGGGGGGGTTGTACCTAACACCCTGATATTAGTGCCTTTGAGAAGAGAATGACTCACATTTAGGCAGCTCAGGCCCTTTACTGTGACCTACACAGCCAGCTCAGGTGTTGGAGCTGCAATCAGAGCAGCTTGCACAACTGAGCACTTTATTCTGGGGTAATGTATTACTCTTTCCGCTAAGCCCTTTCTAATGCCTCTGCCTTACATTGCATTGACACATTAACAGAGTGCGGGAAGAAAGAAAAGAAGCCTTTACCAACATCAGAGACAACAGGCTTAATACCCTTCCTCTCTCACTTCCTTTCCTGTCTAAGAAAAATCACTACTACCTATAGCTAGGGTCCCAGGCTAAATCCCCTGGCCTGAGCTCATCATAGTCTTGGGCTTGTCTCCTAGCAAACCTACATACCGTCAGGAAAATTGCACACCATGGATTAGAAGGTTAAAGGAATGGCAGAATGCTTCAGTTACAGTATTTTCCTAGAGTTCCTGGGCTACAGTTTAATACACCTCCCCCATCTCATTCCCATGCCCTTCTCAATCAATTTGATCAGTGCAGAATATTTCCTGAGCTCCCTGGCACAGGGTTTTCCAGAGCAGCAACTCTTCCCATCTCAAGGGGCTATCAGTTCCATATCGGAGCCTAGAAACAGTGAAGTCTGAAAACCTGCAACATCCCTGCTGCATATGACCACAGAAAATGACCACCAAACATTAATCAAGTACTGTATAAGCTTATAGGCATCAATGCAGCCATATAACACTGAGACCACAATCGTTCTGTTTAACAACCACTTTTATTAAATCAGTGTTTACCAATGAGTGCAGTGGTGTTCTCATTTAAGTAAAAAAGTAACAAAATTATAAATGTCCATTGTTCACCTGCAGCTCCAGCCTAAGAGCCCATGCCTGGGTCAGCAGAGCAGGGGCTGCTGGGAAGGCACAAAGTGGGCGGCAGTGAGGACAGAGTTACAGGTCAGTGGCTGAGATGGAGCGCAGGTGCTGGGGGAGCACTCTGTCCCTCCGCTCGGCTCAAAGATTGATGAAGCCTTCGCCCTCGCCAACTGTAAATATACCAGCAGCCTTGTCAGAACAGGTTTCTAACACCCTTCCCTGACAGCTTGGGCTGCTCTACCCCCTCAAACTCCAAACATGCAGCACAGCAGAGCCCTGTACACACGGCACCTGCAAGAAACAGTCCTGTCAGTATCTGCACTCTCTCCTGCAGGCGGGGGAGCTCTCCATGACAGAGGGCAGGCTGCCTCCACAACCACACAATGATAATTATTCTGTTTCTCGTTAGAGTCACACAAAATTAAGCAGCAGAAAAGAAGAGGGAAACACGACACATTTTACAGTATATTGATAGACGTATTAGAGCAAGTGTAATGGATTTTGCTCTCCCCCAAGTATTTAATGACGTATGCAGTCTTTCCTTTTGGGTCTCATTTTTGTTTTTTCCAGGAAGCAAGTTACAGGCTGCGCAAGCTTTCTGCCACTGTTCTCCTTTCCTGGATTTAAAAACAAAACATGGAAGTTGCCGCCGATTTTTTTTAAATGCTTCAAAGATTATACTCTTCAGACAGTTGCGATTTTTAAATGATTCTAAACATCTCCTAGATCCAATAGGACTTACAGCCTGTTACTTAATCATTTCCAAAGAATTATTTGAAATGTTTACATTTGAAAGAAACTGACCCAGAATCAATAAAAAACATTACACATCAAAAACAGTGTAATTCTGAATAACAATCACATTGTTTCTCTTAAAATGAAATATATTAGAAATAGAGAAAATACAGCGCAACCCTGGTTTTGCCCAGATCAGGGAAACAAAGAGCCCTCCCCACCTCAGTAAATCCAGCAACTGCTCCTTCCCCACTTCACAGCAACAGGAATCTCACACACTGCATTTAACTCATTTCTGACACACCAGCTCACTCAAATTGACTGCAAATTTCATGGAGCAAATTAGCTAATAACTCATGATCCGTAATGAACTAAAAAACTGTCATGTAAAATTTATGTAGTATTTTCAATTGTGTGTGAAGGAGTCATTTAACACAGGGAGTAGATAGGAGGGAAAAAGAGAAAGAGAAAAAAAATGAACCTAAAAGAGGTTCCACCCTCCTTGTGTCGAGCTTTGTGCGAAATCGTTTCTCCATTACTGCGAAGCCTTCCAGAGACAATCAATTATATTACAGTGCCTTCGAAGTGTGAACGGACTGTCTGTTGGAGTCATTCTGCTGTGCGCTTCTTCCAGGCCAGGCACTGGTGAGGAAGCCCAGAAAAGTGGCCCAGCTTTCAGGGGAAAGGGCATGCTTTTGCAAAAGAAGAAGCTTGAAAACACACTGCTACTTCTGTAACAGAGCTGTTGCATACGATGCACTAGCCACCCAATGACAAAATGATGACAGTCAACACGCGCGTCATGTGTGTCAGTTACTGTATTGTACATAAAAGATATAAAGGTTAGAAAACAGCCTGGTCCACAAACAAATCACTTCTGAGCCAACCGAAAGAAGACTACTAGAAGCGCGGTTCTTTTTCTCAAGCACACAAACACATAAGAAAACACACAAATGCATGTGCCGGGGACACAGACACAACGAAAGGTGTAGGAGGAAGCCACTACAGCCATTCTGCCTGAATCCGTGGCAGGGCTGTGCCTTCAGGGCCCCATCAATGTAAATTTAGCCAGCGTCAACGTGAGGGGGGACAGAGCAGCAGCTCTCTCAGATTTACTGTGCATCTGAACGGCTGAAAAAATAAAAATATCAGTTTCAAAGAAAAAGCCCAGGACATGCACAGACAGCTATACTTGTTTCAATCAGGTGACATTTGTTAGTAACTAACACTGGAGAAGAGGCAGCCACCAGCTAACCTTTCAGCAGTGAATTATGAGAATTTACCTTCATGCCTCAGTGCTTTCGCTGTTCAGCTGCCTTTAGTATCTAAATCAAAGGCGGGATCTGCTACATCGGCACTTTCTCTGGCAAGGGCAGCCATCGCACAAGCGCCTGACGATCAGTGACATTTACCGCGCTGCACAGGCTGCTGGCACAGAACCCAGTGGGTTTGCACATGTCAGTTCACACTGCAAGCTTCATTCCCAAGAGCAGCTCCAGTCATAAATATATACAGTACATACAGAAAACTACAGGTTTTTTTATAGATGTGAGGAGAGAGAGAGATGGACAGACAGGGAAAATGGTAGATAAAGTGATGGACAGAACAAAAAAAATACAATATATTAAGTATGACTAGAAGTAATTTTCGCAAAAAACGGCTAGAGAAAATGTTGAGAATGGTCATCAGAAAGAATCCTGATTCTGCAGACATACTGAAACAACCAGCATTTACGTCATTCAAGTAAAACAACCAGACTAATCATGTGACGCTAAATGAGCCGAAACGGGGAGAGATGAGGCAGAATGTGGTCAAGCAAACCGAGCCCCTTTGTTCTGGCAAGACATGACGTGGTGGTCGTCTTGAGAACTTGCGAATCAGTTGTGCCTCGATTACAAGTTGGGTGGAGAAATAGGAAACGTTAATCTTTAATCGAGGAGGAGAGTGAGAGAGAGAAAATGGAAAATTCTAAACGTAAAACGGAAGAGTGTCTGCTCAAACAATGCTTAAGAAAGTTGCACATCTGGTTCAGTGAAGTCCTGTCCATCAGTCACCAGACATTTCTAATTTATTTATCAGCTCAACAGGTAATTTTCTAGTAAAATGCAGATTTTTTTCATTCTCTTCTCTTCAGCATGTATTCTAATTACCTCTGGTTCACTTTGATCTGCACACTGCACTTCACACTACTTCAGCTTCCCCAGGATTTCATTTCATTAGACCAGCTCATTCCTTTTTGGCATACTACTTATTTCATAGATTCAAACTCGGTTACAGGCAGATAAAGCTGGCTTTATTAAGAAGCTGCACAGACGAACACTGTCAGTAAAATTAGCAGTGTTTCTGCATTTGCAGAGCTAGCAAGCAACTCTTCAAAACACTTCCCACTACATTAAGGGAAAACACAAGGAATACCATACAAAAATCAGGTTTAACTTCTAATTTAGGTTCTAATTGCTTTATCAAAAGGACTGGGATGACTCTGTGAGTCCAAGGAAGTTGCTTCTATAACTTAAACGGCACATCCTGTACATATAGACAAAGAACAGTCTGGTCAATGAAAGATGGCATTATTTCAAACTTCATGAACATTGTCATAACATTTGCACCTATCACAGCCACAACATCTTTCTGAAAAGTGAGGGCATGTACAGATATCAAAGGTAGTGGGGACTGAAAGTGAAAAGTACCTGCTCTTTCAGTGGGATGATCTAACAAGATCGCTGCTTTTTAAATGCTAAAGAAAGAGAAAGAAAGTGCTACTGTGGCAGAAATTCAACTAATTTCTTTATGGCTGGAGAAAAGCCTGTCAGTAAATCTGACTCTTGTAACT
This sequence comes from Lepisosteus platostomus, assembly GCF_059453375.1. Taxonomy (NCBI): domain Eukaryota; kingdom Metazoa; phylum Chordata; class Actinopteri; order Semionotiformes; family Lepisosteidae; genus Lepisosteus; species Lepisosteus platostomus. Next base: position 10,814,252 of record NC_142632.1, read on the forward strand.
TTGGCACTAAAACACGCAACTCAGTTATGGTCAAGAGCAGAATCTACAGGATGGCAATACATTAACAAGCACCTTCATGCACCTGTTACACTGTCAGGTCTGTCTTTGAGGCCATTTATCCCAGCACTCTGCTCCTTGCTCCCTGCATACGCATCCTCCACATGGGAAGTGAACAGTCCGCTTAGGACAAATGAGAGTGTAGAGTACTGACACCAGCCACAGCTCCCATATGGGGTTAAGGAGAGGTTAATATTCTTGTACCAACTCACAAGGTGTAGGACATCAAAGGGCGCTTCTGGCAAATTAGAAGAGCCTTTTGTATGATTTTGCATTAGCAGTGGGGCATCCCAGCAGCATGGAGAACAGCCAGGATTGAGCTCTGATGGAGCAAGGTGGAGGTTTAAGACGCACCAATCAGTGAGAGACACGGGTCCTCTCTCACAAGAGGCTTCCTTCACATGTTACAGAGCTCCTTACAGAAACCTAACCAGGACTTTTCATCAACATTTTGCTGCATTAAGTCTGCTGACTAGCTTTCACAGCAATTTTTCTTTCTGGTTTTCCCATTATGAGCTTCACAGAGAATACAAATTTGATGTTTCAAGGAAAGCAAACTAATGAGAGACGTGAAGGCAAAGTCCCAGTCCAAAATCTACAGCAAAGTCGTACCCAGCAATTCCAGAGAGTCAAATACCTTGCACTGCATTGTCTCCATTCTTTCAAGGGTATATAGCTAAAAAAATCATTTTTCCACGGCTGTGCCATTATAAAACCCTCACACTGACACTGAGATATTCCACAATAGGCATAATATTACTTCAAGGCTGTTCCAAAGGAATGGTTTTATTTCCATCTTAACCATCAAGAGCTAACCCAGTTTCCACTCAGCAGCTGGACTGTGCAGGGTCTAGGTTTCGCAGTCTGTAGCGTACAGCCCATCTTATCTGTTGGTGACAGCCAAGATCCCAGCGCTGTACCTGTAACCTCACACCGTACAGCTATTAACACTGGGTTAATTAACCAGCAGCCTGTCTTGTTGTTGTTCTTGTGGGAGGGGGGGGGGCATAATGATGTTTCTTCCTTTACCATTTTATAAAATTTGCATTTACTGAGCATGCATCTGTAAGCTGAGCTGCAAACCCATGTCCTTTTATAAACAGCAAAACATTTTTTTAATCACTTCCGCTGTGCTCTCTCTCCTTTCCTTGACATTAGCGCTATGGTATTCTGTTTTGGTTTATTCCAGCACAGAAGTAACACACAGTAGGGATTCGCCTTTCACCTTCACCAACACGCATTTACCTCATCCTCATACTCTAAGCAGGAACTATTAAAATAATTACAGTATTTCAAGGAGATTAACATCACATACAGTCCATTGATGTTACCTTTCTGTTTTTTAAAGGGATGCCCAAGGACAGGTGCACATCTTTAGGTGCCGCCATTAATGCACGACAGAGAAAAAGGTCATTACTGTACAGAGAACTCAGCGCTCTTAATACACAGTGTGGTGTAGCCAGGCCCCACCACACAGTGAACGACTAGAAAAATGGGGCAGGAGGTCTGTTTTTCAGGAAGTGTCGCTTCCTGTCTGGCGCTCTGTCCATCTGCCAGTCTTTATCAGCGGACGGCCACAGTGGGGTGCCCGAGCCTCGCGCCCCTCTGGTGCCCAGTACAGTGCCACGTTGCCATGCAGAGAGGAGGTAATGCGACCAGTGCCCTGCGCGCTGTCAGGATATGCAAGCCTGCTTTACCTGCTGCGATTCCATTACCAGGCTGCCTGTTCCAGCACTCGAGTGTTTCTGTAGCATATTAAACAGATTAATAGAACAATGCTCCGGGGAGAGCGCGGCCTGTCAATCTCCGCTAAAAACACAAAACCAGAAAATTAAAAAAGCCCATGGCTGAACTCCAGAGCTGATAAAACACACTGGAATCTCACATGGAAAAGAAGAAAAAAAAAACACACACACAGATGGTAAATATTTATTCTATCTTTTGCTTGTTAAAAACACACACACACACACACACACACACACACACACACACACACACACACACACACACACACAAGGCGAACAACGGGAGCAGTTGCAATCTGAATAGCTACCAGGCACACTAGCCCAGGTGAAAGGGGCCAATTAACAGAATAAATATAATTCGTACAACAGTAGATGCCTCCTGTACTGGCCGACAGTGCAAAAGCCAGCAAAGACAACATTCTGGCCTACTGACCCTGATCCAAGTATGTAGTTGAAGTTCCACAGTTTCCCTGGTTGTTAAAACATTTTAATGCATGAGGCAAGAATCTGATTTGAACCACCTAAAGCTCAAATTTCTATTAAAGTGACATACAGTAAGCATACCCTTATTGAGAAACAATCTCCAGAATTTCTGATATTTTACCGTTTTTACAGTTTTGCAAGGGGTTAGTGTTCAAGCATCACTTCAAACATGCCAGGGACTTACTCTCCTGATGGTCACTGTGCATTGTTTAATAAATTGACTTAAATCAAGCAAGCAAGAAAAAGCAGATCTGAGTCAGCAGCTGCCTCTGTGGGAAATTCCGACTGCTTCTCCAAGTGAACCTGAACGCGTGCACCTGACTTAGATGCAACATGGGAAGAAATGAATGACAATGAAAAAAAGTCAACATCCTCCATGCAGTGTAGCCGACACCTGTGTATTTAATATATGGCACATGGGTTTGGGTAACCTTTCTTTCCTCCATTTACAGACTCAAAACCAGCAAAACCAGCTCATCACTCTGATCTAAATTTTAAGGAGAGGGTTAACAGCCATCAAGAAACAAGCAGTGACAAGAAAAGGGAAAGAAATCCCGCTGTAGTTTTACACCGCAAATCATTTTTAATAGTCAAAGTCATCGGATGGCTCATTACATTAAACTATCTTTTCTAATATCCTATAATCCAGTGCCTCTCCCATGTCCTCAGGCTACGAGAAGAGACAGAGAGATCTAATAGCCCAGTGTATTAGTGGGTTAATTGCCCTGTTGCAGTCTTGGCTGGTTCATGAGTGGAGCCCGTTTTAGTTTAATTGTGAACCGTCCTGTTCTGTAACCCTTCTGAGCAGGCGGTCTCTGGGGTATCAATTCAAGCTAAATGACTAATATATACTGCATGACACGTGGCGCACCACTGAGCAGCATTTGGCAAGCAGCGCCACCTTATGGAAGAGCGGCGCGCCTCTGCTCCAGTTCCCTGGTTGTCACCTGCAGTCCGGGTGTTTGCTTTCACCAGCAGATAAACACACACTCCAGTCCTTAACTGTGCATTGTTTACTAACGGACGTGAGACAGACCCAGAAAACTATTACTGTGCTCAGCTGCAGCAGTCCCTCGGCATGCATTTGAGAATTTCAACATAGCTCAGAAAATTGGAAGTGCTAGCAATATCCTGCACAGTCGGAGAGGAGAGTAGATAACAAGCACTGCCTCTTTATATGTTCTGCATACAGTTCTCTGTAGGCTTGGGCTTGTTATTTTTAATCCAGATCCAGACATGTGCAGGCTCTCATCCCTTTTCGCTAAAACAGGTGACTTATCATCACTTTCCCCTCAATCTCCTCTACTGTGCCATCCTCTCCCCATGCTCTCTTCTCCTTTTTTATTATCCTCTCTTCTGCCTCTCTATCCCTCCCTACCCTTTCCTCATCCCTCCATGCCCTCTTCTCTCCCTCCCTTTGATTCTTTCCCTCCTTCTCCTCTCCTTCACCTCCTCTCCCTCGTTTGCATTCCTCTCTGCCTCTCCCCAGATCGTCCCTCTCTGCCCGCCAAGAAGGCCTGTCTGTTCTCATTCTCCTCCGAGGGGACAAGTAATTTGGGAGAGAAGAGAGCAGATGACCACTGGCTTCTGACCTTTTCTCCCTCAATTTAACTCCTCGGTGCTGCTCGGAGAAAGTGGCAATCAGCCTGGGCAGAAGTGACACCCTCATCTGTGCATCGCGGAGGCCCGTGCACAATCACAGTGTCACTTTCCATCAATAAACTGAACCCGGCGAGGTGAGAGGGGGGTTAGCGAAGATACCGCGTCAAGGCAGCAACCTCCCTCGCTGCTAAAAAAAAGGCATTAATAAGCTCTTGGAGAACTGCATCCCAAGTGCCGAGAAACACATTTAGCAGCACAGCCAAGCTCTTGTTCTTGCATGTTTGTTAAAATAATTTAGGCAATATAAACCACACAAGCTGGGAACTTCTACACAAAACAGCAATGCTTTTACACCACGTGAGGTAGTTAGCTTCTTTTCAGTTGCCAAGGAGCTATTGCTTACAAATTTGTAGTCACCTACGCTACTTCAACAGTAATCGCCCAAACACTTTTCATCTCCACACAGTGGAACAGGGTAGATTCCACCGGGCACCCTGAAACACAGAAAACACTCCCGCTTGCCATTCTTAGGACACCCACCATTCGGCGCCCCCTGACAAAGGAACAGACAGGTACTCACAAAAGGGCTTCCCATGGCCAAACCCAACACCTTCTTAATACAGCACCATCCATTGGCAGAGTCCTTGCAAGCAATCAATAACAGGATAAAACCGGACAGAATCCAATGCTCTACTCAACATGCTGAACGTACACTGGTATGAAAACTGTTAAATTTACAACAGGGACTGTGCAGCATAAGCCAGTGTAAAATAAAGTGAATATATCGTACTGAAGGGAGATGTAGAATGAGCAGCCGTGAAATGTATTGAATTTAGTGCAGATCTCTACTGGGTGGACACTGGCATGAAATACATATTGCACAAGGTGGCTGAGAAGACAAGCCAGACCCTTGCAGACTAGGGACTACTGTAAATTGTGTGCTTTTCAACAATTTCTGCAGGAACTGAGCCATGTGGCGCCTTCCTCAAAACTGTAATTTACATACAGAATTGCAAGCTGATGGATGATTTACACCTGACGAGCAGAAACAAGCATCCAGCACGCCAGACTGGATGTCTAAGAGGAAAGTGTCCTGATAATCGGCCAAGCACTGTCATCTCCATGCCATGGAAGAAGGTAGATTCTGCCTGGCACCATGATATAAAATTACAAATCACAGCAATGACTTACTACCACTGTACATCAGAGTTCACCGGAAAACGAGCCAAATATACATGCAGTGCATAAATAAGGAAGGTAACAAATGAAGTTCAGTTCAAGCAACACATTGCTATTCTTCTTCAGGCATGAGTTTGTATTTAAAAAAAAAAATCTAAATGATGACATGCCTCAAAGGGGGGGATTATCATTTGAAAAGATCCAGGCATTGTGTTGTGCGTCCCCTCTGCGCTGAAAATGAAATTGTCTGATGTGCAAGATTTACCTTTGCTGCGTTCGGCCCCAATCAGGGGAGAGGGTCGCGGCACAATGTGTCATCTCGCGGCACCATCGCCGCGGTTCCAATTTACACACAGAGCCGCTCTGCATTTCAAAGGAGCCCAGCGCGAGCCTCCTGTTAGCGATCGCTATCTCGGCCCCGCGGAGGGGAGATTAGGGCAGCTGGAAAACCGCTCGCTGCTTTCGCATTTACATTTTCATTTTCATATTAGATTTCACCCTGTCCTCCCCCTCGTGGAGACTTAACTAGCCTGCCTCGTCTGCCTGCTTAGTCACCGAGCATCAACTTCAGCTCCGCTCAGGAGACGGAGCTGGGAGTGCTGGCTGTTTCTGCATCCTGCAGTCAGCGATCGCCAGCACCTGTCACGGCACCAGCCGCAGGTTTTACTCCAATTAGACGGGCAGGGTAATTATCTCAGCGTAAAACAACAACATTTGGCAGGTGTCGACAAAATATTTACTGAAACGTATAAATAATCCCGGAGATTTGTATGACCCCTCTGATAAAATCTGTTTTGCAAAAGAGTCAAATCAAAGCTGGGAAACAGCCACCGGAAAACCCTGTTGCTTAATTATGCTATATTTTACGCTCAGCTTTTTATATAGATATGTTAAGAGTCTTTACAGAAGTCAAACAATAACAATATTTATTGGTTTTTATTTTCACAGATTTAATATTAAAATTACAGTATTAGTTAAAACAGCATTTCTAAGAGGTACGTTTTCACACTCACACAGAATGGCATATAAATTGCATGTCAGTCTGTAATAGACTTCAGAATATATGCAAAAAGGTTACAGCAACCCTGTCAGTTCCTGTATGTTTTCTGCTGGATTTCCATGGACCTAAGGACCACATGTGTTCTTCAGCAGACTCCAGAATACAGCCTTTCGAACCCTCACACTCCAACAAAATGGGGAGTGTCTTGCCTGCTTCTGCCTTCTGTACAATCATGGCAAATTTGCAGGAGTGATCTTGAGTAAAAAAGAATGTAGTGGCATTAAAAAACATAATTCAAAATACAAACCTGCTGTGAAGATTGTCTTTGGCTAAGCATTATTGCTTGTTGACGACTTCCAAGCAGCACAAAGCAATGCCTCAGAGCATATTTACATTGAAACCAGCTTGTGTGCTAACAGCTCACAGAGACAGTATTATTATTATTTGGGGGACTAAGAATTGTGTATTCTGAGCGCTACTGTCTCTCTGGCAGATCTTGTTTATGCTGTTCAGTCTGCAACCTCTGATTTAAAGCGGCATTCAATGGACTTAAAAGGCTCGAAAGGTACAGTGATGCATTGCACACATAAACGTCAGTGACTTAGCCAGCTTTTTAAGGGCAAAAAGCATCACACCCATGCATACACATATCCAACTAACAACCAGGAGGCCAGGCACTCATTCATGAGCAGTACTAAGACAGAGAAATGGCAAGAGACAAATAGCACTCAGTCAAAACACAGACAGCTATGAAAAACTCAGAGATCCTAATATCCATTCTAAAAATGTATTAATAAGTTGAATTAAGCAACCCAGGAAGCATGGCCCATTACATGAGAAATGTTTGCTGGAGCTTTTGGACATCGCATGTGAAAGTTTTAAGTGCAGGAGACTGATTAGGGTTTATTATACAAGCAATAGAGCATCCTATTCAGAATCAAGAATCTGAGCCCATTAATACAGCAGTACAGTGAACAGGCTTTATAAGAGATCTCTGAATCTAGCAATTGTTAGCAAAGGCACGCTCATCTTCCAGAGAAGCTCTACTGCAGTAAAAATGCACAACATGTTCCTATATCTGCTACACATATCAGCTTTAGTGTTGCTTCAGTGCTTTATTGAAAGCTGAGCAATACAACTTCATAACTTAGTTCAAATTTTGTTTCTAATGTCTCTGCAAATAAAGGTTTTTGAATGAACAGACAGAACACAGGACAGCACGATGGCGAAGTGGTAGGGTCCTGGGTTCAATTCCGGACCCCAGGTGCTCTCTAATTAGTTTGCATGTTCTCCCCGTGTTTGTGTGGGCGTCATCTGGGTTATAGGGTTTCCTCCAACAGTCTAAAGACATACTAGTAAGTTCATTGGCTTCTGGAAACATTGGCTCTGGTGTGAGTGCGTGTTTGTGTCTGTGAAAGACCAGCATCCCAGACCAGCCAGGGCGTACCCCACCTTGCACCTGGTGCTTGCTGGGGTGAGGCGCTAGCTCCCCCGTGACCCTACTCTGGATAAAAAAGGCAATCGCCTCTGTCTGCTTCTTTTTCATGTGGGCATGTTGACACAGGAATAAAAAGACTAACAGCATCACAGTGCAATATAATGAATACAAAAATCAGGCGGCTTCATCTCAATATTAATTGGCTGGTTTCCATGAAGTTGTCACCTATCTACACTGTGTGATCCACAAATGGACAAAATGTTCTATCCTGTCTGCACTTCTTGTAGCATTCACCTGCCAACATTCCCGCTGACACTAGAACCCATCAGCTTTACTTTTCTGTCACCTGTTCAGGTAATTCCTCTATTGCACACAAGGACTGACATTTCCGGTGTTTATTTTTGATCATGTGACACCCCCTTCACCCTTACTGTGAGCCGAATCAGTTTGCTAATCAAAACCAAAAACTTCAATCCATTTAGCTTCTCCTTTAGTTAGAACACTGAGAGCCAACACTGATCACTCACCCCCGAACCATTCTTCATTTGAATTTCATTTTCCAGTAATTGTTAAGTTATTTAGTTTCCTGTGTGCGTCTTTAAGCTTTTAGTTATTTTGGCCATAAGCTGTACAAAATACCACGGCTCACCTTTAATGCTCTGGATGGCTGGGTTCCTCACAGCATCAATACAATTCTAACTCCACACACCTCCGCGTTGTTTACACTCTTTGGACACTGGTATCTTTGCAGTTCCTAAAACTTTCTGTCCTGTCCTACTCTTCTGTGGAATAACCTCCTAACCCACATCTGATCTTGCAAGTCAGTCACATCCTTTAAATGTCTTAAGATTTACTGTTATTTCTGCTTATATTCTGTATTAATTGGTGTATACCTGTCCAATGTGTTCTTGCAAAGTGCCTTGAGGTGATGTAGCATGAAAGGCACTATACAAAATAGATAATGAGATCTGCTTTAGTTAGACACATTACTTCTGCGTAAAGCATTCATATACTGGAGTTTTACATTGCACAAAACTGAAGTGCTTAAAATTCTGAAGACCTAAAACACAGGAGGCATTCCTCTAAATAAGGACCCTGAGATCACCGAAAAAGCACTAATTACTGCCTAAAAGAGAGCTTGAAAATAAACACAGAAAGCCTCAAAACCAGTGTTTGAGAAATATTGCCAAGAATCAGCCAGAAAAAAACCCCCGAAAAATCTGCCTTCTCTCTGACTGTTCCTTCAAATCGTTGTCACAACAGTAAATCTCCAGCCTGCGACTTCCTCAGTGACCCCAACTCCTGATTCTGCTGTATTTACTGGGCCTTTGCACCCCGGATGACAAAGGTACGGACAGATACAGACTGACACCCTTCCATCTCCCACAAATCAAGCCAGCTTGCATACAAACACCCACATAGCCTCACATACATTCACTTTGGAAAAACAAGCACATTTGTACGTCAAACCAGTAATAGAATTTGGTCTAAAAAAGTTTACACTATTGCAACAGAAATCGGAGCAACTTGCTGAGCAAAATCTATTTGGTCTGAGATGTCTTTTTCTGCTTTAATTGGTTTTTAAATGATCTGGGCTCCACTGAACTTACATGCTGAGCTCACACTTTGCCTCCTGGAAATCTGTGCTTACATCACATTACAAAACGACCACAAACAAAAAAAATACAAATAAAAAGCAAAAAAGTCCTATAAATTCTTATTTGACACATTTAAGTCTAAAATCCCCTTACTCTATACTGTCCAATAAGGTCTTGAGTGGCAGGTCTCAAACACTGGACTATCAAAGGACCTACAAGTGGAGTAAAAAACAGCCAAGGCAGCAAGAAGGGGAGTAGGGAGCTAGAAACTCACATATGCATAGCTATACATAAAAATGAAAAAAACGTGAAAAAACGTGATTTTTACACTCCACTCACACAGATTAAGAATCCAGCCATTTGGTATCTAAATATATATAGCAGCCCTGGGCAGGGTAATTATTCTGTCCCTGTCTGTACTCAAGCCAGACATTGTAGGCTCTACAAGAGAAATAAAGCATTACTTTGAACAGATAAATAAAAATAAATCTAAGAACAAAATAAATTAATCGAGGCCTAGTGCTGAGCAGGTTCAGAGAGGACAAACAGGGTGATCACGGCTGTGCGGTTTGATATGAGGACTGACTAATTTACTGTACACATGTGACAGCTTGATTTTACATTTTCTGCATGTTCCTGTTCGCAGACAGCTGACCTTCAGTGCAGATACGCTTGGGTGAGTAACAGCGCTCAAATTACGTCCGTTCCAAAGGACTACATGAAACAGCCACAAAGCTTTAAAGTTGTTCAATTAGATTATCCTTTACATGTCTTTATTCTGGGGTGCAATCAGAAGACAGACACGTACAACCATACATGCACAAGCAAGCAAACACACAGCCATCTTCTTGGGGGGCTGTACCTTTTCTCTGCCTTACGAGAGAGATATTGCCAATTTTACATCAAAATCAAAATGCGGCTGTGTCTACATCGAAGGAGCACGGGCTCTTGAATTCCAATGGGAAATTCTTTTTAAGTAAAAGAAACAACACCAGACGAGGGAAAAACTCGAATGCAATTAAATTCAGATCACAGGGAGCCAACTTTGAGGATTACTTAAATGAAGCATGTAACTAAAAATAAACACACACACACCCTACAGGAACGGTTTTAACAAATAAACCTTCAGAAACCGAAAAGGAATATTTTGCCTTTCTAAATGTTGTCCGAAATGTGATTGCATAAGACTTCATTATATATACAGTAAGACATCATTTTACTGTTTAAAGCTAAAATGTTGTTCTTATAGTTTTTCATAAAACTGCCACACGACTGCTGCCAACTTTGGGAAGGACAGTTTTTGTGAAGGGCAGCTCAGAAGCGTGTGAAATATTTGGTCAGTCAACGTGTAAAATGCTTCAGGACAGAGAGTTTTGTCAAGAGCAGGCCAGTGCCATCCACACAGCAGCCCTGCTCTGCTCTTCCTCAAATTTCTTTTTCCGATTCCATTTCGAATCATCTTCATTGTGAGAGCGGAGGCTCAGGCAGCAGCACATTACTATTCAGACGGGCGTTGTTGGGGGAAATTTTCAAGGGATTTGCAGTAATTATATGACAAAACGCTTGCAAATCTCACTCAGCGCTGAATAGAAACACACGGGTCAGAAGACTGAGCACTTTCGGCTGGGTAATTTGTAAATGTCATTCAGGTGGGGTCCTCTGTCAGCACGGCGGCATCGCGCACAAACCCACAGAAACCTTTCTCATGCAGATCGTTTTTAAACAGATGCTGTGTCCCCTTCTGCCAGCTTTGCTCCCTCTCCTCTCTGATTTTTCAAAGCCTGCACAGCCAGTGCGTTTCCGCAAACAGGGAAATCCAGATTGCAGAGAAACGTCTAGCATAACGTGTCCTGGATGGTAGAAGATACCATATCTCGAGATCTGTTTACTACAACAACAAAAGTGTTAGCATGATGCTGCACGGCATTTCTTTAGTTTTATCACTTACTTACTGGTAGAGAGCCTGCTTATCGCACTATTCCACAGAAAACTCAGAATAATATATAATTCTGCTGCTCTCATCTCTTATCTGTCAGGGTAACACTGTTTAGGGTCTTTTCTTATTTTTCTATTTCAGTATGCAAGCTCAGATACTGTAGAAGTAGGCCTATAGTGTAACAAGGAATCATTCAAGCCATCAAAAGCAATGTGGGAGTCATGATATCCAATTGGGAGACTGTAAGCCGTGTATTTTGTTATTGTCATTTCTTCATAATTTCTGAAAGAGTGAGAAATGGTTTAAAAGACAGAAATCCATCAGTCAGAATAAAAGGTATGAGAATAGATGACCTAAGTAAATCCTGGTTTATAACTGTCCTCAGTATGAAATCATCAAGGAGAAAAACACAGGCTTGCAAAAACAAATAAAGGAACTATTTAAACTGAAAAAAAGTTTAAATGATTTATTTAAGAAAGTCTAAATACTTTATTTAAAAAGCTATTTAAAATGACTTGTTCACATAGAGGTAATTTTTAAATTGCTTTTAGGCCCAAGACATTAGAATGTAAATAAAATATATTCAATCAATAGGCACGCTTTTTGACCGATTTTGCCTTTTGTTTTATGAGGAAAGAAATCTTCTAGTAAAAGCAAAAATGATAAAAATGTTCATCATATTTTAAGATTGGGTGTTCAAATACAAGACAGTATTATGGAATGATAGTTCTGTTATACTCTGGGTAATAACTGCTTTCTTTTCTTTAAAAATATTATGGAGCATTCGCCCCTCATTAATACAGTATGGTGGTAAATGACACAGACTCAGCACATACTCCAGTCCCATGAACAACCACTATTTCATTTCTAGACATGAACAGCATCTGCAGACAGGTCTGAGAGGTGACACATTAGGTCTATAATCAGGTGGGGGTGAAACACTCCAACAAGGTGTTTGGGCTTCTTTAAGTATGTTGCTTCACTTCCAACAATCACTGTAACAGATGTCCGGGGAAATCGATGAACTATAACCATTATCTTTAAAACAGCCATCTCATTTTAGTGTAAGTGACCCATCAGCGCAGCCTCCCACCCGTCTGTTAAGAACTCCAGCCAAAGTTGTAATCTTTGCATCTCAGAACAAAGTACTGAAGCGCTTGTTTCAATGACTAAAGCCCCAGTACAAACCAGTTCAGCTACATCAAGATCATCAGTGCAGTCCCTGTGCAACCAGACTCTTCTGGTTCCACAAGCAAGGTTGTCGAGTGTTCAGTTCTGTTCAGAGCACAAAAGACACTATTTCAAATGTCTTCATTTAAAGCACTATGTCCTAGACAGCATTTTTAATACACGGATTTCTAATATCAAAAGTATACTTAAGACATCACATCAGATCTGTATTCTTATAATTCGCATTTTTTTCGTAGGAATTTTTCTACATTATTAATGTATTAATTATTAAGTCCCAAGCTTATTTTAAGAAAATTTAAAAATACAGCTCAGAAAATACAACAGGCTATGCATGATTCAGCTATATAGCTTCATCCTGATAGTTTCTCGCTTGGTAAGTTGTGAAAACAATTGCATACTTTCGGGAAAACCAGACAAATCAATTCATTAATTTAATTAATGTTCCACCCACAAACAGAAAGACCTCCATCTGTACTCTCAGTCTCATATAAACATACAATCTGACTGTTTAGATGCACAGTTATCATTGAATCAGCTGTTTACAATACATTATGACTAGTGTGTGTACTTTAAAAACTAAAATAGTAACCTCTGAAACATACAAAAAACAATAATATTTTTAAAAGATTGTGCTTTAGTAGAACAATCTGACATTTCAGAAAACAGCAAAGAATTCCCAGAGACACAGTTTATTTTGGTTCAGTGACCACATTCTCTTAAGAGTCCAGCAGAAGCTTTTAAAAAAGGCAATAATATGTATTACCTTTGTGATACAATACATATACACAGGAAAAGAATAAATACCTATAGATGTTTCTTTCTGCAATCTCAGTTTTCTCTATTGACCTTTATTGCAATGTACAATGGCAAGCCCGCACTGCAAGACTATTCAGTTTTATTAGACAGAATATAATGGGGATGCTGAAGTGATTTGATAGTTCCTCTGTTTATGAACACTGCACTGCTTTTCGCCATTTGCTGCTGTTATTGTAGCGTAGATGCTGGCAATGTCCATTATACTGCTGAGCTTAGCCTTGACCATGTACTTCTTCAGAAACGGCTGTTGATTTTGCAGAACTCTTAAAAACAACCTCCTACACCTAAAAGTGCCTAAACAGGAGGTCTTATGGATTTCTAGCCCAGGTTAATCCTGTAGATACCAAACCAAAATAGACTGCAGTAAAAGAGTTTGATGCAATTATAAACAGAGTCGGGGGAAAATATTTTTTAAACCGATTCATAAGAATTACAAGTAAGGGATCAGTGTTTTAAATGAGTAATAAATTGTGGGGGAAATGCTTTTAAAGGTAACATACTACTTTGTATGGTAACTGTAAACAAACTACATAGAACACTGCAACTGATTGCTTTCCAGAATAATTATTTCCCCATTTGACATTTATTTTAAAAAGCTTTCAAGAGCTTTTTTACTTGACTAAAATAAAAACCTTTCCTCAACAATGACTGGAGGGCGGTCAGTCCTATTCCTGAAAGCTAGAATTCCACAGGTCTAATAGATCACCCTTAAATTCTCAATTTGTAAAGACTTGGAACATGTTGTTTTTCAGTACTTTAGAAGGTAGTTCAAGGAAGCCAGGCATGGCCAACTGTGGTCATTAGAGATTGGTGATGTTTAAGCTTGAAATTATCTATACAGAGCTTGACTGAATAAATCACCTGGTAAATGCAAAACTATTCCAAGTGTTTTAGAAAGTGAGGATTTAAGGGTGATCTGTGAAACCTAGTTCTCAATGATACACATATATATTTTACACCCAACTGTTGAATTATATATGCAATAAAATAATATTCTCAGTAGCACACAATGTTGAGCCTGGTTGCGAACTGAACCAATGCATGTAGGCTTTTATGCCGTTAGATTAAAAACAGACTTCTTTTCATTTGAAATTGGAGAAAAGGAAGGGTTAATAAAGACGGAGACACTACCAGCACCCACCTTACAGAAAAGCCCTACCAAGGCCTGGTACAGTATACATTTAATGCCATCAGGGACGGGCCCATTTGAATGCGCTGGCTTTTTTTTATCAGTAGCACAAGTGGTGCAGAAAAATTGCTTGGGATTAATTTGGGGCCCTGTGAACACACAGCTGGGATCAGTGCTTACAGCTTTTTCGTGTGCAGCTCCTTAAATGCTAGGTTTGCATTGGGCTTTTATTAACGCTGGGCTGGGCTCGGATTGAATGGGGCTTTTGGTCTTAGTCAGTGGTGCAACTTTAAATGGCATTTAGGAAAATAATAACTTACATGCTCAAAACGATAAGAAAATTAAACCTTATAGCATTCAGTGCTGTACACGGAGAGCCTCTTAATGTACAGTCTTTCACCCTGATTGGCATGCATATTAAACATACACATTGTTTTGAAAGGTTTAACAGCAGATGTCAAATACAGTAAAATAAAATGGGTGTGTGGGCAAGTATAAAATCTAAAGAATTTTATCACACAAAGTATTCTGTCATTTGCCATGTTTTAAATGACTCAAAGTGCCAAAGACTCTTACTTGTCCACAATAAACTTTTTGAGCTCTTGCTTGTGTTGTACAGATTCCACAGCCAAACAAACAACTTTTCCAGACTCAAGCACATGCACTCTGACATCTGGCAAAAACAAACTAAAACAGACTTACAACAGATATGCCAAACCCTAAAATACCCCCTTCTGAAATACAAATTAGTCTATAAAACTCCCTTCAGCATCTCGTGCTTTTTCATTCATTCTCTCACCTCAGACTGAGCAAGGCAGAGCAGAGTGAGCGGAAGAACAGAAGAAAGGTGACGAATGAGATGGGGCCATTGCAGTCAGCAGGTCGCTGATCTGAGAATCTCACCCAGGCAATATCTGAAGGAAGCCAAAACATCAGCCTCACTCACACCCCTTGGCCCTTAACTGCTCCGAAGAAAGAATGGGTGGCGCACAGTGTAGCTTGAACCCTGTCCTGCGACCAAACCTAGTGTCTCTCTCACTCGGCCCCAAACGCTGGCCACCTCTCCAGGCCTCCGTGACCTATGCAGTTGCAATGGCAGCGCTCAGTGGCCACCAGAAGCCCATTATTTCCTTCCTCCTTCCTGCCTCACGTTCACATGCAGCTGACCCTTCTGGCACATTTGACTATATGGGAAGGATATCAAAAGAACTACCCTGGAATGGAAATCAAATCTGAGAACATTGTGTTTCCCATTTCAAAGTCATTTTCCCCTGATGTTTTTGAACACTTTTAATATCCCAAACACTTTTTTTTATGATGCAATGAGACACTCGGAAATCCCAAGCTCGTTGCCCTGAGGCGAGACAGGAAGATGTGGCCAGAGTCCAGACGGCATTTCAGCACAGCTCGCTCCACCAACCCACTCTGCACTGCTCCGAAAGGTCACACACAAATAAGCTTTGCATTGCAGTTTCCTGTACACACTCCACATATACATAATGCTGATACTAGTAAGCACACTTATGCACTAAAGTGGAAGGTAAAAAAACAGGACAGCAGAGCCACTGATTTAGATTACACTTTGTCTTTTACAGTAAATGCTTCGTGTAGGATTAAACCGACGAGAGGTTATTTCTCTAAAAGTTAATTGAAAAAGTCCCACCTCTAATTTCAGGCTTTTCTTACAATTAATTAAGAGTTTTAATCAATTATACCCTACACCATCGCACTGTAATCTAAATGTTTCATCTCTTTACAATTCAGCACTGGAAAAAAAAAAACATATTGCAGAAAACCTCAAGTCACTTTCCAAAACTGACAAAACCTTTATTTACAGGAGGAGGCAACTGAAACAGATCTCTTATCTGGATTTTTAAATGGGCTGAAGGATGAGTAATTGATTGTTCAGCCAGTTAAAATGATAAAAATCGTGAAGATTACAATCCCCCCAATGGCTTCTCTGGAAACCACATATAGGATGAAGGCAGAGTCCAACAGACATTTGGGATAAACGGAAAGAAGGGAGTGACCAATGGTATCTTGCTCGCTCTCTCTTCTTGACTATGTAGAAATCTGACTCATTAGTCCTGACCTGACTTGAGCGAATTTTAAATCAGACACCTGTGATTCTACATGACATCTCAGAAATAGCCGAGAGATGGGAATAACATAATCAGGTATTGCCACTGGACCACAAGTGGTATGGTCATAAATTGGTCACGAACGGTGACGAGTCCGCGTGTCAGGACAACAACCTCTTTCTGAACACCAGCAAAACTAAGGAGCTGATCGTGGACTACAGGAAGCATCGAGGAACAGACCCCGCACCCATTCACATCAGCGGGTCCGCAGTGGAGAGAGTCAACAGTTTCTAACCTGGACCTACCACACCAACCTCGTAGCCATGACAGCACAGCAGCACTTATTCTTTCTCCGCAGACTTAAGAAGTTCAGCATGCCGTCACACATCCTAACACATCTTTACAGGTGCACCACTGAAATCATCCTAACCGGCTGCATCACTGCCTGGTATGGTAACTGCTCAGCTCGAGAGTGCAAGGTGTTCCAGAGGGTGGTGAAACTGGCTCAAAACACTACCGGCCTCGCGCTACCGAACATCAAGGATATCTACTCTGTTAGATGCCTCAAGAAAGCTGGGTCTATCCTCAGGCACCCCAGTCACCCTTACCACAACTTGTTCTCTCTACTACCATCCGGAAAACGGTACCGAAGTATACAGACCAAGACCACCAGGTTTCGGAACAGCTTCTTCCCCCAGGCAGTAAGACTGCTCAACAGCAGACACCTGCAGTTACCCAAACGGCCGCTGGCGAATAGGCAACCTCCTTGAGCTGACAGGTGCACCAGCGCTGCACTCTCTGCAGTCACTTGCACTCTCAGGACACATACTAAGAGCGCTAAATACCCCCAACCTTGTGTTACTTTCGCACAATCTGTAAATTGTATTGTAAATTGCAATTGTGTAATTTATTGTATCCTAATGTAAATCTAATCCCTCTAAATTCCTGTCCTTCTACTCTTCTGTCCCTCTTAATGAGCTCGTGGACAAAGCACTTCATTGCTGACAACACCCCTGTATGCTGTACTGTTCGTGCATTGATAAATAAACCTTGATTGATTTATTGATTGATAAATCCCCATCCATGGTAATAACATAACAAGGATTTGGGGCTATAAAACCTTCCAGAACACTGTTGTAAACTGGGGCAACACGAGAAACATACCTTGTGTCTCCTTCAATGTTTGCCAGAAATAGCCATTTTCATCAGAATTAAACTCATCTCAACCCCTCACATCCCTACAGCTGCCAGGCACCAGCTCTCCCCTCCCTTTCATACACCATAGCCCCAGTCACCGTCACCTACAGCGCAGGTCAACCCACAGAAATCTCAGTGTCATCCACGCCAAATGAGCACACTACACATCTAAAAGACGAAATAAAGAAGGTGGAAAAACAATGTTGTTTTTTTTCCTGGTGCGGCACCTCGAAAAACGGAGGAGCCCGCGTGCGAGGCGGATTGAGCAAATGTGTCTGAGAGCAGTCAAACAATGTCTAGGCCGATGCCCGAATCATCACAGCGAGAGGCAGGAGTGAGGCAGGTTGTGTAACGGGCAGCTCTCTAATCAGAGGCCGGACCGCAGTAATTGCCTGCTACAATCTATCTCTGCCACTGCCGGTTCGCCCTTTCAGAAGCATTAGACAGGGCCCAGTTAATTTCAATACGCCGTGCGCCGTCAAGTGAAATTGGCAGAGTAAATAGGAACTGCTGTTTATTTCCTACTTCCCCCTGTCGTATTCAGCCTAAACACAGAGTAAAAGAGAGTGCTATTAGCTCAGGCAGAATCACACAAACCACAGAAATTACTGTCAGCAGGCAACCCACCACAAACAGCAAACAACGGAGAGCATCCAAATTAAACCACAATAAATCACGATGTGTTTAACTGAGCAGAGAGCGCCGGCACCCTCTTCTCTTTCTGGGGGGAACTAATAAAGGCTTTATGTTTCATACACAACAGTCAGATACACTACTTGTACAGTTAACCCTGTGTTGTTATGACAAGACAAAATCAACATTAATTCACAGGGCTCCTAGGGGTGAGAATAATCTTCAGCGTATTACTCCCTGGGCTTATTTTCAATTTAAATATTGAAAGGATCGCTAATGAGGCAGGCATGAAAGCATCTGAGAGACCATGGTGTGTTTGCATTTCTTCTCTAAACTGGAAGCTGTTGTTTTTTTATACAAAGGATACTAGCATGTACAGAACTACTTCTCTACATTAAAATTTGAATTGTCACTAAATAAATTCTTAAGTATTTTGGACCTACAGAAACAAACACAGATTATATTAGACATAGTAAAATTGAGGTGTAGTATGCAGGATTTGTCCATGTTACCACTTTATCATTAGTGTAAACATAAGGGTGGCACAGAATGTAGTATTTAATGGTCAAAACATGTTTTTCTCTGTGTCTGATAATGACTGTACAGCCCACAGTTGCATGACTGGTTTATGATCAGGCCCATGCAAGACCACTGAGCCGGAAGCAAGACCACTGAGCCAGGCTGAAGCAGGAAGGACTGAGCGATCCTTGACATATGGGAACAAGCATATACAGCTGTGAAAGATTAAAATATTACATTGTCATTGGTGCTGCTGTAACAGTGGATGCAGCACCGATCTCAAAAAGTGGACTGCATAATCCTAGTCAAGAGATTACCTTCAACAACAGCATGCCTACTTCTATGTTCCTAAAATGGGATTAATTAAGAACATAAGAAAGTTTATAAAAGTGAGGCGGCCATTCATCCAATCTAGCCTGCCTGGACGTTAGCAGTCTATTGATCAAAGGACCTCATCTAACCAGTTCTTAAAAGACGGCAGGGTACCAGCTTCAAAACCATGGCCAGCTATCTTTAATGTACACTCCAAAACCCTTTGGGAAAAGAGGTGCTTCCTGCTTTAAATTTTAAGAGCAACTTGCGCATACAGTAGGTTCCACTTGTGTTCTCTGGTTCATGATTCAGTGATTCTTCTGAAGACATTGACTGAGCTGACTTTGTAAATGCCCTTGAGGATTCCAAATACTTGAATGAGGTCTCCTAGTAGTCATGTTAGAAAGGTTCATCTCCTTCAGCTTCTCAATGTGGGGGATTTTCTTAAGTCCCAGAATATGTTTTGTTGATTCCAGAGCAGTAATACCTTTTCATACGCACATATGCCTTTGTGTGTGCACCATCTACACACTTGCAAACTTACGAACCCACATTTCCAACTATGAAAAGCAGTTTTTGTCACTCTTGCTTTCAGTTCATACTCAGTAAGCAACAAGTAGTGCAGAAAGGACATGTGGGCAAAAAGATTTTCGCAAAGTATCATTCATAACCATACGCCTACGGATAAGTATTACGTAGTAAACTAACAGGACTCGTTTTTCTGGATATGATCCTTAGAGCACAGTTTCTAATAACGTCAGACTCCAGTTTGTAAATATCTGAAGTGAGACACCCTGAATTTCATCACTGCTTGTTTTCTGGATAGCAGGGACAGGCCTGGTAGGTGGTGCAATATTGCTTTAAGAATACTCCAGGTATACCACCAATCTAGAACGTGTCAGTGATCCGAACTACATCTGAAATGGGTGAAGAATGAAAGACTATAAGACGCCTGTCCACCTCTTACCTGAAGAAGTACACTGTCCCTCCAGCTGCACACACGTGCGTCCTCTGGGGCCATTCTGAGCTGTCCAGTAAAGCTGAAAACGCAGCTGCTATCACTCTATTAGTGTAAAAGAGAGCGGCATAAAAGAGTTTAATAGTCCCTTTCCGTTATATATGAAGCTGCACAGAGAAAAATCACTATATAGACCGAAAAGGGTTTCTCAGTGAATTATTTCAAATGGCGTCACTCAGGACTATTTTACCAGCAGAAAAACTGACAAAACGAAAAGGAAAGGGACGCTTTTCCTGAAAAAAAGCAATCTTTAAAAGGAGCAGTTAACTGAAATAACCATCGGAAGGGACAGCGCTCTCACTCCCAGCCCTCTTTTGTCTCTCAGACAGGCGTACCAATAAAACAGCTTTTTGGGATCTAGTAATTTTGTTTGGAGTCTGGATGATGTGAACTTAAAATGTGCAACACAACATTTGGACAAGAGGGACAGCAGAGTATTTTATATCATTTTTCTGGGGCCACTCTAGTGGTTTTACAAGAGTCCTTGTGGTTTTTCAATCAGCAATAACGGGAGTATTTGGCAATTACTACTCGGAGAAAGACTGCAGCAATGATATTTGAACTCGGGGTTCAAAAGGCCTGAAAATCATTTTGACGCAAGCGTGTTTTTTCGTGTGGTCGGTTGGCTGGCCGTTTGTTCAAATGATTCAAACTGAAATGTTTATTTTTGAACAGCATTATCTGTAGCACTTTCATTTTAAAACGGTTTATGTACTCCTCTTGAAGCTTAGTGCCCCTGAAGTGGACCGAACTGTAAACGTTGCTCTAGTCACACTGCTGGTTATTCTTGATCGGGATGAACCCCTTTCTCTCAGCACCCACAGGTCAGAGACACCCGGAAACGGACAGAAATGGCAGCTTTCTGTCTTGACAATAAACACTTTTCATCAAGCTTAGAGGCTTTAATCAGTTTTATAAGTGCAAAACAAACTAAACCACACAGTCCATACAACATCATTATTTTAAAAATGGCCTTTTTTGCAATAGGGGTGTTAACCCTGGTGCCCCGGCTTTTTTCCACACTGGACTTGTACAAATCTGACACAATCTAAATTCCCCCCTTTATTCAACTGGGGGAGCAGTTTCTCACTCCTCCCTCTGATGTACTGTGTAGAGGAACTGCTGGAGCAGAATGGCCATCGGGCATCACCCAGGTGATACTGCTCATCAGTGATGGATGAAGAAGGCACATCCTATTCAATAAGTATTTTGGGACCTTTTGAAATGAACAGTGCTATAAAAAGTGCAGGAATTATTACCATCAAAATAACTACATTAAAAATGAGCTGTCTTTTTAAGATGTGAAATTACGTTTCACCAGCTAACTCTGAGCTGACAGCTAAAGCTCGCCGTTATGAAAGACAGCAGAGTTATTTTGTCCTCTCTTAAATTCACCTAGCTAAATGGGATTAGCAAATGACATTATCTTGCTTGCTGATCCTCAGATGCCTCTTTAGCGTCTTCGGTATCAGTCGGAGCCTGATTTAGCAGGAGAACGTGCGGATTTTACGAGGAAAATGCCGAGGTGCAACGGATGAGTCTTCTGAGGTGAAAAGAGAAGGCTGTGTCGCCACTTGAGATCAGAAGTGCAAGAAAATCGGAATTCTGTCAGGGAAGATATCGGGGCCCGAACTGGGGAGAAGGCAGTTCAAAGTGCCACCAGAAGGACACTCAAACCGAAACAGCGCAGAAAGAAAACGGGGAACTTCATCTTACCTCTGAGGAGCGGAGGGTGGTGCCATCACTCCTTTCCCTTTGCCCCGGTGTCCAGCAGAGTAGGTCGGGACGGGCTCTGTAGGCTCACCTGCAGGGGACAGGGACCCCAAGCTTAGCTGACACAAGCTGCAAGCTCCAGTACCTGGTGGGCAAGAGTTAACTCAGCTGTGACAGGAGCAAAACCTGTCCATCCATGCCTTTTCAAGATCACAACCTGGCTCTCCCCATGCCCTCAATGGCTTATCTGGTACTGACAAAGATCAAAAGAGCAATTCAACACAAAGCAACAGATTCGGGGAACAGAACGCCGCAGATCCAGATTGTTGCCCCAGTTTTGTCCGTTTTGCTTCAATTCTGTTTGGTGCAAACCCTAGCAGAAGGGAGATTTTACTTGAAACTATGCTGAGGAGAGTTGGATCAGTGTTATAAAAACAGTAATGCAGCAATTTCCCAATTTAGGCAAAGATGGAGAAGTGCCACATCTGTGCAACACTGTAGTCTTTGACTAAAAAAGCTCAAATGTAGGTTTACACAGAAAAGCTTCAAAAACGTGATAACAAATGTAAAGGGTGCAGGCAGGGAGTATGACCAGATGCACAACAGAGCCGACAGGTTATTGGCAGGAGCATTAGCAAAGGTGTCAATAGTTAACCTTGGGCCCAGAGGAACACCCTGAGAAGAGAGTCTGACTCCGTTAATGCCTTGCAGAAAACTAAAGGTATCAACACACAAAAAACAGAAGTAATGTAAATACTTCCAGCGGAGGCAATGTCACCTTGTGGCAATACTGGCCATGAAAAAATACCACCTGGATTATCTGACCACAGCCACAACATCAGAAAAATTCTCTGATGTCTTTTATCAGTGTGTGTTCCTTAGAATGATAGTGGTAAAGTGTTAAAACATATACAGACAGAAGAAGCTGCAGTTAACATAACCTCGCACTATTTAATTGTCACTAATTCCATAGTGAGGGCTCCGGCACTTACAGCAGTCCTTGTAGAACAAGGAAACAGTGCACTGACATGTATCCTAAATAAATCAGATTTTAACTGCTAAATCAATGCTACTTATTGTAAAACAATGGGCAGTAGTGCAGTTAAAGCAAGACTGCAGATTAGCCCCTGCTATCCTTTACAGGAAAGACCCCTGAGAGATTTAATAATACTGTCCTCACTCTATCAAATCCCCTGCAAATCCTGGTCTTTTCTACACATCAAAAGACTGGTAGGACGGAGGTATAAAGAGGAAACCCAGGGGTTCTTATTGCATTTTACGAGGAGTGTAGGTGTTGCATTGGTCCCTCTCACTGTTGGACGGCTTTGGATGAAAGGTCATCAGAAGATCGCTCGTGACTTTAAAATAAAGTAGCTCTGTGCTGTTTTTTTCTCCCCCCCCACCCTTAATGGCTTTAAATATCACAGAATCTTTGGGAGCAGCATCTTGCCCTTCTTCACCACACACAGCCTCTAGACATTTTAAAGACAGATTTTGGAGCGGCTGGGGAGCAGCAGATATCTGCTCCCATTTCACAGACAAAAACGAAGCCACACAGTTAAAGTGAAGGCAAAACAAGTTGTGTCTCATTTCTGTCAGCTGTTATCATCCCGTGTGTTTCCACAACAAAGACATATCGCGGGGTTTTTTTTTTTCTGCCCCCATCTTCACCATGAGTAAGAATTTCGGAAAGGGTGCAAAATTCAAATTCTTCACATAATTGCACCCTTCAGTTAAGCTCCTGGACAAATACTGGACTGAAACCATTTGTTTAAAAAAAAGAGCATAAGCAGTTAAGCATTTAAAATGCATTAAACTAAAATCCGCTAAGAAACATGCAGATGAAGCACCATTTTCGGCCAGATTTATTACACACTGACCAATCTTACATTAAAAAAGTGGAATATATACATTAAAAACTGCTACTTACATTTCCTTGCCATCACTCCACATGTGCTTTGGAATTACTGTAACTTTGACTGTAGTGGGTAAAAGCAGGAAGGGCAAAGGCGATGAGCCTAATAAAAACAGTACAGAAAACGTGTTAGCAAATCTGACGAACCTTTGTGTGAGTTTGCATTCAAACAATTTGGATTAAGCTGATACCTTTTACCAGATAAAATATCCCAGAGTCATTCGGGAGTTGAAATCTTTCTATACATCTCTCCTGGGACAATGCACATTGTGGCACAGATATTAAAACCTAGCTCAAGTTTGAAGCACTTTTTCATTCTAATGATAACGAGGGAATCCCCCGGTGGCCTTCAGATCCCAGCACCTCTTCCCTGCCCTCCGCTGTACGTGTCTTTCAAAACAGGATTCATTCTGAGCTCCAGCAATCTATCATAATTAGACATGCTATGAAGAGTGAAGCCGTGTCAATACAATGAAAAGAGATTTTATTTTCATTTATAAAAATACAGTTAATGCACACCCTTAAAGTTTTTTTTTTGTTCAAACCCAAGACCTCATGTCGAACTTATGTTACATGGTTTAAAGATGCAGTCAGACACACTGTATAGTGTACCACATGGGAATTTTGACCATGGGCTCTGTTGAGATCACAGCGCCATCTAGTGCATACGGAAAGGAACTGATGCTACTTTCTCAAGATGCTGTGTAAAATTGGTAAGTAGTCCTAATTTACTTACAGGATGTTTTTTCGTTTTTTTCCGAAACAATAGTAAAATCATAATTTACAAAGAACAGGAAAACCACAGATATCTAAGTATTTACCAAACTCCATGACGACGCCAAAAAGGTAAGGTCTTCTCTAGGGTATTTTGATAGAGGAATCTGAGTGTTGTTCTACAAACATAAAAAAAATAAACCAATGAAAAACTAAATCGTTTTGGGAGAAAGATAATGTAAATGCACGATACATATAAAGATACAACGAGATAAAACTGAAATAAACACGCATTAAAAAAAATGACCGACCGAATAAAGCAACAGGTCTCTATAAAAACACCGGCGGGAAAAAATGCAACTAAGGAGTTTCTAGCCTTGCCTTTGGGGGGGCGAGATTCCTGTCGCTGTAAAATGGAAAGCGTTGTTCATTTGTGGGTTTTTTTGTGTTCTTTTTCTTTTCATACACATTATATTATTTTGTCTAAAGGTACTACGGTAATCCAGAGCGCCGGGTCACTGCGCTACAGGAGCGTGTGGACCCGGAGCGGGTTGCCATGGCGACCCTGGCGAGGCTCGCTCCGCGGAGAGCGCGCGCGCGCGCTGCGGGGGGGGGGGAGAAAGGCGCGCGAGAGCGCTGGCACCAGCCCTGCCAGGTGTAGTCAGGAGCAGCGCATTGACAAAGGACCAACTCAAAATCCACCTTCATTCTATAAAGTCATGCATCCGACAAGGAATGCCTTAAACGTGTTTATGAAATATGCAGTACCGTACCGGAAAGTTGCAATACATGCTTTTGCTTTTTACACAATTATACAAATACTCAAAAATCCACCGTCTGCAATACCGACACTAGTCGGCTCCGAAGAAACAGGGAAATTAGGATATTCGCAGTGAAAGCGCGTTTCAGGAAATTTTCAAAAGCCCCATCAGGAGATTTGATTTTATCACTGAGCCTGAAATTCAAAGAGATAAGATAAACCCATTTGTTGTAGCTGTTAGGCTATCGAGAATATTGCGATCTATTACGCTGGGTTAGTTTTTAGAAGACCTAAAGAATATCTTAATTAACTTAGCGCCAAGTAACAGCCTTTTTAAACCTAGTATGCGTTTAATTAAAGATCTAATATCATACATTTAATTTTAATACACTAATCCGTACAAACTCGCAAAAACACAACCTCGTAGATTTCGCTAAAATAGTTTCTGTACAAATGACGGAAAATACAGTAATGCACAGTTTTTGCAGTTTTATTCTAAACGAATTATGTTTATATAACCAAACAAATCGGTGGGGGGGATGAGACAAACGGTAGGCCTAGGTCGTTTGGCGGGCCATGTGAGTCTAATACAATTGTAAGTATATTTTAGATGTAAAGGTGTAAATCAAATTTCCGTTACCTGTCAGTTCATTTTTATTCGAAGACAATCCGCTACGCAGCTTGTTTACCACAATTAACTAAAGATCTGAAGAAAAACATTTTTCGCCAACCCAAACACCTCCAGCGTGCGACTGTTGTTTTGGTGCAACAGACGAAAATGTTCCCTGGAGTTTCCGTTTAATATTTGTTTGTGGCGAAAACGGAAAAACAAAACCAAACGAAATAGTAGAGCACACCGTCTCCTAAACCCTATAATGTTATTAGAACTCGTATGAAATGTTAGGGTAAATGGTTACTCGGTGTTTTTCATACCTGGATGGGGCAAGGCCTTCGGGGCAGAATTTTTCAAAGTCAATGTCGGAACCAGAACGAATATCAGCTACTTCCCGGCTAAACTATGATTTCACCCACCTCAGATATCAACTGAATGTCTAACAGAACCCCCCCGAAACTGTGATTTAAATCCTGTTATCACATAACGCTTATCATGTCTAAAAGCATCAAACTTAACATATACCAGACAAAACACAAAAATATTCGACAGGCAGACCTCAAACAGCACAATCAAGTATGGGCCCCCGACCACTGACGCCGTATTTTTAGTACAGCCAAATAACAAAATGGACACTTTCAGACTGCAAGTATCACGTCTCACGGAAGCACCTTAACGTAAGGACTGTGCAGTTAGGAGACGATGTCTCATTGCGAACGTGAACGCAGAGGTCTCTTTGATTCCTACGGAAACGGTTTCCCGAGACGTGTGCTCGTCTGCGGAGACGAGGGACAGGAAGGCTCTCCAAGCCGAGAGAGGGAGGACCCATCTGGCTGGAGGGTCAAGGTTATTGTATTCCTGTCTTAGCCAGAGCACACCAACAATCTCAGGGTCCCAGTATGAAAGCGGAGCCAGTTAGGAGGATGATGCTTATCTCTAATAAGAAAAAGACGGAGCGAACGAGCAGGGGGGGAAAAAAAGACTCGCAGAGCAGGCTGCATCACAACAACACAATCAAAATGTTCTTCAGCGTTTTAAAAGAGCGGGGGGGAGCGTATTTCGACGGTCTTAATGCAATTCCAAAATATATCCCGTCCATGAGAAAATTAGGATTTTTTTTCTCCCTTTTTTTGCAAGGAGCACACACAGCTGAGCCTGCGCTTCAAAGTCGCTCCGGTAACAGCCCGACGGTTCATTTCGGGCGGCGAGCAAGAGGACGGGCAAGGAATATCTCCATCTCTACAGCGCGCCCCCTCTCTCTTCACCTGCTGAGCATAACGGCCTAGCCGGCCCTCGTATGCAGAGGAGGAATTTACATATTAATAGATAGAGCTGGAGGAGCGAGGTGTATCCGAAGGAGGGTGCGCTCTTGGCTGAGCGGCGGGAGCGAACACACCACGAAAAGTTTGGACTGCTCCCCTCCTCTTCCTCAATTATGCAAAAGCCTTTGTGCGAGGAAATTGCTCAACCAAAAGATGTAGGATTAACACGCGGGGTTCTGTCCGCCGGGGCCTGCCTCCACTGTCACATCGCACAAGGTTCTCGGGGGCTGCAGTATTATGGAGACGGCAAGAGGGTGGGGAAAAAAACAACAACCTGCGATGTCTGAAGGCAGAAAATGTGAAATTTGGGATAAATCATAATGGTTATAAGAATCTGCCAAACATTTTCATCGGCCTTTACTGTAGCCTAAAAGGATATTGAACTAAATCTAAACAGAAATACTAGATTCCAGCACAGCAGAGACCACTTACATTCAACGTCAGGTCCAAGCACACTGAACATGCCAAATCTCAGGGGGTTCGAGAAAAAAAAAGGTTTTCTCACTTTTCATGTTTACCACGGTCAGACATGACCAGATATTTCTTTCTCTTGTCGTGCGGGTGTAAAATTTCACAGTTCAGGGATCCTCTTAATATATACATAATATATATATATACACTGTGTGCGCACAAATGACAAAGATAAGGGCGGAGAGAAAAATAAATATGAAATATTTGCTTTTGCTGTTTGAAAGAAGAAAAAAAAAGGCTAAGGCAGGGCTTTATGTAGCTGTCACACGAATGACCTCTGGTGTTTCCTTACAAGTAGGCCCAGAATTTTTTCCACATCCTTCTCGCATATAAGCATATATACAGACACCTAAATCCATGCATATCTAGAAATGCCTATAGTATAATATCAAGCATCTGGCTAGCACAGTATGTAGATTTCACACGAGACCGGCCATGTGGTTTTCTCCCACCTTGGCTCACAGCCCGTGCTCACTGCACCATGACAGTTCCATCATTGCTGTCATTAACCACCAAACAAAGGAGGCAGAAATCGGACGAGAAAGAGAGGGAAAGGCTCAGTATTACCACTGTACTGTCAGACGCCCCTGAGTCAACAGTTAGCAAAGGGCACGTTCTGAATCAAAGCACTGTCATCGTTTTAAAGGGCTACTGCCACCCGAACCAGAGGGCAAAACGGAGCTGGGTCTGTGCAGACTAACAACGTCCCGCGCCTGGGGGTCACAGCGCTCGAGGGAGAACACGTCGCCGAGCGTGCATGTTACAGACGGAGCCCCCTTTTCAGCACACAGACACTGGGGGCAAGGGCCGGTCACTGTTCTCCGCTTGCTGGCAGGCGGAATATCGCCTGTGACGGAGGTACGGAAACCGTAAATGTTTTTTTTGTTTGTTTTGACCCGTCTTTCCTCATGCAGGTGGATGCTGCACATTGGTGGAGCTGGAGGGGATCCCCATTACCTGTAAAGCACTTTGAGTGGAGTGTCCAGAAAAGTGCTATATAAGCGTAAGCAATTATTAATTATTATTATTATTATTATTATTATTATTATTATTATTATTATTATTATTATTATGCGAGACGTCAAGTGGGAAGAGTTTGGCGAAGGCCCACTGGAGCGGGCGGCCCAGTCCGGGTGCCGAGTCAGTGAGAGTGCTCAGCGAGGGTCTCCACAGGGTTCTTGAACCATTAAGCTGCCGACAACTGGATGAGCCAGACGGGGTGAACTGCTCTCTCTCGATTGGGTCTGCTTTACCAACGGCGTTAGCTGAACAATTTCCTGCGCAGCTAGCCCGCTGGGTCTTTAATCCTTGAAAATGACCTTTTTTGGGGTTAGCGGTTCAGTACATCTACGCCACACGTGGCTTGCCAAAGTAGGAAAGTGCACGAAAAGACAACGCTCGGGGCATGCAATCAAGTCACGCGCCCCTCCCCGCCCTAATTAATAATTATTGAACATGCTAACAACAATCAACACTAATTAAATCCGCGCTTGTTGACAAGTGTACAGGCCTTATCAAAAATCATAAGACGGAGGGAGATGATGGCTTCTGTTTTCTGTAATTAGTTAACGAAGCGCCCGGGGCAACGCTTTATAAGTCAAAGCCCCCGCGCCGCTGCTGTCTGCCGCGCGGAGCTGTCAGCTGTCGGCGGGACAGGCCCTGCAGCTGCGGCAGGCCGCTGGGATCGCCGTCTCCGCGCCGCGGAAGAGGCCCGGGCAGCCCTCCGCGCAGCAGGGAGAGCGGCGGCCCCAGCAGGAGAAAACACACAGTCCCTGGCACAAAAGGGAGCAGCCACAAGCACCCCGGCGCCTCTGATCTCTGCGTGGCGCGCTGCGCAAGGCCTGATGCAGGCGCCCCCCCCTGGAAGGCTTGGGGGACGTCTGACCGAACGGCAGATTTCGTCCGCATCAGGCTCATGCTCAGACGCAGCTCCAAAGCACGCTACTGCCACGTTTTCAAAACTCTTCAATCACGAAACGGCTTTCGCTGACAATGGTGAGAATTTTTATTTTTTTTTGCCCGTGCAATATTACCTCTAACTCTTGTGGATGGAGGTTCGTTATTATCAGGGCTGCCTGGACGTGTTTTCAAGGTTCTGGGAAAACATTTTTTTTTTTATTCAGAGTGGGAGTAAAATACATATAAAAGCCAGGATTACAGTAATGGAAATCATAGTTAGAGAGAAGGATTAGACTCTTACTTGTGTAGGCTTGAGGTGGGTCATGCTGAGGGACAGTGCTAAATGCATAATCAGATGCGCAAGAAGAAAGGGAAAATAGCATTTCTTAAATGAACCCCCCATGGCAGAATGCCCTTGACAGTGTGCTGTTGTGAAGCTGGGCTTGTATTACCATCCGCTGCGCAGCAGAGCTGTGGATGACAGCAGTGCTTGAGCTCGTTGTGCGATTGCCTGTATCACAGTCATGCAGAGCCCTGCTACAGCACACGCATATTCACATACTTCCGTCATGCAGGTCACAGTGCAAACACCTGGAGCCACCGGCGACTGGGCCAACCGCTCAAGCCTACTGGGTTGGAAAGTCTGGAGGGAGTTTAAACTCACTCCCAAATGTTCTCTCGCAGCCTCGAGTAACGTTAGCATTAATTTTGGGAGGCCGAAAAATGATCTTCGTTTCTGTACCTTACCCTCTTGTGCGGTGTCGTGATCTGTCTGGACAAGCTGTTCAGCTTTCAAGATCAAGCGTAAGAAGGGCTGTTATCGAGCCATGATGGTGGCGATACCGCACTCCTCATAATCTACCTTCATATTAGTCATTTACAATATGCAAGCAGTAATACAGGTCTATCTCTTCAATCTCTGCCATGTTTTGGCAGAACACTAACATATTATAGCTGTATAAAATACTAACGCTCAACACAGACTATAGCTTTTGTATCTGTACAAACCCCGTCGGACATCAATACAGAAGCAACAGTTTTTTAGGTCAACCAGTGCCGAGACTGAGGTTATGCCCAATCGGCACCCATTTGACAAAACAGCCTTCTCACTCTGCTGAATTCCAGGCTCTGCACACCGGATTGCAACTGCTGACATTTTTAAAACTCTCTGACAGCTCTATCTTTTCACTAAAGCTATTAAACGTACAATTTAATTTTACTCCTGGATGTGTTGTGTCAGTCCACTGTGCTCTGTTTTTATTTTTTTTCTGCAACGTGCACACCCTTGTGCAGCAGGGCTTTGTGGTTTTTGAACAGGGGTTATTAATTATTGTTGAGGTTTATGACACTGCGCATTGCAGCATCAGAATGAGGTTAAAAGAGAGGGCCTCAATAGAGGAATTGAAAACTGACTACTGTATTCGTTTTCTCAGTGCATTGGGGACACAGTGGATAATGGAAACGGGAAAACCCAGAGAGCAAGCTTTAAAAGCTAAAGCCGGGCTTATTTTCCAACCACCTGTCTGAAAAGCATGTACTGTGCACCTCGGCACAGCATGGTGTCATCATATGTCATGCTTCACGGGACACGCTTGTTAAACTGTTTTCTTTTAATCCAGAAAGCAATCCGCAAAGAACTGGCAATTCCTGCCCTGTCTTCCGCAGGTCTCCGGCGTTCCCCAGTGAAGGAGACCTCGAGTGCAATAGCAGCTCCCAGAGGAGGATACATCAGTGGCACTCCAACAGATCCCCCAGATCCGCAGGGAAAAGGGTGAGGGCAGTCCGGGCAGGAATCTGCTGCCAAACCCGGAGTAATGCCGAGAGACAGCTACCACAGGGCAGGGTTAGCTTATCGACAGCAGGCGTTTGTTCCCATGATCGGCTCCCGATAGGCAATTGAATCTGTCAGTGACCCTAAACAATCGCCGCGCTGAGGCTCCGCCCCCCTCTCCTCTCTCAGCCTCAGTGCCCATCCTGATCAATACGGCCTGGTCAATACCCAGCGCCCGATATCGATGACTCTTGGCTGCTTGTTTTCCAGAAACTGGGGAGCTGCAGTGACATGTGTGCCCTCTCTCTCTCCCTCACTTGTTGATTTACAGTGGATTGAACACTTGTGCGTGCGCGCGCGCACACACACACACACACACACACACACACACACACACACACACACACACACACACCTTGCCCACCGGAGCTCAACAGAGGAGTAACACCTTTATCTCTATAATCCGTGCACTCCCTCCGGTACGTATGTATTCCTGTTTTGGGCAAAACATTTTCTCCACTGTTATGCTAAGCGTGACAAATGTTTTGTAGGCAAAGGCAAGCTGCAACTGCCTTTTAATCTTTATTGAAAACGAAGATAAGGGAAAGGGTTCTGACAGCTGGGATACTGCATTCTATAGCTCCTATTAAAAAAGGAGTTCCGCTGTCAAAGGAAAACAATTAGCAATGAAAAAAAAGGGAATTATTTGATATCCAATATCCAGCCTTGCAAACAAACCCTCCGGTCAGGACTTCATTAGTTTCAGCAGCAGGTTGGTCACAGAAAAGGACCCATGTACATTACACACAACAGGATGACCTGAAATCACATTTCAAAATTCCCGCAACGTCATCTGCGCGAACTGCCTCTCTAATTAATCCCCTGTAAATGAGCACCATCTCCTCCACCCGAGTCAGCTGTGGCTCCGGACTCTTCTCTGCAAGCAGCGCCTCTTCGGAGACAGAATGCCCAGCCTCCGAGTCACATATGGCTGAGGATGTTCGCTTAAATGAGCTGTGAAGAAAAAACGGGATATAATCCAGGATTCCAACCTTAAATGACCAGGCACAGAAGGATTTGTACCTTCTGAACCCAGGTAAAAACAGCTAAACCAAAGCGCAAGAGCTACAGCACATGTGGGATAACCCAAGACTAACCCACTGAGTGCATATCCAACACTCTCCTGCACCACAACGATGAATCATATGGACTGAAAGGATGCACTCTGGTAGGACAGCAAATATGTCCAGGGCTGGTATTGCTCAGGGTGATGCATATAAATGATATGGATTTGGAGAACTCTCAAGTGACTCATCCAGTAAAAACCTGCAGAGCACAGGTGGGGCAATACAGTCTGGTCACTTTTGATCCGAACCTGAGCGATACCGATCTCCCAAAATGACTGAGATTCCCCTAAATAACAGTTCGCAACTGGCCAGGGCTGGGTGGGCTTCCAGGGAGCTAAGCAGATGTCCTGAAAGCCCACAGTCCCAACAGTGTGTCTGTGTCGCGTTCGTCGACTCCTGTGCTCATGCGAGAGAGCCGGGGGACCAGAGAGGGCGGGAGGGATACGTACCGATATGAAAAAAAGAAGGAGAAAAAGTTTTGTTAACCAGGTGCTTGCGGATGAGGCGCTTTCCAGTGAAACTCTACCACACCAGCGAGTCCAGTCCAGGAGAGGGGGGTACTTCCAGAGACACTCACCTGCTCCCTCTCCTTCCAAGCCCCTCGCTTTCTAAAGTTGCAATCAGAAGAAATGAAAGAACCAGCTGTGACCTTCAACAAAATAAACAAGCTTTTATTGAAGACACTTCTCAAGGATGTAGCAAACAGCTGAAATTAAACATAAAGACTTCTTATTCAGTACCTTTCTGAACGCCGCATCGCACTAATTGCACAGATGATGGCTAGCTTTGATCTTCTCTGGTCTGAAAGCACTACAGCCTTTCTTAACCACATAAGTGTAAGGCATAATTAGAGCACAATCAATAACCTGCGAGTTCTTTCTTGGGATGCTTGTGTCATTACGATCTAAATAAAACTTTTTTTTCCCCAGAAATATAACCTTGAGCGGCTCTTTTCGGACGGTGCAGTGATTATATTAAGTGGTACAGTACTTATTGGCAAAATTTAAACATAGCTGCAGATATTTTGTAAGAAGAAATTATAGGCTTCAGTTAGCATGCCATGATCTTTACACTAACAGAAATGAGAATTTAGGTAGTCATATAAATATTTGTTGAAGCCTTTTGTGTGAGGGATGTACATGACCAATGAATTCCTTTTTTGAAGATTAATTTTCTTAAAGCTTTCCCATTGTAGTTTTTTTACTCTACAATTTTTTACAATTCATTTTAAATTGTATTTACTGCTCCTGCTTTGGAGTTCCATACATGTTCTATTTTTGGCACCTCAATTAGATGAGCAAATGGCAGGTAAAATAATTGATAAATTAAGTCATAAAAAACCCTTTGCTGGTACAACAGGCACAGTGGCTCATGAACCTCTAGGGACAGCCCCGAAGTGAGGCTTTCCCACTGTCCTAGCACAGACAGATTCTCTCTTCCAGGACAGCGCCCCAAAGACAAAGTGAGCTTGTGGCTTTCCCGGGCGCCACCTCCCGCAGACCGCCCTTCGGAAGTGGATCTTCGGCCGTGGCCGTACCCGGCGAGAGGTCTACAGGAAAGTCGCTGAAATGCGTGGAAAGGAAATGGCCTTTAGAGGCAGAGAACGACAGCGGCAGTTCTGGCCCAGACGACAGCGGCCAACTGCCCACGACGACGGCGCCTCAAAGGCAGGGCCACCTCGCCACTCGCATCTGGAGCCGTCGCGCCGCCCCGCGCCTCGTTCTGCTGCGTCTCTGGCCCACAGGATCTCCAACAGCGCCTTTTTACTGCCTTAATAAGCTCCAGAACTAAGCGACACTCTCTCTGAAACACAGCTTTGCCCGATGATAGTTTTTGTTTCCCTGGCAGCGCTAGAACCAGTCATTTCTCCGTTAGGCTTCTCAGTCTCCACTCCCTGCCAGTCGAGGGGAACGTAGAGGCGGCAGTGGGTTGTTGCTGTTCCCCTCTCAGCCCCGGCCTGGGTGAACAGAATTGTGGGTGCTCTGCCGCGCGCACACCGAGCACGGCCTGAAAGAGCTTTTATCGGGGTCGGGTTATTTCCTTCAGAACCAACAGTGAAACACCAACCAGACAGCGCAAGTGGAAACTAAGCGGAACAGCACTCAGATTCTGGAACAGGGGGCACTTCTTCATACAGAGGGTGGACTTGCAAGTGTGGCCTCGTTCAAGAAGATCCTGGATCGACGAACTGCTATCTACAGAACAGGCTAGCTGGGCTGCATGAACTCCTCATGTCTGTAACCTTTCGGATCGTGCCTCTTCATTCTCCGCATGTGGACTGTTGCTATGAGCCCAGATGTAAAAACAATCTTTGATTCTAAACCAGGTGGTATACCAGAAAAAAAGCTGGAGATGCTAAATATAAAATTCACAAATATGTGAGGATTCAGGATCTTAAATATATCAAAATCCCCATTTGATTCTGGGGTGTAAAAGATGCAAAAAGGGATAAAATCCCTAGAGAGCTGGGGTCCAAAAAATGATCTAAAAATATTATCTAAAAATAACATTTGCACCAGTTTCTAAATACTTCATACTTCACTAAATTTACCTTCTTGGTGAGCAACGTAGGTCACTGATAAAAATGAAGCAAGATGCTACTGCACAACCCTCCAGTGTAACAGCCAGCATTTTAAAGCATCTTCGTAGTTATGACTTATTACACATGACGGGTTTCTTTATTGTCTTTTCCGTACTTTACCTTTGCTTCCAAACCCATGTCTGCAAACCGACAACCACTGTAGGGGAGTATCTCCTAAAACAGATCCTTTACAAAGAGCACAGCTTGGGAAATAACATCCCTGCATAAAGGAATATCACCCCTGCAGCAGACTTTATACTCCCCGGTTTTATAAATACTTCTGATTGTTTAGGATATTACCGCACAAAACATAAATAACGGGATACTGCTGTTCCAAGGCAGCAAATTGCCAATTAGTAATACAGTTGTGAAATTCAGTACTTTCCCCTAATTGATATCCGTTAACAATATTCGCCAGAGAGAGCGAGCTACACAACCAAGCTCAGCAAGCTACATTTCTTCATTAGGCTGCCGCAGGTTCATTTACCTAAGTGGTGCAGTACAGTGAAGGTTTACGAAGCTTTTATGAAGCCGACATTTCGTTAGAGCTCATCCGTCTTTACTCTTCTATCCCGGGTTCCCATGATTCCCGGCACGGCAGCGGCCAGGAAGATGATAGCTCCACTGTGCCGGCAATCTCCTACCACTCTTCCCTGGTTTCTCTGGGCCCTTTCCCTCTTGGATTCCGCGTGTCTGGAAATTTTCCTCAGCCTGGAAGGGAATAGAGATCCGACTGTTCACTCCCGGGAAATACCAAATCTCCAGCCGTCGTCCATTTTCTTTCCCTGACGTCCACAGCTGGTTTGGCGTGCTTTCTTTCCCTTGTGCTGACTTGACCTTTTGAGCGCGCGCTGCCGGAGGGCGGGAGAGAGGGGGAATGGGGTCTCCTTTCCCGATTGTTGTACTCTGTTGGTGGGCGTGATGTTTTACAATAAAAAAAACAAACAATGGTTCACGAAAGGCGGTTGTCCAACGGGTGGACTGGCACCGTGTCCGCGCAAGCGCCGCAGAGAGACATGCCTTCCGTTACCCTGAGCGGCCACAGGGCCCAGGCGACAACGGTGGCGGTGTGCTCCTAGGGGCTCTCCTCTGCACTGAGGGTGCTGTTCTAGTAGCATCCTGGTCCAAACGCAGAAAGAACCGGCGGGTTGGGTCCGATATCATGCGACCGGCACTGAAAAGTGGACCCAACCCGAGAGAGAAATCACCAGGCACACAGCTCTTCCTGCGCCATTCAGAGATCCACTGTGTGTGTGACAATACACTCCACACGGTACATTTTTCCTAACACAAATTATCCCCCGGACTGTTGCTGGACCTCTCCCGCCATCGCCAGGAACCCCATCCCAGACGCAGGCCTGCCTGGCTCGCTGACCCCCGAACAACTCCGCAGCAGCTGAGCCCGGATCCCGTCCGACACACACACAAGCGCACTTTCAGGAGGGTAAAAAAAATTAAGTTTGGCTAATTGACGCCAGGACGCCGGCCCACCCTCGCAGATGACAGGGCGTCCGGTGGCGAGAGGCGGGAGACGCAGCGATATTTGTAAACATCGTTAATCACCGGTGAGCAGATGGGAGGCGTTAATTGCACCTGAGGAAGTAACAAGACCCCGAGGATGGTCCTGTTTACGGACGGCTACTGTTGCTGAGGAGGAGCCAGGTGGAGTGGAGTGGGGGGGCTGTGTTTGGCTAAAACAGACCGTGCTACGCCACTGCCCCCCCCAACCACCGCCTCAATCTTTTATTTTCTCGTCTATCGCTCCTGCGTGGGTGGCAATCCGTTAATTGAGGTTCAGTGCCCGCGTGGGCAGGCCACCTGCTTCCTGCACCAGATCGGAAGACGAGAGAGAAGCCGCAGAGGGAGAACAGGGACAGGTGATGTTCTCGGGCAAGCGGCGGCAGGACACGGCCCGCAGGCTCAGAACCGACGCCGGAAATGGCCGGAGAGAGGAGACCCAACAACACCGACCCCCTGCGTCTGCAAGAGGCAAATGGCATGAATACAACGCTTAAGCCATCCCGAAGAGCAGCACAAACAAACTCGACTTCGGTCAGCAAAACGCATCCGGTTACATGGAGGAAAAAATCATGTTGGCACTGCCGTTTCAGAATGACTCATTTATTTTGCTGTACAACGGCCGACTTCTCCTCCGTGCAGAGTTCAACAGGTAGAAAGTCCCGCACCATGCTCTGCATTGGAGGCTGTATCCAAGTGTGTACAGACGCAACATTTGCCCTGAAAGGACACAGGTCTTTCCCGGCCTGCCCTGCACCAGATCGGAGGAGAAGAAGAGAGAGAAGCCGCAGAGGGAGAATAGGGACAGGTGACGTTCTCGGCCGAGCGGCGCCCGAGCGGCCAGCTGCTTTCTGGGTTCGTCCCCGGAGTGACGGAATGCCGTGGCTCAGCATTCTGGGACCGGCCCCATCACAGCTGTTCAAACAGCGCGGCCTGCAGCCCGCAGCCCCGCCAGCACGCCGCACAGCATTAGCAAAGTCAATCAATCAGGTCCCCGAATGCTCCGATTGCTAATTGATGCCGTAATCCAGTCTTTAAGCACTGTAGCGCGGGCTGGGATCGCATCCAAAGCAAACACAGTACAGCGGTCAGCACCGTTCCTTCCTCCTGCTGGAGATCAGAGAGTGCAACAGAATACCTATGAGGTAATGAAAGAGGGAAAAAAAATAATCAGGAAACACTTAGGATATGGCGCAGAGCATGGGGAGACCTGGAGAACACACCTGCAAGCCAATCTGGAGAGCACGTTTCTCATAAACTCCTGCGCATGTGGAACCACTGCTGTGGAGCCGGGGAGTGCCAGGTACTTTTTGACTGGTGCCTCTGACATCGGCCATAGCGGCAAGGCGATGCCAACCTCTGGGAGCCGCGATGAGGTTAAAGCTAAACAGCATCAGTATTTCGGAAGTCGTGTGTGACACTACTGAACCAGCTGGCGTTTCTCCAGACACTGCGGGCGGACAGGAGGGCACACCCGCCTTGGGAGAGAATCACTGCAGTAAAAAAAGAGCGAGCAAAGGCAACAGAGCTGCTCTCCTTGGCACTGCTGAGCCAGGAGTGTCTGCAAGTGCTTGACCGTATTACCGTAACCCTACACGCATGCATTTACTCCTCCCTTGTAGAGACCCCTGTGCTAACAGCGAAACCGCGGGCAGCAGCCAACAGAAGATACCCAGAGGGGATGAATTCCGGACTGAGATCTCTGTACAAATTGCTGGGAGCAAGAAAATCCGCAGCTGCTCTAGTAAACCTCGGAGAAATGACTGGGTGGGATTCGGAGAACCGATCAGTTACGAGCAACAGCAGCCGCATGGTCTCCGGCCCCTGACGGCCCCCCGACAGACGAGTGGAGGGGTACCTGCGGCCACGGAGACGTTGAGGGACTCCACGCCGGGGTGCAGGTCGCGGCGTGGGGCGATGGTGAGGTGAGCCTGGCACAGCGCCCTCAGCTCGGGGGTCAGTCCGGCGCCCTCGCTGCCTGAGGAGACACAGGTGCCGGGGTCAGAGCAGGCCGGCAGGCTCACCCGACCTGCGCTGCCCTCTACAGGCTGCTCTGCTCCTTGTTTCAGGCTCTGGGGAGGAGCTGAGCTTCTCGAGGCACTTGTGTGTCCAGAACAGACAGCAAAGAAGAAGACACCCAGAGACCAGACTCTCAAATCACACTTGGTCATATAAGAACACAGGTCACATTTGATGGCAAAAAGCAATTCTTTCGGAAAGAAGTACGACTATTTTTTGCAGAAACCTATGCTTGTCTGCAATACAGTATACTCTTTCCCCCTTTCAGAATATCAATTATTCTCCCTTTCTCTTTACGTGAGCACCTCCATTTCATTTCTGTATTTGTGTTAATTTTTAAGGCATTTTATTGAAGAACCAGGTAGCCATAGACAGAAGATCCTGCCACATTTTATTAAAGACGACTTAACTGAATGGTAATATGAAAAAGGAAGATGGGACAGCAGAGCTCACACCCGGGAGGTTACAGGTTCTAATCCCAGACAGGGCACTGCTGTGCCCCTGAGCAAAGGACTGAGACTCTCAGAGTGAAACAAGGTGTCTGGCTGTAGTCATGGGTACTAATGCAACAAAAAAACAACAACAAAACCACGCTTGAGATCACCTTGCTGTTCTCATTTAAAGCTGCAGGGTACCATTCTAAAACCTCTGTAGTTCACATGTCTGGCTGCTGCAAAAACTGCAAGTCACCAGTCTGGGTCAGTTCAAACTGATCACGAGAACATCAGGATATTCATTTAGAGAAGACTGCAGTCTTCCTCTTCAATTAGTGGTTACAAAATCATACAGAGAGTGAAGGCTGTTTGTCAACAACTGGCAGCTTTATTAACGAGCATGAGCAATCCCTGGAGTCCCCAGAAAAAGACATGTATGTATAATAACAATAGTTCTTTACACTAGAAGTCACACGTTTGAACTGAAGAGCTGAATTAAAAGAATGTCGGGATCATCAAAGGCAGAGAGGGCGAGACTGCAACTGCGTTTTATTTCCTGAAGCTAAATTTTAAAGGATGAAAAAGAGGCGTTTCCAGTGGAAACTGTTGGAAGTTCCCTAACCCGGAAGAAAGGCGACAAAGCCGGCGTGTGAAAATGCGGTCTTACCGAGAACCAGCACAGTGGGCTTGGTCTGCTGGAATTCAGAACATGACAGGACAGGGATGCCCATATCTGCCTCGGCAGCGCCCACTGTGCCAACAACATGCCAGCCCCTGCTCAATTTTGCCTGAATCGGAGAAAAACAAAAATCGTATCGGACACAGACAAAACATGCAGATGATCAGACATTACCATGCAGAGTACGCAGATAGAACTGTGCACACCACAGATGAGATAATTACCATAAGGGAAAGGTCCTGTACCAGTATGGTAGTGTTTCAAGACTTAATGGAAACCAGTAAAGCACTCGTGAGCGACAGCCCTGCTGAAAGAGCCCAGAGAAGTAGAAGCAGTGTAATGACAGGTTGCTACTGGCCCCTGGTGGACACATAGTACAGCACAGCCCAGGAGAGCCAGACCACAAAATGAGCTGATCTTTCATGCACCTGTGAATTTTTCTGGGATGCACTGCGTGACCGTCATTCATTTTGCTTAAAAATAACGTTAGGCCTGTTTACATACAACAAGGATGAAACAATCCACTCTACATAAACCCCAGAATTCAGACCTCCACCGTAGATCACCACAGGGGTGACATCTCACTGATGGTAAAAACACCACAGCGGAAAGAATATCAAGATTTTCCAAAGTGATGCCTGCTGCAGTAGCAGATGTCAAGCACACCAGCCCTCTCTGTGGTCCCTGCTGATGTTCAGGGGGCTTCACTGCTCTGTAATGCAGGTGTCTTCTGTTAATAACTAGAGGAAATCTTTCAGCCAATCTAGCTTAGACCATGAATTCCTCCACCAGTTACACTAAGATAATGCACTTCATATACTGGAACACTTCCACAATGAGGCACCTTGTGTAATTAACAAAATGCCGCTGTTAAAGCAAGTTATCAGCCCAGTAAACGCTCCTTTCCAGCCCTAAGGAAGAGCAGCCCTGTCAGCGCAGTGAAGGCAGGAGCTCACTACCATGTGTCCGCAGGGGGAGGGAGAATCACCTTCAGCACATCCGCCAGGCTGTCGTAGCCGTAGACTTCAAGGACCTCCATGGCTCCCGAGCTGGCCTTGCTCACCACCGGGGTCAAGGGGCAGCTGACGTGCGCACACAGCGGAGACAAGCAAGCACAATGCAGGGGTAGAAAGAGCACATGGAGGTCAGTGACGTTTGCAGACTAGTCCACACATTAATGATGCAATGCACAGGTGTCTTCTTGTAAAAAAAGAGAAGCCCCTTAAGATTGCACGAGGTTGTGTTCACCTGCAGGCACTGCTCTCAGGGAAAGAAACACGGCTAAGGTACTTTTCCGCACTCGCGGAACGCGGTTAGATACTTGTTCTTGTCTGGAAAACCTGCTACACTGACCGCTTTCACTCTGTGGTACTGTGGTCATTTGTGCATGCACGTCCTGCATTTCGAAAAATAAAAAAAGACAACCGTAGGGGGGGGTGCATTTAATCTTGTTCAACCCAAAAGCTCAGATCTTCGCTCAGAACAAAATGCAATCTGAGCAAGCGACAGGAAGGGGCAGCTTACTGCAAGAGGACCTGCTGCCCAGGCTGTGGGTAAAGGGGAAGAGGTGCCGCTTTTCCCCTGATGCAGTTCAGACAATATACAAGGCGGACTGTAAGGCCATCTTTATATTTCAGGGTCAGAAAGAATCGGCATTTTTGAGTGCATTTCAAACCACAATGAAAGCACAATTTACAGAGTAACTTGTAAAACCTCCAATTTACTTCACAAAATAGAGCAGATTTCAAGGTCTGCACAGCATCATATTCTGTGACTCAGAACAAGGCAACAATATGTACGGGAAGGTGAAGTGGCTCTAAGACATGACATACAAGCAGGCTTGTGAACACGTCTTTTAATCCAACAGAAATATTACAAGGAGGTTTTACCGACAAACACTACTTGTTAATTCCGCACGAAGATGACGGTGGAACACTTCTGCGGTGAAATATCTGCTACACAACCTGTATTTATTCACTCGTCCAACACATTACGTTAGCCATTACAGTGACTAGTGAGCAGGAAGGGCCACTTCATGTTGCAGTTTCCACGAACTCTCACTCTCTCCCTGGCGAGACAAAGGGGTTTGCAACATGGCGACTTTTTGCTTCCCGGTTTTGTGCTCAATTCTGAATTTGTAAGATTTTGCGATACCGTTAATTCATTTATTTTGTGACCGAGATTTACCCCCTGGTCCGAGAAACTGGGGCTGCAGCTCCCCTTTGGAAAACAGGTCTGGAACGTACCTGTTCCGCAAGCTGCTGGCGATCCTGTCCACCCCCAGGAAATAGGCAGAGCGCAGAATGGCTCCCAGGTTCATCGGGTCCTGGATCCCATCCAGAACCAGCCAGAGAGGGGGCCCTGCCGAGTCCCGGCCTGGCTCTCCCTCCAGGGCGGGATCTTCTGTCTGGTAGCCCAGGGGACTGGCCTCCAGACACAGGCCCTGGTGGACCCTGCCTGAGGCCAGCCTGTCCAGCTCCTTCCGGTTCACCTGCTGGACCTCCACCTGCTTGCTCTGGGCCTGCTGGCACGCCTGCTGCAGGTCCGGCCTCTGCAGGGCAAGGCCCTGCTTCACGAAGAGCCTGCACAGCCTCCTCCTGCCCTGGGAGAGAGCCAGGAGGCAGGGGGCCGCGCCAAACACGATTTCAGTGCCCCGGAGTTCAGCCTCAGCCGGGGCTTTTTCCCCACGAGCCTTCGGCTTCCTCCTGGGGAAGTCCTCCTCGCTCAGGTTCCGGAGCTCGCTGGAGAGCCGGCTTCCTGTTCTGCACCCCAGGTCGGCTGTGGCTGAGCCCCCGAACCTCATGCTCTTCCTGGAGGTCGGCTGCCCCACTCCCGAGCGCTCAGACTGACCTCCCAGCCTACAGGGGGCGCCATAGCCATCGCGGGCCCCTCCGCCGGGACCTCTCCGTGACCCCCCGTCCTTGTCTCGCGCAGAGAGGTGTGGCAGGGAGGCATGATAGGACTGCCAGGGGGGACTACGGGTTATTGATTCACAGATCACCCCCGTGGCTCTGTTCAGACTGCTCACACAGAGTACGGGTGCACTCCTCCCCAGCCACAACCTCATTCTCAGGACACGCGTCGCTGGGCTCAGACTGAAACAGAATAGCAGGCCACCTCTGAAACATGCGCAATTTTAAGCATTATGAATTGGTCAATAATTGGCAGTGTTATTAATGAGCAATCCTGGAATGCCCAGAAAAATTAATTACTCATGTATAATAATAATAACAATAATAATAATAATAATAATAATAATAATAATAATAATAATAATAATAATTAATTCTTGAAAAGAGAAGAAAAGAACGTTCCACAGCCGAAACGTTGCGTTTCCTTTCTTCTCTTTTCAGCAGGGAATAAACCTTTACTTGTTCCTTTGCAGCCTATGCATGCTGACGCAGCTCCCCACCATAATTAATCCTTTACACTTATATAGCACGTTTTCTGGATACCCCACTTCAAGTCACAGGTTTGAACTGAAGAGCTGAATTAAGAGGTTCATCAAGGGCCGAGAGGGCAATACTCCAACTGCGATTCATGTTCTGAAGGTCAATTTTAAAGAACCAAAAAAAAAAATTTCTAGTGCTTTTCAATCCTGGAATGCCTAGAAAAATAAATCATTCATGTATGATTATTATTATTAATTTCTTACACTTATATAGAGCTTTTCTGGACACTCCACTCAAAGCACTTTACAAGTATCTGGGATCCCCTCCACCACCACCAGTGTGCAGCATCCACTTGGATGATGCGACGGCAGCCATAGTGAACCAGTACACTCCCCACACACCAGCTCTCGGTGAGGAGGAGAGCAGAGTGATGACACCAATTAAAAGATGGGGACCATTATGCATGAAAGATCTGCTTCAAATTTCTGTATAGAGTTTGAAATGACTTCACAGCGGATCTTAATTCAGCTCCGTTTACACATACACCCACACGGACAAGGTCTGGCTCAGGTGAACCCTGTCATCACTCCTCAACAGATCTCAGTGAATTCACTCATCCCCTCTAGGATAGTCTGCTTGTAACCAACTGAAACCCTCATTACAACACCACCTTGTGTAACCTGGTTAGCAGGTTACTCCATACGAGATATCAAAGGAGGCATGTTCTTAAAGAATCTGAGCATACTATTTGTAAAGCAAGGACACCGAGCTCTTTATCGATAAAATGGGTCAGTCTTTGGCAATTGGCAATGTTTTATTAAAAGTAAAAATTAAAAAGGGACTCTACTAATAAATCAGATATACATGTGGACCCTTTTAGAGTACGTGTAAGGTTTAGCAAAGGTAGGGTTTAAACACATAATGTATTTTGGAACACTGCTCCTGATGCAATCAATGACCAGGACACCCTCGTACTTCTGTTGTTCAATTATCCCAGCAATTTTACACGTGGAGTGAAACGTCGCGCAATACAGCTATGCAGCAGCGTTTCTCGATCTCCGAGATTAGTCTTTTAAACTTTCTAACGGACAAACTCGGCACCTTTCAGGTTTTTTGCCCATATTCCAATTTATGTAAAAGAAATGCCACCCCTTTTATAAAAAAAAAAAGACGGGACTCACACACATCACACTCCTTCCTGCAACACCGCCGCGAGGAACCGAGGAAACAACTTCCACCCTCTGCGCTCACGACAAATTAAACAGCGCCCTCTTCCGTCACTCCAGAGAAAAGACGCCCATTTAATTTACCCCATTGCCATTGACCAAACAGCAACAATTAAACACATAATAAAAATCAGGGTTCTCGCGTTTTTTTTTTAATGGTAAATGTTACCGGTTTGAAAGAAACTGCAGGAATATAATAATATTGGGTTTTACTTCACTCAGGCAAGAACATCAATGAGATGCCCAGTTTCATACAGGTAACTCAATAACACTGCTCCTCTGAATATTTCTGCAATACATAAAAGAGCTATATATTGTATCTGAACTGAATTGGTTCAACGTGAGAATTTACAGGATACTCTGCATGTCCCTTACCACTGAAAGAGTGCCCCTCGACTTAATTTTGTTCCACTCGTTACAATAAACGTGCAACAGTGCCCATACTCAGTGAAAATCAACACGAAGAAATAATCTAAGAGAAAATCAACTTTTTATTCAGTTTCAGCCACAGCCGCTGGGCAGACAATGTGGGCAATACAACCGATTTTTAAATTTCTAAAAAAAAAAGTCTTAACCCTCCTTACACGGAGAAACACGGGCAGAAATTCCAGGGTTTTTTAGCTTGTCCGACCTGGAAGAAGCGGACTTAGCAGACAAGACACCGAGGCAGAAATAACCAGACGCGTGCGGAGACAGAAGAATTAAGCACAGCAAGCAGAAGTAGCGTGCGGCTCAAAAAACAAAAACCAAAGTCTCCCCTTCTAAGGACAGCGCACCTTCTAAGACCTGAAAAACAAATGTCCTTGTGGTCACGGACACAGAGG
The DNA here is from genome assembly GCF_059453375.1 of Lepisosteus platostomus. Taxonomy (NCBI): domain Eukaryota; kingdom Metazoa; phylum Chordata; class Actinopteri; order Semionotiformes; family Lepisosteidae; genus Lepisosteus; species Lepisosteus platostomus. The sequence continues at coordinate 10,859,164 of NC_142632.1, forward strand.
TTTAGAAATGTGATTAAAATGCTCAGCCAGAAGGCAACAGTATGAGTGAATTTGCCACCACCCATGTTGGATCAAGTTAGAGGCACCATAAAAACTATGATGTATGCCAACAGGTAATTCCTAACCAGTTAGCAAAATAAAAATATAATCAAATCTCGAGTAAAATCTAAACTTGCTACATTCTTATTAAAGTGCCGCCCATCCCTTGAACAGCCCTGTGTTACAGGCCCATCCAGCACAACCGGAAAAACCTCCCACACTTGTCCCAGTGCCTCTCTGCACTCTTGAAACCTAGCCTGTTCGAGGCCCCCACACCAATTTCAGAAGAGCACCATGCAAAGGAAAGGCCGTCCATACGAGGAAGGAAAAACGTTTCATTCATTTACATCCACCATCCACATTTCGGGGGCTGTGGGCGCTGAGATCGTCCAGAATTCAGCTCCAGGCTGTGAGAGAATCGGCCAAGCCTGTTGTCAATCAGTGCAGTAATTGCATCACTACAGCCATGCTTTATAGTGTGCATAGCGGTAACTTTTCTCGTTTAATCTGGTCCTCAGCATTTAGGAAACTCAAGGTCCAAAAAGCCTGTTCTCATCATGAAATGTATGTAAACCCCAGAGATATATTCAAGTCATGTTTGACAAGAAGTCTACTCACACACTCTCTCAATTTAAGCATTTGAACACACATGGAAGAGTAGTTTCTCGAAGCATTGCAGTTTCCCTAACCCTAAACCGAGCTCTGGCCAAATCCCGACGCCCTCTCCTCTCCCTCGTCTGCGGTGGAGATCCTGTGTGCAGTCAGGCCAGGCCGGTCAGCCTCTCGCTGACCTCCCACAGCTTCCTGGCCACCGCGTCGTCCCGGGCCTTGGCCCCCACCTCCTGCACGGAGCAGCAGGAGAAGTAGCGCCCGCTGAGGGGCTCGATGCCCTCCTGCAGGGCGCAGTGCAGGGTGGTCTGGGCGCCGGCCTCCGCGTCCAGGAAGAACAGCCTGGCCACGGGCAGCAGAAGAGGCACCACCCCGCGGGCCAGCTCTGTGTCCACCACTCCTGCAGCCGGCAAGCACAGGACAGCAGGGTCAGCCCTCTATGTCACAACCACGACTGCAGACCGCATCACAAAAGCGCCTCCCAAGGCAATGAAAACGAGATGACTTCGTTTTACGCTTCTATCTCTCGTGCAACAACGAACAAGCTGAAACGTCTTTTTGTTCGCTGCCGATTACCAGAAGTCAGGCAGCCGAGACTCCTTGCTATCCTTAATTTAAAAACACACGTTAAAAGGGGAGCTGCAGCCTCAGATTCTCAGATCAGCTATTAAATCTCGGCTACAAAATAAAATTCGCTGACGGTATCGCACAATTTTACGAATTCTGAATTCAGCACAAAGTCGTGAACTTTGTGAACGTACTGTACAGTCGCCATGTCGTTGGAAACCGCTGGTCTCACCACGGGCGAGTGAGAGGATTCATGTGAACCGAGATGCGAGGCGGCCCTTCCTGCTCACTAGTCCCGCGATGACTAATGTAATGAGATGTATGAGAAAAAGTATGGGTTGTGCAGCCGACATTTCACTGCAGAAACGTTCCAACGTGATCTGCAGGCGCAGTTAACAAGCAGTATTTGTCGTCAAAACTGTGTTACATAGTGAAATGCGTTACATAGACCCCTGTGACTTAAGCACAAGACATTGCACATTGCATTTTCAACTGTTGGCGGATGGCGTCAGCGCGGCAGAGCTGAGATGAGTACACTGAAAGCAGATTTGGAGCAGTGGGCGTGGTGGGACTGCACTGACCTGGGTGGAGACTGTAGCAGCTGACGCTGGTGCCCTCCAGCCTGTTGGCCAGCTCACGGGTGAAGAGCAGGTTGCACAGCTTGCTGTGGCAGTAGGCCCTGAAGTTCTGCCAGGCGGACTGGTGGGGCACCAGGTCTTTGTGGGTGCTCAGGGTGCCGAAGTCGATATCGCCCAGGCGGTGGAGCAGCGCCGCGACGTTGACCACGCGGCTCGGACCCCCCTCCTTCAGTCGCTCCAGCAGGAGAGAGGTCAACAGGAAGTGACCCAGGTGATTGACCCCAAAGGCCATGCCGAAACCATCCGCAGTCCTGCCTGGACCCATCATACCTGAGGCAGTCAGAAAGCCATGGGAAGACTGTTAAATACACAGACACATATCCTTACATACTGCTGATTTATGTGTGGTAGCTTGACTACTTATTCTATACCCCATCTCCCAGAAGCTAATTTCAGTATCTGTGTAGTCGGAACAGGGATGTGTGGTTGTATCTTAAATTACCCTCTAATTTTCAAGCAACGTCATACGGTCTCATTGCACCATGATGTTCGAGCACAGGGAGAAACATCCAAAGCATGCAAAAGCAGTCTAGATTTCCATGTTATGGGTGGGCCCTGCGTGCTTCTGCTCTGTTGCTGAACTCGCGCACTGCCAGCACAGAGGAGTGTCGGCAGAGCTCTGTCCCAGCACACTGTCCGCTGCCTGTCTGGAGGAAGGGCAGCGGACTGGAAGCGTTTCGACCGAACAGACAGCTGTGCCTCATGTCCCTGGCTCACGGGTCTGTGGTGGAAACCTATTTTGAGCGGTGTGTTCTGAAGGGCAGCACTGCAATACAAAGTGTGGCTCTACCCCTCCAGGAGCCCAGCTGTGTCTGTGAGGCCGAGCCCAGTCCTGCGGGTCTCCTCCTCCCCGGGCCCCACCTGCGTTATTGATGAGCAGATCCAGCCTGGGCTCCGTCTTCAGGAAGGTCTCGGCGAAGGAGCGCACAGACTGCAGACTGGCCAGGTCCAGCTCCATGAACACCACCTCACTGTTGCCGGTTTCCTGAAAGACAAGCGTGTGTGCAGGCAGTGAGGCCCAGAGAGACTGTCACAGATCCAGCAGGCCCTCCGGTCAGGGGCTTTGACAACGGGACGGGTCACTCTTAATTCTGTAACGCGCACTGCCAACCCAGACAGAACTACTGCACACCGAATTCCTGTGACAAATTCCCAGCTAGTGCAGTTCTTCACTCCCCTTCACTGCTGTGTGAGACTGCCCGACAACACAAAGAGGAAAAGACCAGGTCTCTTACCCTCCTGATGTCATAGACGGCTGCCTCTGCCCTCTGCTTACTGCGGCAGGCCAGGACGACCCTGGCCCCTCTCCTGGCCAGCTCCAGAGCTGTGGCCTTCCCAATCCCTGTGTTGCCACCTGGAGGAGAAACACACCGAGGACATTAGGTGTCAGAAATCAGAGGTGGGGGGGTCAAAGGTCAGAGTTCATACATCGACACCGTTGCAAGACTTACCTCCCTTGTTAATGCGTGCAGTGGAAACGGACAGCGCTGCAAAAGTTTGCTAGATCCCAGCCTGGAAAGGTTATGTTCGAATGTGCGGGTTGTGTTGCGTTTTTGTGCAAACATTTTTAAGGTTGTGCGGTCCTCAGAAAAGGAGGGCGCGTAAATGGGTCACTAGACATGACTCATGTCAGCAGAAACACTCAACACTACAGCTACCATTTCAACTGCACAGGTACAATATCATCTTCCAGGAGTACGAAATCGCCCCTGACCGAACAGACCATGGACTTCAGGGAGTAAAATATTCGCAATACATCTTGTAATCTTAATATGAAAATCCTGTATCCAAAAAAAAACTGAGAAAAAAGTTTTAATTAATGAACTAAGAATTTTTTGGAGGTGAAACACGCGATCTAGCTTTAGAAACAACAACACGCTGCAGAGAACAGGAAAGCACGGCTGAAGTTAAGGGAAAACCACAGAGAGTGGCATCAGGGCTTTCACTAGGAGAGCTGGTCATAGGAATACTCATTCACGCGTCTGGCATTATAATTAATAACAGCTTGGCTCACCTGTTACAATCGCGGTTTTTCCCTTCAGCACCGCGGTGCTTTTGCACACCTGACCTTTAAACACGCCGTAATAAATGAGCAAGTAAACAAAAACCACCAGGGCAATCGCAGTTAAAAAAGCGGCCATTTCTCCTTCAGCTCTTCAATCACCCGACTCCGCGCTGCAGAGTTTAACTGTGCTGTTTGGGTTATTTCAGAAACACTGTCCTCCCAGTTTTACAACCACCTCCCTGCGAGTGTCGGATTCACTTCCTGTTTTCCTCTTTATTTGCGTGTAACACTGCTTTTCTCCAGTAGATGTCCCCATTTCACACTTCAAGGCTACTCTCTTTCAAGCACTTGATTGGTAATCGCAAGATTTTGATCCCGTCTCACACACAACTGCATACACAAGTCTGCAATGGAATCGATTTGAATTCAGGCAGTTAAACCCGTCAAGAAGTCTTACAAGGCAAATCAAATTGGTTCCCGTCCTCAAAAGGTTCCGTGCAGTCGGATCGATGCTTTCAAGTCGAAGATCTACCACTGCTTCAGATACACCATTTAATGAATTAAATTGCTATGCTGCATGATGAATGAATAAGCCAGTGTATTGCTGGTATATCCCAGAATAGCAAAGACCACAATGAACCATGGTGCAGGGCGTGATGATCAATATCATAGCTTTAACCGTGGAAGAGACTTTTGATGAGTCTTATTAACCAAATTTTTCAAAAGAGGAGAAAATATTTATTGAGCCAGCAAGCAGACATGGAAGCCACACAATTCTAACACACCCCACACTGTGGCAGTAGCAAGGGGAGGTCACTTCACAGCAAAGGGAGAAACATCAACACACAACTATGCAGCTCAGATACCAACAGCACATAAAAAAAAAATCAGAGTGCAGGGCTTGATAGTGGTTCTCCTCAGGGGGAGGATGCAGTCCCAGGTGCCTCATTTAATCAAGGTATCGTCTGTGGCAAATACAATCATTAATGTCCCCGGTGCCTGGACTGCTAAAAACAGGGTAAAGATAGTGCTGCACATTCACTGCTGTGACTCTGCAATAATGGATTCACATGAACACACAGCAACCAGACCTGATTCAACAAAACAGAAGCTCGGAAGAACCCGTGTCAATCAAACTGATCTCAAACACACCGCATGCGATTTCCCACTTCCTTTGCGGATGTGAATTTTCGGTGGAGAAGGCGTGGGAAGCAAGCTCCCTGGCAAACTCCGGGTCCCCCGCATCCGTCACAAAGAGGACGGCTCTCAGGGGATTCAACCGCACTGCGGGCGCCCATCACAGAGGGGCTCGGCCCACCCATGCCTCCAGCTACAGCGCGGGCTCCGCTACGGCGCCGTCATCCCGATCAATAAACCCGATCAGGCGCCAGCAGCGTGTTCGTGAAGGAATGGCGGAGCACGGCAGTTCATCGTTGGCAGCACTTGTGCCACAGTGAGAGGTGGGTGCCAGGATCCGCGCCAGTAACCCCGGCTTGGATTGAAACGGAAAAAAAACAAACAGACGGACAGATTACAGACAGTGGGACGCAGCGGTAGTGAGACCGGCAGACATCTTACAGACTCGCCTGCCCGCGAATCCCAGCCTCGGACATCGCTGAAGCAGAACCAGGGCCAAAACACAAGGTGTGATCCGCACTGTAAGTCCACTGCATGCTGGCGGATTTGTAAAAAAACTTGTAAAACATTTATCACCAAGCAATCGCTCCCCAGATCTGAGATATTATTGCTGCACTGGCAGCTCACTCTTCCCCCTGTGATAATACATTTCCAGCTGTCAACATTTGTGCGGTTCCAAAAAATAAATGCATTTCTTTAACAGCCTCGATCAGTCACAGAAAAGTGTTTCAAAACAAAAGAATGATTCAAACGTTGTCCTCCGACAGACACGCATAAATATGTCGTCAGCCCTCTTCTCAGGAAACTGGAGTTTGATGGTGCCGGCTCATCTATTGTCCCCTGTGTGCAGTCAGGCCAGGCCGGTCAGCCTCTCGCTGACCTCCCACAGCTTCCTGGCCACCGCGTCGTCCCGGGCCTTGGCCCCCACCTCCTGCACGGAGCAGAAGGAGAAGTAGCGCCCGCTGAGGGGCTCGATGCCCTCCTGCAGGGCGCAGTGCAGGGTGGTCTGGGCGCCGGCCTCCGCGTCCAGGAAGAGCAGCCTGGCCACGGGTTCGATGAACACCTTCTGCCACAGACTGACATGCCGGGACAGCTCAGTTCTCACTATCCCTGGGGGCAACAAGCATGCGCAAGGATCCATGACTATAAAGGAGACTTTCCAAATTTGTTTATACATTTATGTCAGACGTGCTCTGTAGAAGCAGAATTTGATTAGAGCAGAACGTTTACTTCATTTTACTGGAACGGATATTTAATGCATCACAGGGGAAACCCAATGCATTATAATTAGTAGATCCACACTGACCTGGATGAACACAGTAGCAGGTGACATTAGTGCCTTTGAGCCTCTTGGCAAGTTCATGGATGAACAGGACGTTGCAGAGTTTGCTGTTGCAGTAGGCCTGGAAGAACTGCCAGCTATATTTGCCCGTGCCCAGGTCTTTGTTGCTCATCATGTTCTCAAAGTTGATTTTGCCCCAGATATGGGCAATGGAGGACACCGTGATCACCCGGCCAGAGCCTCCTTCCTTGAGCCTGTCCAGCAGCAGGCAGGTCAGCAGGAAGTGCCCCAGATGGTTGACCCCAAACTCCACCCCAAAGCCATCCGTGGTGCGCCCATCAGCCACCAGCCCTTGGACAGGAAGAGAGCAAAGGATGACACAAGCCAGCAAACCTCACTGACTTCACTTATCTTCAGCAGCGCAGTTAACGAGAGGGAAAGTGCAAGATGTACACAGCCCCTGCAATGGTGTTCACCTGGCCAGCCGAGGCTGCTGTTCTCTTTGTACATTAATATCCTTATATAGCATTTTTCTGGACGCTCCTCTCGAAGCAGTTTGCAGGTAACGGGTCATCAACACCTGAAGACCTTTGAACAAGAGCTAAATTGGTCCAGCTAAGAAACTCACTTTAGTTATTAAGTGTAGTGGTGGAGTGAAAACCTTCACACACTGCTATCTTCCGGAACTGGATTTGCATACCACCGCTGTAAACTATACTACAGAATCGCAGCCCTCAGCTAAGATCCAACAGAGCCACACACCTGCACATTAACCGGGTAAATGGGTGTAAACACATAAACCATTTAAGTAATTAGAAGCTCAGAAAGAATAAGAACATGAGTCAGGAAACCCAGTGGAACTGGACTGGAGCTGCTGCCCCTCTGCTGCAGTGCAGTGCGATATCCTCTTTCTCTGCAAAGATCCCAGCGTGCTGCTCAGCGAGGCCGAGCCACCTCCTCCTCCGCCTCCTCCTCCCCGGGCCCCACCTGCGTTATTGATGAGCAGATCCAGCCTGGGCTCCGTCTTCAGGAAGGTCTCGCCGAAGGAGCGCACAGACTGCAGACTGGCCAGGTCCAGCTCCATGAACACCACCTCACTGTTGCCGGTTTCCTGAAAGACAAGCGTGTGTGCAGGCAGCGAGGCCCAGGGAGACTGTCACAGATCCAGCAGGCCCTGTGTGGTCATCGGGCGAGATGGGCCGAACGAGCACTTCCTGTCTGCAAGGCTGCACACGCCTGTGCCGACTGAAGCCCTCAGAATGGCGTCTCTTACCCTCCTGATGTCGCAGATGGCCGCCTCTGCCTTCTGTCTGTTGCGGCAGGCCAGGACGACCCTGGCCCCTCTCCTAGCCAGCTCCAGAGCTGTGGCCTTCCCAATCCCCGTGTTGCCACCTGGAGGAGACGTGCAACCCAGGTCATTAGGGGTCAGAGGTCAACTCCGCTGTTGTGCTTCTCGCCCGCTAAACTTACTTCTCAACAAAACCTCTGACCCCTATCCTTCCCTCTTTACACGATGCACCGCTTCTGGGTTTCAAACCGCTCGCTTCTGGACAAATCCGTGCAGTGAAGAAACGTTATCAGGGGCCTCCGACAACTCTTAAATCGCACAGTATGCAAACAACCCCAAAAATATGGCCTTTTTCTTTCGGCACGGATTGCTTAACCTTTTCAAAAGAAACGTACTCGCTTATTGTAATACCTGTATGACGCTAGAGCTCACTGGTGTAACTTGTGATTAATAAAAAAACAGGACCGGTTTTTAAAAATAATCAGTATTATTCCCGTAACTGCAAGTTCCTACGTGACGTTCAAAAGACACCAGACCCCCTCGACTGATCTCAAGGGTTAGAAAACGCACCGACTCAAGTCGTCCCAAGTTTATTACTCAAGCTAACAGTTACGCCATCGTGAGATACTGAGAGACTTTGCGTTCATAAGAAACACGCCGCCGGACAAGACTGACGAGACGCCGGCTACAGGATGGTCGTCCATGGGGCTGTATAGAGCAATAGTACAAGGATGTTTCTTCACATGAAGCAACTGGTTCATTCTTTAGAGACTTTCTTGAAATAACTAGTCGCGTTTTATTAAATTTGACACAACCATTTTAATCACTACACTGGCAACGTCCCGTAATGTGAGGATAAACAGGACAAATTCGCACGAATAAAGACGCTAAGCAGGCCTTTCAGTGTAATATCGCCTGAACGATGAAGTCCGGAGTGTTTCGCCTTTGGTAAGCGATTCAGACTTTTAACAGAGCCTTTAAAATAGACAATTACTGGAAATCAGTTTCGGGCTCCACGCGTATGCTCTCACCTGTTATAATCACAGTCTTTCCCAACAGCCTGACAGGGCTTTTGCATCTAGCCCTCTTGAAGAGAGTTTGCTGCAAGAAAAAGTAAATGCCGACCAGTCCCGCCGCTATAACAAAAGCCGACATCGCTCTCTGCGCAGTGAGGACCAGCTCTGTGGCAGGCAGAAGCTCCCCCGGTAACGCCATAACGCAGTACGGACGTTGCGCACCTGCTTAAGAAGGGCAGATTTCTTCCTCGTCCGCGTTTGGCTCGTTTTACCAGTTTCTCAATCTGCGATGACCCCCTCTGTGAAGACAACCAGCTCAGCACTGCAGCCCAACCGGTCCCGAAGAGCTATGCGCCCCACGCCTCGCCAAGCGGAGCCGCGTAAAATTCTTGCTCGATTAGTCACAGTGGCACCTGCTGTCTGAGCCAAGGTCTACGAGCTTCACACCCCCCCAGTCCAATTTCATACCTGGGTCAATGAATGAACTCTTCCCCAGGATTACAAAAGTTTATTTTGGCCCTGTTCTCAAAGCAACTGTTCGATTGAAGTAAACGCGGCCCCGTATTGCAGTTGTTTTACCTGAATTAAAAAAAATATTTTAAATCTTTGTATTGCGTTCGCATCAATCTCAGTTTATATAACAATAGAATCTTGACCAAATATCGTCATTTTTCTGGTGAATGAAGACTCTTTTCCCTCATCCATATACAGTATATCCTAGCAATCTATATTCTTGTTCAGGAACTATATTAAAATTGGTCTCTGTATTATTTTTGTAGTACAAACTAGGTAAAACAATTGGCATAATTATTGCCATTTACGTATTATTCCTTTTACTTTTTAGATTAATTATATTTGTTTTTAGTTTGAATTCATAATGAAAAACTCTTACGATCTGCACGGGTTTGGAATTCTGCATTTTACTCCTTTAACCTATTTCTAATTTAATATGACGTATTTCAGACCAAAATGAGTCGAAGAATGTTTTTTATATACATTTTAATTAAGAATTCCCAAAGTATTCACCCACCAAAGAACCCTGGAAGGTACAGCCAACTTATTTCCCAGGAAAATTCCAGGCTGGGAGGTGTGACTGTACTCTGGATCCTAACAATTTTGCCGAAAATGAACTCACTCACTTCTCATCAGCAAACACAGAAGGTCACTTACCTGGAGCTGCCAGAGTCTTCCACCAGACCAAACGTCTTTGTGAAGAGTGCTGTATATGTACTGTACACCCCAGTCTCAGCCCCAAGAAGGAAACCAGCCAGAAACGATTTTACTGCTAGCCTGGCTTTTCAGTTCTGATGGTCTTGAATCCCCACAGGAGCCTGGGCAGGCCTTACAATGGGCACTGTGTACATGCTACCGTACATGAAACTGAAACACTCCTAAATCACAGCAGCCCGACTCGGTCAAGGTGTAATGCTGGGGTACTGTGGACAGGACAGTGCAACGTGGACCATGATGGATTGTTAATATAACAATAAATGTGATACAACTGCACAGGCAAGCGTGGCTGAACACCTTCTCTCGGCACATTTGCTCAGATCGCTGATGTTAGGAAAATGGATTCTCAGTCAGTTACTGGGTCTTAACCTTTGACATTTTAAATGCCTAAAAAAGGTCAGGCTTTTTACAATGTAACAGCACAATTAGCCTGGCCTTTTCAAATCTAACCTCGTTTTGAGTCCTTAGGGGTAGAAACGGACGACTGCAGTGTAAAATCAGCTCAAGGTTATGGCTCTTAGCCATGAAAAAGACAGAAATTATGTAGCGTTGCCCCGTGCAAGACCCTGAAAGAGCCAAATGGAGACATTCCATAATGACAAGACTTGACAGATTATGAAGCAAAGTTCCTGTCCCATCCAGACACACCTATGCCTGACAAAGAATTCGCATAGCAAAACCTCTGTACAAGCTGCCTCCTGCACTGTTTAAACATAGAGCGGCAAATTCAAATATAAAAAATGGAAAAGCAGAGCTCTCTGCTTCAACTTGCTTCAGTGTATGAGATCGCCATCTACCGGACAGGCCCGGTCTTGCAGCTGCACTGTTACAAAGGTTAAACTGAAGTTCAAAACCAGCTTTCAGAAAGTGAACACAGGCCTCCCTGTTCCTTGCTGTGCGTGTATAAGCCAAACAAACAAAATGTTTTGATTAGTGAATTAAAGTTGTAGTGTTGTTTAGCCTAATCATTTAAAAAGCTCCACAAAAAAGGAACGCAAACAGTACATATTAAACTAAAGGTCACCTGTAAGGATATCTTTTGTTGACCTTTCCTCTGCCTTTAATACAACACAACCATTGTTGCTTGCACAGAAACTCCCAGAGAACTTCAAGCTAAACAGTAACTCAATAAGATGGGTTCTAAATGTTTTAAGAAAGAGAACTCAACAGGTCAGATTGAAGAACTGGTTATCTGACATTCTCTATACTTCTACTGATCACCACAGGGCTCCGTTTTGTCCCCCTTACTGTACATTTTGTACACTATTGTGAAAGCAAACACACAAATAGACATCTCATTAAGTTTGCTGATGTCACAGCCCAGGTCATCTTTTTAAGGGACCCAGAAAACTACCATGGACCCATTCTAAATGACTTGACTAAATGGTGTAACAAGTTCTCTCTGAAGGTAAGCGTTTTAAAACAAAGGAGCTGGTCACTGATTTTAGGACAAACGAAACGCAGCCTGAATTGAACTGAACTCAGTAGTGCTAACGTGCCAAACTGGCTTCTCGTCACTCAGAGACTTACACTTCAGCAGTTTGCCAGCTGCTCTGTGTGCATCCTGTGATGAAAGAGTACCTGCATTAAGAAACTGGCTCAGCACAGAACAAAAAGGCTAAATGTGCAGGTGAGGTTTTGGGGTGGCTAACACACAGGAACTGCCGTGGTTAAAAGCGTGCAGTGCATTACCTTATAAAGTAAGAAGAAACTGGGGCTGCAGCCACAGCTGCTGGGGTTCCTACAGGGGTTAGCACAGCTGTTTCTATGTAAGGAAATGGAAAGCAAGCCAATGCATGTGCAGTCTTACACCAGATGCCACTGGCAGAACACAAGAACGGTTCCAAAAGACAGGCCACGAGACCCAGATCTAACCCAGGTGGCAGTTTAGTAAACTGATCCCAGGATGTCATCCGGCTGTCTTCTGCAAGAAGTCAGGGTATCGGTTTCAACAACATGGTCGGGTAGCTTGTTCCCCACTCTTACTGCCCAGTCCTACGAAAATGAAAGGGGTTTTGGCTGGAACTGCGACAGTTGCCAATGGGTTTGTTAAAAGAGAACAACATTTTTTCCCCATTTCTCAGTGAGGTGAAGGCTCAAGTATTTCAGGAACCTCTTGGTCCAATGCGGCTTCTGTCAGGTCCAATAAATTAAGTCTACTGTCCCACCTGCGGGGGGGCTTGTATACACTGTACCCAGCTGTACTCCAAATGGGAACCCCAGCAATGCTGGCACTGGCTGCACATACATCAGGACTCAGGACCATCAGTCAATCAGATCACTCACATCCCCACCAGGGCTTGAACTCCGGTTAGTGTCCAGAGCTCTAACCTGCTGCTTCTCAAAGACTTCACTCCACAAAAATCCACCCAGGACACGCAAATCCCGACACCTCCCAGATGCCCGGACTCTCCAGGGCCGATCTTCAGGAGAAGCAACAGGACGCGGGATGTTCTCCTCCTTCTGGAGACTGCTGCGAAGCTCCTGCTGTTTTCCGAATCAGGAAAAGGCCAGACGTGGTTTGAAACATGTTCTTAAAAAAATCTTTATGTATTTACACTGTTATAACAGACAGGCAGAAACAGAAGTCAAAGTTTGTTATATATGTACAGGATTTTCATGAAAGTGTCCAAATGTAAAATCTAAAACAATACAGTCACTATTTACACATGAACTACAGTATTGAAAAACCAGGACTTGGTACAAGTTTTACGACAATGTTTTTTTTAAACGCTACAGAAACATCACGACTGGAGCCCATGTTAAAGCCCTGAAGCACTGTACACATTTAAAAACCAACAAAACACCATTTAGGGTGTATATACATGGAATCCAAAGCTTCTTTGTTCTTATTGAAATCGATAATTCACAAATATCAAAGAAAATCTGAATTTTCTTTTTGTTGATTTTTATATATATATAACAATATACGGTAGCTACCTGTAGTGCAAAAGTAGCAAGAAAAAAATATTGATAGCATAATTTCACATACATTAAATAAAAATGACAAAGAGTAAATAAATGTTTCTGCTTATGAAAAAAGCATGTTTATATAAAAACTATCCTTACTGGCACAAAATAGACCAAGTCTTTTGATTACTTTACAAGTATAATGGAAACTGACTTCTCTTCTCAACGCAGTTCAGAATGTTGAGGACGATGAAAGAATCCCTTTTTATGCAAATCTAAGTAACTGTTAAGTTTCGCTTTTTTAAAAAAAAAAATAGAAATTCTATGTGCAACTTGCCCATAAAATCTGAGCCCCAAAAAAATACTTCATATCATGCAAATGTATGAACGATTCTTTAAAAAAAAAAAAAAAAACTGTTCCGCCGTCCTGGTCCGGCTGCGGTCTCTGGATCCCCGCGGGGGCTGGGGGGGGCAGTCCGAGGGGCGGTTAAGGGACCGAGTTGGAGCGCAGCACGGGCACTTGGGGGGGGTTTAGTGTTTGCTTGTCGGCCAGCTCGGCCCCCTCCTGGGCCGAGGGCGCCAGCTCCTCCTCTTTGGGCTGCCTGCTGGCGAATTCGGTGATGCTGAAGACGAACTGCAGGCAGCCCAGCTTGATGTAGCTGCCGTGGTGGAGCAGGGCGGTGCCCTCCCAGCCCGCCCCGCCGCCCCCGATCAGGCTGGAGCTGCTGGCCTTGCAGTTGCAGGGGTCGCGCCGCCCGCCCTGGGCCTGGCAGCTCATCACCCCCACCTCCTGCGCCGCCTGCGCCGCCGCCGCCGCCGCCACGCACTCCTCCTCCGCCTGCTTCCTCTTCTTACAGCGCCCTGCGCCACACACACACACACGCCGTCAGAGCGCTCGCGGGTCGCGCCCCATCGATCGGATCGATCAAATCGACCGATCGGGGGCGTGCCAGCTCGGGGCCGGGGCGAGCCTGGTCCTGCAGGGCAAGCGTCTGCCGGCTGAATTTCTTTTCTTCAGGAAACTCAGCTCTTAATTTAAAACAACTCATTAAGGGTTCAATGGAATCGGTTGAACAGCTTCCCCCCAGCGACTCATGCACTGCTGGCTTTGAAGAGACCTAGGAGACCTGCAGGCAGACCGGCCCCCCCCAGAACCAGCTCACCCCTGTTCTAACACAAGCCGACAAGACATACACGCACACACGCAGGATCACATTTACCAGAACTGAAAAGTCCCATTTTTAAGGTCTTGATTTCACCGAGAGGTGGTTTTAAACAACTACCCACATATAAGTGTAATAGAACTAAGTAATTCTTTATTCCCAAGGATATCAACCTGTTTAATCTGGATAACGGATTGCATATTTTACTTTATTTTTAAACCACGCACGTATCTTATGCATTTCACACATCGATGACCCAAGTTCATTGTTTTTTTCTAAATGGTGAAGAATACTTTAGCTGTTAACTTGCTTTTGTCATCTATACATGCATGTTTCTTATTTGTTCACGAATTTATGTTGTGTTGCACGTATAATGTATTCTGTTAGGTCTTTTTCCTGCTTGGAAAGCAAATTTCCCATCTGGGACGATTAAGTTAATTTTTCATTTTTCAGAATGGAAGTACTCACGGATAATACTCTGCACTTTGGAGACGACGCTGCTGGAGGGGCTGGGAGTTGTCTTCTCTGAGAAGTCGCAGGAGTACAGCACGTTGTCCACGGTGGTCCCATGCTCGCTGTAGTTGAGCAGTTCGTAATGCTTTGTGTTCTGAAACCGCGAACAAACTCGCTCAGTATCAGCACTCAGAGAAACCAACTCTTCACTGCAGGCATCTTCTGGTTTAACTCGGAAAGACAGCCCTTTTGTGCAATATTACCGAATGAGTTACATAAATTAAAGGCTACCTTGGATCTTTTCAAGTTTACAAATTACACTGTAATAATACATTATTATGGGACATTTAACTTTGGATTTAGAAGCAGGCCACTTGGACATTCTGACATGAATTAAAGTACAAAAATTCCAGAAGCTATAAGTACGACAGCATATTTATACATGAAAAAGGTTTGTTTTTTCTTTTTATTGTGAATAATGGATAGGAATAAAACAATAAAAAGGGTTAACAAACTCAGTAATAAAACAACTGCAGGGCTGCAGATTGGCTCAGCCAGTAAGGGGTTTTGTCTGACCGGATGTTAAACTCTATAATGTTGCAGGTTCAAGCCCGGGGCATGTCACTGGCCAACTGTGACTTGGGATTCCCTATTCGGTGATGGTGACATTGGCCAAGTCTCCCCAAGGGTAGGGTGGGACTGGCTACACAGCGCCCCCTGCAATCCCACTGAGCACTGCACCCATGCGGTGCTCTTGGCAGGGGGCACACCTGTCCTCCACTCGGTGCTGAACGCCCTGCACGGGGCTGTAGTGCCTGTGATGTGTTTAAGAGAGTAGCAGGATGGAGGTCGAGTGTGGCGGGGGGGGTGGCATACACTTTGTCACTCTACCTTGTGTGCGACTACAGGGTCACACCCATGAGCAGAGAAGGGGAAAAACACATAACTTATCATTGCCAATCAGGTGTGAACATAACACAAATAGCATTCTAAATGTAAAACAAATCAAAATCCAAATCAAATCATTTCCCGCAGGAACGTCCGGTATAAGGCTAGGAGACTCGGGCGTCCTGCTCTGATCAGTTACGGAGCACGAAGTAAAGGATTTGACAGCCTACCTCATCGTAAAAAATACAGGCGTGCTTTCCCGATACGTAATTACAATGACCATAGTTTGTAAGGCACACGTCCATGTCAGCACCTGAAAGAGAAGTCAAGACTGTTACAAGAATCTGGACGGGCCCGTGGAACAAACCAATCAGAGCACATAGATGCACTGTTGGAAGATCAAACGGTCCCCCAGGTGTAAAGCTTACCAGTTCCTATGTACAGGGTCCTGTAGCACATGTTGACAGCCACTCCTTTTCCCACCAGGGGGTAGAACACTGCCCGAGCCTGCACCTCTTTCCTTTGTGCTGCCAGGACACAGACAGAACGGCATCAGAGATTTCAGGTGCCACCCCGACCCGTGCCAGCAGGGCGGAGGAACCCCTGTTCTCCCCAGGGTGGCTGCACGGCCCGCACCGGGCAAGCGGGGCGACGGCGAGCGAGTGAGAGGGCCCCTACCTTCCGCGTGCAGCGCCTGCGGCGTGGCGGCGCGGGCAGAGGAGGGCGGGCTGGCGCAGCCGGCCTGGGAGGGCGGCGCAGAGGGAGGAAACAGCTGCTGGATCCTCTGCCAGGCCAGGAGCTTAATGAACTGCTCGTCCAGCTTGTTCAGCTCAATCTCTGCCGCAGATAAAAACGACAAGAGAGGTCAAGGGCTTGAAACACAACACTCCTGAAAGTGGGGAACACCTGCACAATTCTCCTGGGAAGGAAAGCTCCCCCTCCTAGACCAATGCTGCTCCACAATGCCCCGATATTGAGTTTAATGATATTTAAACAGCATTAAACATCAACTGTCGCTAGTTATTCTTCTCCTTTATACTGTCTTTACCTTCCTAGCTTTCGGTCTTCTGCTACTGTTACACCAGGATCACCTCTTGCACTCTGGACTTCCTCAAAGGTTTATAAAGCAGGAAGTGGACAGGAAAAACCTCACTAACATAGGTGTAGACACTGAAGGCTGGCGATACGCAGGTGATGTATACAGAGGAAAGTGAATGTCAGGCAGACAGACACCCAGACTCACCCCCATCGCCCTCGATCACCTCCTTCATGGAGCTGCTGATGTCGCCCATAGCAGAGGCGGCAAAGCTGGGAAAGGGAGTCCCGCTCCCGGGAGACACTGCACGGGGACTGGCTTTTCCATCTGGAAAGCAAAAGCGCAGGCACTCAGAAAGTCAGCCCCCCCCCTTCGGGTTTTCTGGGGTGCCTCTCCAGCCTCCGAGGCCGATTCTGACTCGCTGCGCCCACGGCGGAGGGGCGGGCTGTCTGGGTCACTTCTGCAAGCCTCACCTGAGGGTGGCGTGGACGAGCTCAGCCTCCTGGCGGTGCCGGAGTCCAGGGCGGTTCTGGGCGGGGTGAGGGCTCGGGTCCCAGCGGTGGGCGACGCCACGCTGCGGCTCATCATCGCGGCGGCCTGACCGCCCCCTGAGCCGGGGGCCGCCCCGTGGGGCTGCAGGGGGACAGGGGGGTCCGGGTTGGCACAGGAAACGGAGGCGGCCGTGGTTCCTTTGTGGGTGCACGGACTGCGGCCGGCGGAGCCCTCCGTCTTTATCACGGGTCCCCCAACGTGGTTCTGCAGCCCGGGGCCCGAGGCCGAGGGCGTCTGCGGCCGGGCCCACCCGGGCCCGCCCGCGCTGCTCAGTCTGTGTTGCAGCTCGCCCTGCCTGCAGGCCTCAGGACCGTCGCTGCAGGGGTGAGGGCCGTTCACCCTGACCAGGGGCTCCAGGGGTCCGTTGGGCGTCCCGCAGCTCCGGCAGGGCCTTTCCAAGCACGCGCCACAGCCCCCCCGCTCCTCGGCGGGGCCGACAGAGTTCAGCACAGGGGCCCCCTGGGGGCCAACGGGCGTGCCGCAGGGTTTGGGGCAGGAGGCGGTCGGGACTGTCCTGTCGGGGGCGCAGAAGGAGCTGCCGAGGGCGGAAGAGCTGTTCCCGTCGCCTCGAACGCAAGGCTTGACGTCAGCCTTCTCCGTTTTCTCCGAGTCCCAGTAAGAAGACGGCATCTGCTTAGCAGATAAATGTCTGAAAATGCTGCACTGGAGTGCAATGACGCTGCGAAGCCACTATGCAATAAGGGGGAGGAGGAAAAAAAAAAGAGGTAAGACTCAGGAAGCGGCATTCATCACAAACACAACCAACTTCTAATTGCATTGAAAAGGGAGCAAGAAACATTTTGCATTTTAAGATGAAATAAAAAGACACTGAGCAAAGATAAATGTTAAAATAAGCGGTGCATTAAGAACGCCGGTGACTGCACGGGTTTTAAAGTGTGCGCAGCAGCGGCTCGGCCGGCTCAGGAACAGGCCCCGTACCTCCTGCTGCTCGGCCTCGCTCGCTAAGTGCTGTGACAGGGAAAGGTGCTGGCGAGGCGCGCCGGGGCCCCCGCTGCAGATCAGCTCCCCGTTTCGGATGCCCGCGGGCGCCAGCAGGGGAGGAGGGCAGTGGTACTGAGACTTGATGGCATCGGGAACCTGCGGGGAGAGAACAGGGGGGCGGGCAGCCTGAGTCCACGGAACCCAACAGATCGAGAGTTCTTAATACGCAATGTGCATGCTGCCACAGCCAGTCAGTGTTTGGAGAATTATTCCTTTTGAAACTTTTTACAAAACAGATAACCCCTGCATAACTAAATGCCAGCAACCTGTAGACACGGAGCCCCTGTCCTCTTATATTTCACAGCTCAAACCACAGTGTCAGCTACAATGATCACTCCAATGGGGAAAAAAGGTGTTTGCGAGAGGGCCTCTTGTATCGCGGAGGACATCGGTTCAGCACAAACTCGGGGCTCGTTCTGGCTGAGTGGCGCCCCCGCGGGTAGTGGGTCAGATACCTTGAGAGTTTTCTTCCTGTTGGACGGGGTGCCCCGGCGGTTGGGCGGGTATTTGCGGTGAACCCGGCGCAGGAAGTCCACCTTCACGGCGTGCTGCGATATCCTGTCCTGGAACTGGTCGAACAGCTGGCAGCGGTTACTCAGCGTCATGTTCTTCTGATTCAGCTGAAACGGCAGCAGATGCCCAGAGAACTGAGGACCAGCACAAACCTCCTCATCTCTCAGCCGAGAGCCAGAAAAACAACTGGCGCTGAAACACTAGGGACTTCAACTGTTCACTTGAACAAAACAAAAAAAATCACCAAGATTTGCCAAACTGAATATTTAGCACTCATGAACATCACACTAGTGCTACAGAGCCTGAAGAATAGGTCCTGCACAGACAAGTAGCAGAATAATAACCCTTCTTTGTAACGTCGTCAGTTCTATACAGTTGAGATCAATTTACACCTTTCAAAAGACTCTTTGCTTTTGTTTGGTCAAAAAAAGTTCTTGACTGTTTCCCTCCTGAATAAACATGAAACCTGTCAATTTCTATAAGCTGAGGTTAAGAGGATTAGCATAATTATCCCCCACTTACCGAAAGTAGCTATTGTACTCTCCATTCACAGTCAGCAAGTAATTACAGCAGCAGGAAATCAGATACCATTCATGGTGTCAGATGCAAACGCCGGGACAACTTACCACCAAGTGCTCGATGTGATTGGGGCACATCCACTTGCCCGTTGGCATGGCAGTGAGGGGGGGGTCCAGGCAGTCCATGTGGAAGAGGAGAGGACAGTAATCGCACTGGATCAGCGGTGCCACTCGACAGCTCCTGGGGAAGGAGAGAACCGAGCGCTTATTACCCCCCTCGTCAGGCCAGTCTCGCCAGGAGCACCGTCGCGATGGCGGCAGGAGGCTTCTGTTCCGTTCCGGTCAATCGAGAGGCCGGAGAACAAGCTCCTGCGTTTTCAATTCACCCCCTGCAGAACTGAGCTGTGAACTGCCGGAGCTTTGACACTTGGTCTACTCTCACCCCCCTGCAGGGCAGATATGGTGCAAGAAAGGTGTGGCGCCTTCTGAGCCTTCACCCTGCCGAGATCAGGCAAGGAACCGAACACAAACGTTCCACTTGCCAAGGGGAGGGGGGGGGTCCTACTGAGCTCGGCACGACGTTCTGCAAACGTGAAATCCAACCGAATCCCTCAGCCTTTATCTAAACCTCACTTCCCATTCCTGAGGAAAAGAATTCTCGAGCGCTATCGCCAGATCCTTTAAATACAGATTTAACAACCTGAGCGACTTTTTGTTGCACACCACAGATTTTCAGCCCCACGCCTAAGAGCCAGAGTTTTTTTTTTGGGGGTTGCAGGAAAATCTCAGGTATTCAGCTCCTTCTGGCCAACAGCCTGCGAGACCACCCCTCAAAGGGCACGTCATTTGGAAATTTGAAATACTCCACGCAGGCTTTCCTTTGTGCTCGTTTCTGCGGTCCCCAGGATTCCTTCTGCGGTTCAGAGGCTAGTCACAACGCCAGACACCCCTACAGCGCCCACATGCCAGGGCTACAGTGGCGCCCGACAAGCACTGGTGCCAGAGAGCCCTCAGCTGCGTTTCTAGGGATTTGGACTGTGTCTCAAGGGGACACCCGCTGCCAAAGGAGTTGGGATACCGGTGGCATAAACCCACATTAAGTCCTCTCCTGCATTGGCAAAGCCTGAAAAATACCGTGCCAAGAGGAGTTTTACCGCAAGGGCAACATGCTGAGAGACGGTGCTCTCAAACACAGGCTTCCGCACAAAGGCATAAAAGCAGAAACAAAAGCTTATATTCACACTGCTGCAGAAAAAAACAAACCAGAGAGGCCAGAACTGCTCACGACAGTTTGCTTCAATCAGCCCAAACCAGGGGCTGTCCCATAGAGAACCTTCAAATAAAACACTGAAGCAATTAAGGCTAACGAGCTGTGGGTCCCTACAAGGGCGCTCATTTCGTTCAAGCAGCTGTGCGGGATGGAAACGGTAGCTTCACGTTCTCCAGCAGAGCAACACAGAGACACAGAGGGGTTTACTGAATCCCCCAGGACAGCAAGGGCCGCTGACCCGAGGAGGAGGATAAAAAAGGGAAAAATCGAGCACGATCTCCGGCCTCCCCTGTATCGGCTGTGCTCCCTGGAAGATGATTGCCTGTATGATTCCTTTCTCTCCCTTTAAGAGTTTGCAATTTTCCCTGTAATTACAGCTCTTTTATCCAAAAGCAATTCAGCGCTAGTCAGCGTTTGCTTGATTGCTTTACTTACCAGCTAGCAAAACACCAGTCTACAATTTCAAAAATAAATTACATATTGTACACTTTTCTGATACACCTGTTAAATCATGCAATTATTTTAATGCATTTTTCATAAGTTTATAATAGCAGCAAAAAGCTGTGGGTAAGCTCAGAACTGCACTGAATGAGGACTGCAAATACTGTTTTTTTTTTGCTTCCCATTACTACTCAGAAATGAATTTAAAAAGGGCTAAAAGCTCCATTTCATTAAAATAAAATTAATGTAACCTTTTCTCATCTCCGTAAAAAAACGGAATGATTCGTAAAACAATCTGTGCCCGAGTAGACTTTCAAATGAGACATCCATGAAAAGTCTCCTAAAAAAAAAATTAGAATTATGATTTAAATTACACAGCTGTTACTTCATCACTTAAAAACTCAATTTTGGGGTGTATACGATTGGACCTGAAAAAGTCCTCACAATATTCTGCAATTGCAATGGCTGTTATGCATCCTGTAAAATTCAATTTGTATGTCACACGGGTATGACAGGATATATGACTGATTTTTGAAATATTGCACAAATTGTCTGGCAATCACAAAGGAAATGAATCATTTTGTTTGACTTTGTTAAATGCAATGGGTTAAAAGGGTGTTTAAAATGCAATCACACTTTGACAGACAGAAAAAAGTCTAGTTTTATCTTTTCCATTTTTTGAAGTTCAAAGTAAAGTTCCAACCCAGGAATAATCTCTTCCTGCAAATTGTGTCCCATCCCAAATTCATCATCCAGTTGTCCCTTTCACTTATCTAATGCAAGGCAGCATCAATCCTGCCTAGCAGCCATATCACAGCTGGTAGCCTACTGAAGGTCAGCAGGTGGGAGCCTGGTCAGTACTTGAATGGGAGACCTCCTGAGAAACACTAAGGTTGCTGCTGGAAGAAGTGTTAGTGGGGCCAGTCGAGGGGACTCACTGAGTGGTCTGTGTGTGTCCTAATCCCCCGGTATAGTTACACTAATGGACACTAATGTAAAAAGGCGCTCTCTGTGGTAATTAAAAATCTCGGTTGTTTCTCAGAAAGAGTAGGGGTGTTACTCCATTGTAATGGCTAAATTTCCCCCTAGCCTTTACCAATCATGGCCTCCTAATAATCCCCATCTCTGAACTGGCTTCATCACTCTGTTGTCCTCCCTGTTCTCCACACTGGTGTGTGGCGAGCAGACTAGTGCACTATGGCTGCTGTCGCATCATCCACAGGGGGCTGCACACTGGTGGTGGTGGAGGGGATCCCCATTACCTGTAAAGTGCTTTGAGTAAAGTGTCCAGAAGAGCACTATACAAGTGTAAGGAATTATTATCTGGCTACTGCAGAAATTACAACGAAAACACAAAATGTGTGCGTTTACCCAGGCTGAAACATACTCGAAGTCTGGAATACAAGTCTCAAGAACCTCAAGAGGATTCTAGAAGGCATGTGGTTATATAGGAACAAGGAATAGGTTTATTCCATGCTGAAAAGAGAAGAAAGGAAACACCTTTTCAGCTGTGGAGCCTTCTTCGGGTGTATGTGGTTATATATGCACTGCAATAAACCCACTGTCACGTCCTCTCATTCTGGAATCTCCGAGCTACTGTTAACACAACAGCCAATCAAAACACAACTGGCGCATGCGCCAGAAGCAGCGCGCGATTGGCCACTGGGGAAGAGGCGGGGCTTGGGCGCAGCGAGGACGCCTGGCCTACCTGCCACAGGTGAAGCACACCTTCACCGGCAGTGGGACCAGCCCGTTGTGGTCCAGCTCGTGCTGCGGTTTCTTAACATTCTTCCCACTTGTTTCCTCTTTCCTTCTCCTTTTACTGGTTCCTAAAAAAAAAAAGAGCAACAACACGTTCCTTAGACACCGAATACCAAACTCGCGCCCTCAGCGTCACTCACCAGAAACCCAGGGGAGAGTACGAGTCAATGACACAAAAAGAGGGTCAAATAAAGAGCTCCGTTCACATGCGCAGGCTTCAAAGGAACAGTGTGCTCCTTTTCTTTACCTTTCAACACGGAAAGAAGCTTTACCTGATGCAATGACAGAACAAGGCTACACATTTAACACCAAGAACTCGGATATCTGACGTCAGTGAAGAGTGACCAGCACTCAGGTGGGTCCTCTCTTCATTCACAGATACATTAACACTCCAACATTAAGTTTCTGCAGCCCATTGCTTCGCAAACGGGCCACTCTGACAATCAAGGCCTAAGGCTGCATTCGGCACAAAAGATGACCTTCGCATCATATTGGAAGCACAGTGTTTAACCTGCAGTTTCATACTCTAGCGGACTATGTAGGAACGTTTCATAGTACAAGGATGCAAGGTACAGTAGATAAGCACAAGTGTTCTTTATAGTGGAAAGCCTTTAATTCTGGATGAAATATTATGTATGAACCAACAATGGAAACTTTCATTACTGAACAACTTTTATTGTTGTGCACCTGTACAACTTAGAGAAGTAACGCAATGCTATTGTATTAAAGACGTCAAGAAACAGAACCCATTGTTCTTATGTGCACTTATGTGAGCGTGTGGACTATTAATGAGCCCCCAAGCCCAACCCTCCTCTTTCCCATGAATGCTCATGGGGGAAACGGAGTCGGTATCCGTTACTTCTCGGCGCAGTGGGCGTTTCGGGAATGCAGGCCCAGTGCACACTGGGATAGCCTTGTATATGAAACGAAGGGCGGACAGAGTGAACCCACACGTTCCCGATCCCGGCGCATCGCGGCCTGACCTGGAAGTGCGGTGGTGCAGGTGAGGTCGTTGGGGAGCTGGAACTGCGTGGGGTTCCTCTCCATGGCGGCGGCGATCAGCAGCTCGAAGGGCCTCTTGAGGTGCGGGGTGGCGCAGTCGGGCTCCGAGCCGGGCGCCTCGTCCTCCACGTCCAGCAGGTCCTCGTCCACGTCGTTCTGCTCCGAGGGCGTGGGCGTGTCCGTGCTGGCGTTGGAGGTGGGCGTGCCGGGGCGGCTGCTGGCCCGGCGCTCCAGGAGCCGGACCTGGGCCACGGCCACCCGCAGCCCCCCCGCCCCCGGGCCCCCCGGCCCCGCGTCCAGCCGCACCGCCCCCAGGTCCAGCTCCGCCGCCGGGGAGGACGAGCGCTTCAGCAGCTGGCGGTCCAGCAGCCCGTTGATCTGCTGCAGCTCTTTCCTCTGCTCGCGTTTCTGCGGGGGGGACAGGGAGCGCAGCGGTCAGGACTCGGCAACAACAGGGCCGGGGACGTTACTCCAGGCCCTCGGGGTCAAGAAGTGCCTCCTGTTCCTTGTTTATCAGAAACCGAGAACATATAGCCCCTTCGTAGTTATTCATTTATGAATCCCAGGATTTTATCCAGCATTTTCTTAAATGGAGCCAGGACATCGGCTTCAAAAATATGGCAGGGTACATTACACCAGGCCTTCAGTGTCAGGAAGTGCCTCCTGTTTCTTATTTATCGAAACTGAGGACGTGTAGCCCATGAGGTAGTTCTAAGTCATCGAAGGCCCTGACAAAGTTACCCCAGCAGACTGCTTCAGGATCACCCGTGATCAGCCATCAATCCCAGGATCTTATCCGGCATTTTCTTGAAAGGAGCCAGGACATCCGCTTCAAAAACACATCCGGGTACATTACACCAGGCCAGTGCCTCCTGTCCTCGGTTTTAATAAATAAGAATGGTTACAAACACCAGGCGGCCTTTCGGCACATGTAGCCCCTCCGGCAGATAGCAATTTCTTAATCCCAAGATTTCATCCAGCATTTTCCCGAAAGGAGCCAGGACATCGGCTTCAAAAACATGACTTGGTGGGTTATTCCAGGGCCACTGCATACAGGCATGCCTCCTGTTCTCCGGTTTTAAATGCTCTTCCATGAAGAATCCGCTTGTGTCCCCTGGCTCGTGCGTCACAGGTGATCCTGCAGGAATCTGCTGGGCTGGCTGTGTCAGGGCCTCCTATGACTCTGAGTCCTCGCAGTCCCCTCTGTTCATGACTAAGAGGTTCAGGAAGCAGCTGAGGGAAGCGTGGGATATTCCCCGTAAGCCCCAGTGTATCCGATTGCTCCTACAGCTGCTGTGAAATCAGTCCAGAGATCTTTTCCGCATCACAGTGTTTCACACCGTCATGACAAACAAGGAGTCCCCAGCTGTAGACACACAGCTCTAACCCCTGCTGTACGGCTCTCCAGACCCTGGGGACCACTAAGTATCAGTTCCCTCTACTGTGAAATCTACTTTGTTTCACATCAGGCCGGAAGAAGGCTCAGCAGCTGACACACTTATCTCTTTCACCTCCTCTTATTGAGCCCTGTGCTCAGCAATGTCATCAGTGTGCCCTGGTAGAACTGACATCAGTCAACTGGTAGGGTGGCAACGCTCTCACACCTTGAGCACCTGAAACCTGCCGAGATGGGCGACTTTTGATGCCACCACCGGTTTATCTCTGTGATGTCAGCTGTGCCAACGTGTGGTTTGCTGGCTTGACGCAGCTGCTGTGCATGTTTATTTCTCGATAAAGGATTCAGCTGCAGTTTCCAAGCCACTGGAATGATGGGCTGTCCTGCTTGAAAAGCAGAAATATAGTTTAAGGTTTAGAAACCAATTCAGTGATCCTGACGAATGTGGGCACAAGGATAAACCCTTCATGCTGACATTCATGAAGCAGCGCTGGAGGATTTTCCTTTACGGTTAGAAATGGCTGGAAAAACACATGGCTGCAGGCAGGCCTGGTCAGAGGCTGTGCTGGGCCCTTGGGGAGTTTAGGCAAGAGGTTTGCTTGGCCTTTCACCACCTCCTTCGGCACCATTAACCCACTGAAACTAACAGGTGTGAGCCTGGCCAATACCTGGA